>NC_086334.1:28641901-28974401 GCF_032445375.1 Bacillus rossius redtenbacheri
TTCGCTGTAAAAAAAATTGTAAATGGAACAAAAAAAATTAATGTTTAATTACAGATATTTGTAAATTTGTACATTTACTTGAAAACCATTGTATCAAGACAAAATAATAATATTCGCATTAATACTGGGTTCGGACATTTATGATGTGTGTTGTCCAGAGGTGCCCACCCCCCCCAAACAATATGACTCACCCCCCCCTCCCCAACCTAATGATGCGCCCCCCCCCCCCCCTGAAATTTTTATGCCATTTTCTCAATGATTTACTCAATTATTTTATAATATTATACTTTTTTTAGTATTATATTTTATCACATTTTGCATTAATTAAAACTGATTTTCTAATAATAATAATTTTGGTCATATCAGGTAATATTTCCATCCTGAACCGACAGATGCCAAACTGCTTTTGTTGAGGAAAGTGTGGGGTTGCCAATTTGATTTACAAGATCCCTTTCAATTATCAAAGCACCAGAAACGTATTTTCACATTAGAAGCTATAATTATGTAAATAATATATACATTTTTCTCGTCTTTTAACCACCCCCCCCCCCCCCCCTGAAATTTTAATGACGCAGTCTGCGTCGTTACCCCCCCTTGTGGGCACCCCTAGTGTTGTCCCAGTACCTCCAATAGTTAGTTATTTTTAAACCGTTCCCTGAATAGCTTTACAGTATTAACTGCGCTCATAAAAAAAGCATGTTACAACAAAATAATGTAAATTGGTCGAATTATACAATTATCTTTTCCATGGTTAAAAATAAATTCTTGAATGAGACTTCTATTAAAATATAAAATTATGCGCCAATTTTCGTAAGAAATGCACAGTATTATCTCGAAAAACTTATTTCGTATATGAAAAAATAACAGTACCCATGTGTTGTAGAAAGTTAAAACATTTTTCTAGACGAATTACTATTTCTTGGCAACTGGTTTCCAAAGGAATCTTTTGTTAAAGTAAAGAAAATTTTCTTTGCAGTGTAACTCGGTGGCTGACCCGCGCACGACGTCCCCCCCCCCCCCCCCCCCAACCAACATGCGCTCTATCTGATGCTAATCAGTGTGACGAAGCGCCATTATCACTGCTGAGACCCTGGCGTCGCGTCTCCAGCTCGTCTTCGTGAACAACATTTAGACTTCGCCGGCATTCCGCCCGCTCGCCTGCCTGGCTGTTGCTGGTCAGTGCCGCCATGCCGGGATCACGACAGCTCGACAGCGCGACGCGAAGAATGCGATGCGAACACGCGGTTTTCACCCGCGCGAGAAAAAAAAATATTAAAAATTAATTGAATCACCATTACGTATAAGCACCAGTCATGAAACAGCCATCGGTGCATGCAGGATTTTTTTTTTTAAACGGCATATTTGAGGGTGTGTTAATTTTAAATTTAATATTTAGTTTTAAATGTCACTGTGGGTGAACGCATTTCAGAGATATCGCAGATGGAGTTAAGGAAAACCTTTAGTCCGATAGGTTAAACATCTTTCGAAAACAAAATTCCGGTAGATCTTTTCAGTAACGTTGCCCTCGCGCGGCGATGGAAATGGAGGAGATTCGTGATCCGGCAGTTGGTCGCGCCCGCAGTTACGTCACAGAGGTGTTGTTGACTGCGATTCCACCGTCGCCGAGGCAGAGAGACCTGCCGGTGTCGCGGGCTCGCCGCCTCGTTAGCGCGTCTCCCCGGGCGGGCGTCGTAATTGTCCCTCGCGGGGCCGCGCGCCGCGTTAATTGTCGCGCGGACGGCTGTCGGCATGGAGCTGCGCGAGATGCTGGAGCTGCGACAGCCACGGTTCCTGGCGGGCCGCGGGGGGCGCGACCCGCCCTTCCGCTCGCTGTCCTCCTCGTGAGTAGCCGGGCGACTGCTCGCGTCCTTGCAGTGTCTCGTTGCAATACGTTTCACAAGCAACGCAGCTGTCATACAAAAAACTACTATACTTTATGCAAACAAAAGTTCTATGATTGAATAAATCTCATGAATGCGTCTCATGTCTACCGGCGTTTGTAGCAGTCATAATTAGGTCTGAGAAGAAACCAGCGCTTGAGTTCTATATACAAGAGAATATGCAGAATTTCTTTCGGAAGAGGGAGGGGGGGTTGAACCTATCTTCCCGCTGTTTGCTTTCAAGTTATTTCCTTTTTGTTTGGCGGAATGACAGGTTTTTTATAGTATTTCGCGAGGGGGGGGGGGTATGCCCCTTCCCACCTGTGCATGTACAAGGTGAGTCTGAATTCGACTACCAAACTTCGACAAAATATTTTATTAATATATATAAATATATATAATATTTATGGTCTAATGTGCTTACCAAGGCTGGTTGAAGTTGAAGCTGAACATTTGTCTAGTTTTTGCCCGCGATATCGTACGCGTGGATGATGAATATAAACATGAATATAAACACTGATTTTTATTGGAAGAGGGTGTTGTTTTTTTTTTTTTTTGTAAAAAGGGCAATTATATTGGGTGAAAACATTCTACCAAAATTATGATGTTTCTTAGTGTAACATTTCCTTATAAACTAATTTTTTGTTTGTTTTTTTGGCGGGGGCAAAAAAAACAGCCTGCTATGCGAACTTACACGACACATAAAATTGGCCTTGGGGAAAAAAGCAATCTTCCCTCAAATATACACCAACGAATTTTTAAGTTTTACCGTATGATTTATTTACTGTCATGACGAAACAATTTAATGGGGAAATGTAGCCTCCTAAAATCTAAAGGGAAATCGCCGGGTATTAAAGGACTACGCGGCGACAAACACTGTTTCGCCTTGAGCACATCCGGTTTAAGAAATATTTTTATGGCGTGTTTAAACTTGTACCGAGTGCTGTTACAGAGTTTTGGTGGCTTGAGGTTCCGCAGAGGCATTGTCGGTGTGCCCTTTTTTAAAATAATCCTATGATATTGAAGACCCGCTGGATTGAGTGATATCAATATCTCAGTCGGATAGTTCACGGCGTCATCCGCGTTACACACCGTGTCTATTGAGTTGTAGACTATTTCTTATTCATCAAATGACTTCAGCGACATGTTACTGATAAACGTAATTTGATCATTCTTCAGGGTGAAAATAGTCCTTACACAAAACCATTTCATAGGTTTATTCTGTATATCCACTATCTCTTTACATGCAAACTCAGTCAGTTTCTATGCGTGATTCGTTTCTTTTTCAGGTATAGATCCGTGAAAATTAGATACATTTTCCTTTTTGATAAATCAACCTTTAAATCAGTCAAAACGTATTTCTGTGTTATTTACTTCCAAATAGTATAACAGAAAAGGTTCAAAATCGAACCTCCAAAAAATTATTAATGATTCTCCACACAAACTTTGCCACCCCTGTTTACCCCCGTAGGAGATGAATTTTCAAAAAATAACTATACACATGTTTTTTTTTATATATATATTTATTTTGAAGAGTATATTTACAAAGTGTCATCATCGTAGCTTAAAAAAAAGCGTCTTCGTACAAACTTTACCATCCCTTTTCACCTTTTTAGGCATGGAATTTAAAAAAATCGCTCCTTAGTGGACCCCTAGGGTACTCAAAGAATATTTCCTCCAAATTGCAAATCTCTATGTCAGCTGGGTTAGACTGTGTGTTATCTGTCGGTGTCAGAGACACGGTAGCTACTGTTTTACAGGTACAGATAACAGAAAAAAGTATTTCATTTGGAAGACTGAGCGTCTAGATAATGTTTAATTGAATGGATTTCTACGACCACCGCGACTGTTGTCTTTTTCGTAAAAATTATTTCATTGAAATAATTGTGGCGGGGAGGGGGAAGGTGGTAGTAACACGTCACAAAAATGTGTAGAAAATAAAGGCGCTACTCCCAACTATTTCTAGGGCATAATTTTTCTGCATCCGAAAAAACTCAGCGGTTGTAGAACATTATTCAACTAAATATATTCCAGACGCCCAGCAGTGTTCCGTCTTGAACACTTTCTTTATTATTTACTATAAAATGTTTGTCACCTCCGACTTCAAGACGTATACTAGACTTGGGGAGCACTTTAGACCGCAAGTCGTACTTATTTGTCGTGATGAACATGCAGCAGACGTTTGTTCGGTCGAATTCGGACTCACTCTGTATAATTACTTACCAACGAATCAGCGGAGAGCTCTCTTAGCCATTGCCTTCTTTAACGGCCAATCATGTATGGCTCCGCCTCATTGGCTATTGTTGGCCAATCGGAGTTAGAACATGTAAGGCTCCGAGTGGCCGTAAACGTAACACAGTTTACGTAACTTTGTATGCATGTTATTCGTGTACAGTTTCTTATCTACCACTCTAGTAGATTCAGGGATATATGTTTTTTCTTCATAAAACCAAACTTACCGCTTTATACACCCCTTATGGTCGGAATGACATAAAATAGTAAAAAAATAAGTATGTAATTTAAGAATGTATATAATCTGTTACCATTATCTTAAGTTCTGCTTGATTAGCTGAAGAGATATTGTTTTCTTTTTGTTTATTTTAAAACCAATATCTTAACTACTGCTTTATTAGCTTCAAAGATATGATAAATTATTGCAAAACCACGTTACCTTAGGGGTGAAATTTCATTGTGTTTAATCTGAATGATCGGTTAAGTAGTTTTTTGTGATGCTGGTGCAAACAGATAAAAAATTTTTAAATTATATATTTGAGGTCTAATTAATGTAAATAGCCGTTTCATTAATTTTTTAACATTTATTAACTTTTTTGTATTGTTCATACGTTTTACTGTTAGTGTTTTTAAATTTAACTATTGGTCGTGTCACTTAAACGATGCTAATTATATATTATAGTGTAGGAAAGACTTATCAAAAATATATGGATACAATTATTAGATAGGGTATCGTAGTTCTAGTCATATATAATGTGATTATCTGTAACGTTTTTAATTTGGACCATCTGTTTTGTTTGGTTTAGTAGCCATCCATAAAATATATTAAGTTAATTTAAAAAAATTATATTACATTATAAAGTGGTGTCCAAAATGGATGTATCTGACAACAAAGCGCACTGAAACAATAACATCGCTGGGACGCGGTGCGTCATAAGCGACTTCTGCAGTCACATCCAGCCAGCGTCGCTTCGTGTTTGTCAGCGTACTAAATATATTTAAAAAATGTGAGTTAGTCTTTCAGTAATCGCCAGTGATGTATAAACATCTAACCTCGGTGCTGAGCATGCTCATGTGTTCTCATGTTGTTCATGTTGCAAATAAACTTATGCTACGAAACTCGGGACACGAAATTAAACGCATAATTTTATAAAATAATTGCGAGCGTGATAAATAATCTGATAAATAAAATGATCGCTTTTCAAATACCAACATTTCTGGATGCGAATCACACACATACTTTCTGCGCCGGCCGCTAGAATTCGCTGCCTGATTCGTAAACTTGCTTGCCGCCATCAAATGCATATATCAATTAGCCACAACTAGCAACTATCTGTCATAAAACGCAGTTAGCAATTAGCAACCGGAAATTTTAATTTTAAACTATTATAAATGGCTTCGATATACCCGGTTTTGGATCTGATTTTCGACAAAGAATTTTATTAAAATACTGCCCATCTTTTTAAAATTCAATAAACCGTTAATACTTTAAAGTTTCCTCACACGTTATAAGTTATACTTCTATGGCATTACTAAAACTTTAACCTGAAACATTTTAAAACATATTATAACACTAAGTATGGGTTTGTATATTTGTTTTTGAGTAAACGACTGAAATCAGTCTGTAAATACTTCCTACAAACAAACCGTGACCTTATTGAGCTGATTCAACATCATTATTATTTACTTTAATATTATTAAAAAAGTAAAAACAAAAAAAAATTCTCGT
Organism: Bacillus rossius redtenbacheri; assembly: GCF_032445375.1. Classification (NCBI taxonomy): domain Eukaryota; kingdom Metazoa; phylum Arthropoda; class Insecta; order Phasmatodea; family Bacillidae; genus Bacillus; species Bacillus rossius. Next base: position 28,647,743 of record NC_086334.1, read on the forward strand.
GAAGAGAGATAAACCACGCCCCTTCAGGTTAACAAGCGCGCGCTCTACCACTGTGCTAGTAGCTTCTTGGGAATTTAGAAGGCGAATATGTGTTAATATTGCAATGCCAGATTTCTTAGGTATTTTCAAACTTGAGATTACTTTTTACTATGACTATTTATTTTAGTTTACCAAATATATTCCATGGTAGATTCATTACCATTAATTTTCATGTGGCACACCAATACGTTTGGTATGTCCCCTATTGTTTACGAAAGTGAATATATACAGGTTCATGTTGCTACACATGGGTCTGCCAACTCTGTGACACATTTCCTTTCAACGACTTCCGTTCAATTTCCTTGAAATTACTCCTGCCAAATGCCGTATTCCCAGAGATAAGATGTTTACACATCAAAAACGTTTAAAATTTGTTTTCACGTGTGTGTACACAACAGACACAACCTCTTCCTAAAGAACCTCCACACCTCGCTTAATAGTTTACTGTCCTCCTTGCGATAACCACTCCAGTTGACGCCTCATTACGTCCAACACAAGGTAGCTAACAAGAACTCTAACCACCCGGGTAGCGCGCGGCTTGACAGACACACTACACAAGGCCAGACGGCAAGGTCAGGGATATGGGCACCCGTGCAGTTGCAGTTCCATGACATATCTGACCTCCGTGGGTTCGGACCCCTTCCTTCCAGGATAAAAAAAAAAGCCAGAGCAAAATAATAAAAAATATATAAAATTAGCTACTTGTAGGTTATTTTATAAGGATTGTTGTACATATTACTAAGTGGGCTACAATAATATATTTAATTCCCATTATATTACGACATGCCTCGTACACAGAAGCGACAGGAACTGTTTTTCCTGCACACGTGTTACTGTAAAGCATGTCTTTCATACATTGGCACGTGTGTTCATGTATTTAATAACATTAGTATATGTGTATTTATGACCAGTTTTTTTTAAAGAAATCATCAAATAATTTAACTTAAAAAAAAATTATCAAAAACTAATAAATGAAAACCGAAATATGAAAAAAGTTTGGGGTTCTAAAAGTTTGCTGCTGTTCCCTAAGATTTTATTTAAGTGTGACGGTAAAATTTATCCTGAAGATCAGGTATGGAGAAAAATTATATTTAATAAATAGTTATTATATATAGTTGTTGTACTGGACCTCCTCCTTCACAAAGTCCTGGCCGCGGCTTCGAGCGGGGCCATCTTCTTGGCCCGCGACTCGCGCTAGTCCGCCGCGCGGCGGTCTCGCGACAAGAGGCTCGTTAGCTGCCGCCACGGAGCGTCTGTCGGCGGCGGCTCGAGCGCTGGCCTGCTCGTTACCGGCTCGGCAGCTCTCGTCGGCGCTACGTCTTTATCTGCCACAGCCGCGCACGCTATCTCTGTTGACAGAAGTTCGCATCATTTCTGGAACCCGTTCTTGTGGAGTAATAATGCCGTGGTGTCTGGTTTCAGTGCAGCTCGAGAAAAAAAATTAAAGTGCAAGTAACGCTGGGATTACGAACGGCAGTAAATTGTTACGTCCTGAATAAACTAATAAATCCAGCATTTACCTACTGACGTTCTTGGATATTCTCCAGCCTTTAAATACTGTTACGATGCCAGGTTCGGAGCGGGCTGGCGGCCATATGCACGGCCGCTGACGTCACGCGTAAGGCATGCCACGCGTGCCTGGCCGGATTACAGGGGTCGTCGCTACCCCCCGTCCCCCCCGTCCCCCCTCCTCTCCCCGCGCTGTTATCTATCGCTGAGCGGCCTTGAGAATTCCGCGGGCCGCCGCGCGGAGCAGCGTGAATTGACGCCGCCCTTCTGGACTGTTAGGGACGAACACCTGTTGAGCCTAGCTCCAGTGAGGAGTGCGGACTGCGGAACTTGGACAGACAGTGAGCGACTTCAGAATAAACATTTTTACGTGCTAGTGACTTGTGATCGGACATTTATAAGTACAATTATTATTAATGAAAATATTAGTTATCAATAAAATTGTAATAAAACTTAATTGGGCTATCCCTTACGAACCCAGTTCTCCCCACATTATAAATCGTAACAATACTCTCGCCTGGGAGGGGAATGTATGGTACGGGATATTCAAAATATCTCTATATTGGTATCAAACAACGGTACAGCTAGGCCAAAGCTCAATGTGCTAATAACTAATTTATTTAAATTCTTTAAAAATAAGTTCTGTTTTCTTGGTGCAAATTACATATAATATAAAAGAAGCAATTAGAAATATTGCTGGGTTTAGTTATGCCTTAAGATAAATTCAGAGTACTGTTTTATTCGCATGTACTGAACTGTTTGTTGAAATGTTTATTACAGAATGGCACATTGGTAAGGCAGAAAAAGCTCGATAATGTTACAAGTGCCATGATAATGGCTCTGTGGAGGTGACGAGTGCGAGTGTAGCTGTCGCCACGTGCCTCGCATGTGCGTCCCGTGATAGCATTGCCCGCTGCCATCTGCTGTCCGTTGTGAACCATCACTGCTGCTCCGATACGAGTACTTCTCGAGCCGCCTGCGCCTCATGCCTGGTGATGCTTAGGACGTACAGTGGCTCAAGAGTACAAGTCACGCTTCGACCTCTGATGATTCCGATATTTAGTACAAAGCCAGAAGCTATTTTTAATTTATTTTTCTCTCGTTTCCTTCAATCCTGCCCTCCTTATTTTACTGTAAATTGAAAAAAGTCTCGCCGCTTGGAGAAAAAAAATAAGGCTCGGTCTCTCTCTCACGCCATGTTTTTTTTTTTCGTTATTCGTCATTACTTTTGTTTAAATAATATTTTTCTTTTAAATTTTAGCTCTTGTTGTTCTGCCACAAATATTTTCAACACACACACATACTTAGCGTAATATTATGGGTATAAATAGACACGCAAATCTTCATAATTATTATCAATTGCGCGACATGTTACTCCCGTTACATAACACAAAATTAATATTTGTTAAAAATATTTGTGGCAGTACAAAAAATGCAAGAAAGGCATCGAGTAAAAAATTAAGAAATGTTCCTTAAAAATCAATGACAAAAAAACTAAGAAAATCAACATGGCATGTGAGACCGAATCTTAATTAGGTTAATTAGAAATAAAATAATAAACATTGGGTCATTATGTTAGGAAACCATAATAGAACACATGCGTGTATGAATTTTTCTCCTTGCCGCATTGTTTAAATGAAAGTTTGAGTAATTTGATCGTAGCGGCCACTTAAACTTTTAACCATAACATTTGTGTTCGAACTCTTTTAATAGGTACTTGATTTTCATATAGACATTACGGAATACCAAACCAGATTGTGGCAGAATAGACCCCTGCGAAGAGTACTAGTAATACCCCTTTCAGACGAGGTACTTGTTGATTTTACTGCTTAACGGACGCTTGTGAAGGAGTGTAGCAATGCAGCAAATGAATAGGAACCACCCGAACCCCTTCACACGCAGTCAACTTATCCTCTCTGACTGGTGGCCAGTAGGCACCTGTACCTTCTCATCCCCGCTAGTAGACTCAACACTTAGACACTATTCGGCATTCGTCCTCTTCGCCAGTCACTTAGTTGAGGCCACCCAGGGTGTTCCACCTGTCGGTTTCAGTGTGGAGCAGTTTATAGAAGATATTCGTAGTAGTCTCGCGATATGGTACATGAAGTGTGAGGAATACAGCGATAAAATCGAAAAGAGTGAAACTTGGCGGGAAGTGGCAAGGAAATGCTATGCCGATTGTAACAGCATGAAGCCTGCCAAACAAACCAAACTAACTTTTTTTGCTTCTCGTCTTGCAGGAGAGCAAGCACAAGAAGTGATCCTGCTTCCTAGGATTCTAACACCTTGCTGACCTTCCGTTGGGAAGAGAAGTTGATCCCAAAAACTGCCTGATGTGAAACCAGCCCAAAAAGAGTCTTCACACGGCAATCAACTAGTTAGGAGTCAACCAGGCAACTTAATTGAATCAACCAAACCGCCTCGTCTGAAAGAGGCCTTACCATCTGGTTTGTTTAAGAAAACTTGAAGATAACGTTCGAAGTTAACAGGAGGGCTTAACGCGTCACGCAGCGTTGACGTGCCGAGATTAACACTTGACGGGAAGAGTGGCGGGTGATGCACTCGTATTGCAGAGGCCAGTGTGCGCGGTCTTATCTTAGACACGTTTGCTACACGGAGCAAGTTCTGGCACCTCCTCTGCCTCATTCGCGCTCGGAACACGACCGAAGTTTGATGAGTAAATCTTGATTTACTGTAGTCCGATGTCCGTCCGTCCGTCCGTCCGTCCGTCACACGTAAGCCCGTTAGCGCCATGCAGCCAGCCAAGCGATTTACAACACGACTACATCCTTCCGTCAAATAATTTTCCAAACACCAGTGCAACCAAAAACCCATGTTATCCCTCGCACAGATTTGTCTCGATGCTATTTGCTATTTGTGTCGCGTTCCCGTGCCTAATGTAGTAGCACATCCTCGGAAGAATTCTGAGTTATAATTTAATTGTTTGAACATGAGTTTTGTCAGGCAAAATTTAAACACCGAACAACTGAACGAATAAAAATAAACTCCACTTGATTTTATTTTGAGGATGATTGATGCAACCAACCATACATACACATATGTTACATCCATTCGTTCGTCAAAAGTATGAGTTTGTCAAACATTTTGATGGATGGCCGGAAGAATGGGTGGAATTTTTCGGGTCATCTGATTGGCTGCAAGTCACGTTATCGACGTTTGACGGATACGATGGGTTATTATAATTCCGGACTTCCCATCCTATCTTGGTCGTGCTGCGAGCGTGAATGAGGTACAGATGATGCCAGTAAAGTGCAGTGTAGCCGGCGAGATGGGAGAGACATGCTAGAAAACTCGTCACTATTTCAGGCCAAGCTCTACAGTGGCCTTGCACACTGAGGCAATTTGTGCCTGCGCTCGTTTGTCTAGTGGGCCGTGACGGGTCACGGCACAAGTGGTTCGAAATGCCTCGAGACTGGCCAGGAAGAATGTTACTCACACACCCACTGGCAAAAGGGGTCGGTACAAAATGTTCCATGCTATTGCATGAAAATTATTAAATGGTTGGTCGCACAATGGAAAATATTTTTGGCCAAAAAACTGATTTCCTAAGACGCCTAAATACGACGTTACATTGCGTTCCATCTAATACGGACACTTCTGAACTCCTATTTGGTGTGTTCTTTCAGTCTGGAAGAAGGGAACTGCGAGTATTATAAATACTCAATATTCGTGACTAATTTAATATTCGATATTCATGAATAATTTTATATTTGATTCATCTCAAATTGAATATTTTTTCTTCAAATTATTTGTTACCAATACATAGGCCTAGAACATATCACTCATCTACAAAAAAAATTGAAAAAAGAAAGAGTTTTAGGAGATATATTGGGAGACAATTGATTCAGGAATAGTTAACTAACAGTTTTATTGCGCTGCAAATGATATGGACTATTGTTTGAGTAAAATAAAGTATCATAGCGCTGGATAAATAGTAGAAATTGTTATTTATATTAAGTATCACATTGATACTTGCTGCATAATAAAATAAATATTCTGAGATAGTTAAAAGTATGGAGACAAATAGCTTTTTACGGGTAAATTACTGTACATTCATGTTAACATTATTTTACCTTCATAACCCATGTGTTCTTCGCCATTTTACAGATTCGCTGAAACGTACACTTTAACCATTTACGTTTTCATTTTAGAACGAGTCCTATATACAAAATACTCGATGTAAATTGCAAGATATTCAACTTGTGGAACAAACATAACCTAGTAGGTGACGTCCTCTAACATCATTTGACCAGCGTCGTTGCGAAGTGTTTTAAGCGGATGCTAGTCAGCGTGGCAGGGTGTTCAGAGATAAGCAGGCGGCAGGCGGCCGACGCGAGACAGACGTGACCGGCGCGCTGATGCCGACGTCAACACGGCCCGTTATCCCGCGAGACAACAGTTCTCGCGCTGGCCACCGGCATTCCTCGGCGCTGGCGGCTGCGTGATGTGCGTTCTGCACCCTCCTCACCGCCAACTCCGCGGGCCTTTCAGATGCTCCACGCTAAAGAAGCGTTTACTGTTTGTCTGTTAGGGAGGGGTACGCCATGGAATAATCCAAAATTTTAAACTTAATTTTTTTTTGTTTGAAGATAGTTGTCAATACAACCATAAAAAATATTTGGTCTGTAAATTTACTAAGTAATGAGGCAAATTCTTGTTTCAACTGGTCAGAAATGTTCTGATGTCACCCTATTATCATGTCAGTCAGTATCTATAAGCTTCTTTTAACTGTTAATTCCACTGCCCTAGCCAGTAGGTATAAATATTTGGATAAGGAAACATATGCCACAGGAAATGTATGTATATAATGTTTCCAGGTTAAAGTTGAAACTTATTTTACTAACAGAGCAAAAATATGAAGAAAAAAAAATAATGTGTTTTATGTAGAAAAATTTTTTTATTTATGACTCATATGAAATATAAAATTGTTACCAATCGTTTTCAAGAGTTATTTCAGAGTCACGAAAGGGAAGAGGTTGATATTGTGGTCTTCCTGAGCTGAAGGCATATCCATCTCAAAATGTGAAAAAAGGAAGGGGGGGGGGGTGGAATTTTTTGGTTCATATGTGGTGCTATTTAATAGTAAATTATTACAATAGGAAGACATGAATCATTATAATTTTTTTGAGCGATATTTTGTGAGGATTTGTTAAAAATTATTGTCTTCAACTACAGCTTCTTGCTCCTTGTTTCATTTATTTTACTCTTCAGAAAAAAAAAAGGGGGGGGGGGGCGATGTTACCCATCCTCCCACTACGCCCACTCCTGGCTACGCCCTTGGCTGAGTTGAATAAATATTTTTCTCGCGGCAACCCAAAAATTTCATTCAAGTGAACTTGGAAAAGTGATGCTGATAAAAGAGTCCCGAGTGAGTGATTATCGGGCGAGGATTATCGATAACACTGAGGTGCGGGTCGGCGACGCTGTGCGCTGACACACGACTGGCGAATTGCCATTGTCTCGCCACGGCCGCGGGTCTCCTGCTTCTCTCTCCCGATCAGCCGCCACGCACCTCTTACCTGAGCCGTGAATAGGGACTGGAAAAATTCGCGGTTTCAATGACCCTTAGGATAGACTCCACGATTCCCTATGTACTCGGGCAACTATCACCTGGTCATTGGCTAACGACTCGGGACACCTGTTTACTGCGATTCTAATGATTCGATACTTCTTTTGTTGAGTGATTGCCATTGGCTCAGAGTCCTTCAGGTAAATTGCGGTCCAATCACTGACGCAGCATTAAGCTAAACGAGTTTGGATTCCAGCCTGTCTCGAAAGGAATCCGCGAATTTTTCCGGTCTCTAGCTGTGAATTATCCTCCGCCAAGTCACTGATCCGTGCCTGATTTTAATGCATTCCAGCTGCGATGAAAGTTTCATCGCACACTTTCCGAACAAATGCTCCATTCTTGTAGCATTCGTTTACACTCCAGCGAAATTCTCGGTACTATTGAAGTAAGTATCCAAGATGCTAGTCTTAAGAAAAACTGCCTGCCTCAAGTTAACAACTAAATGTTATTAAGTGTTTTCATTCATATTACTTAAAATGGCCTTTAAGTGTAATTAGTTCTTTTTTTCTTATTTCTGTGAATAAATTTTAATTTTTTATTTTAATTTACATTTATTGTGATTTTTTAAAACTTATTACTAACCATGAAACTGTTAGTATAATTCCTTAATTTTTTTTATTTAACTAATGCTTATAACCCAAAATTAAATTTAATGCTGACAGAATATAACAACAAATTACTTTCCTTAAAGTCAAAACCCTGGAATCGTTTCCCGGAGAAATCCTGACGAGAATAAAGATCCACCCATCCTGGTTTCAATTTTCCTTATTTCGCAAAAGAAGACATGGTTCCGTACAATAGACCACGACCTATATCTCCCCCGATGTTCCTGATTACTGTTTCCGTGTGTTTCCGTCTCTGGTGATCTGGCCTTCGACTAGACTTGTGGAGCTGGCAAGCGCCGCCCACCATGGAGGAGAGAAACGTCGTGAGACAACGTGCTGTGACTTAGTTGAAGTCACTTCCCACCTAGCCATCATCATATTGCAACACCCAAAACATTGCTGAAATGGAGCTTGACCACGACTGATGATGGTTACTAAATACAAGTTAGAATTGGTGTCTTTAAACACATTGTCTTCCATAAAACACAGTTCTTTAAAACTGTTTCTACTATGCAAACAGGACCCTTAATCCAATGTTTCGGGTGTCCCTCAAACATGCCTCAGATCATCAGCAGTCAGCGGTACACAGAGGCGGATAGCCTACAGGAATTTATTTCGTGAAGAGGATTAAGAAAAAAAACTTTTGTTTTAAAAAAATACCTTTGTAATAACAAGGGCTTTGGAATTTTGCATTATCATTCTCAACATGCATCATTTCCTGTGGGGTTTGTATTCTTAGGTGTTCTAACAGCTCACTTTGCGAGAACTGCATCTGACACTGGCTCTACAAAGCTTACGCTTCGCTGATTTATCACACCTGCTCTCTAATCCTTGAGGGCCGGCATATACTCCCTGGAGTGACCTGAATCCGACGGGAAATGGCGTGGCCCCATATGGCAGTTCCATCGCAGTCCGGAGGGGTCGGAGAAGAGCTGTGTCGACAGGTTGAGGCCTCCCATCCCAGCCCCTAGCACCAATCGCTTCCCTGCGGGCTGGCGCCTCCGGATCTGGTTGTACAAAAAGTGTCTTCACGCCGTATCCATGCAGTAATGCACGCATAGCCACACTCTGCCACAGTTGGGCGCACGAGGTGGAGAATATATTGTGACAATTCTACGCAGTATACAAAGAAAAAAAATCTGTACTTTTACAAAAGATCCCTCTGGAAACCAGTTGCCAAGAAATAGTTTGTAATACTACAAGAAAGTTATTGTAACCTTTTACAAACCATGGCTATGGTTATTTCTGCATATATGAAATACTGTTTTTTCGAGTTAATACTGAGTATTTCTTACGAAAATTGCAGCATAATTTTATATTTGATTGATTTTTTTCATCCTAGCATATGTTTTTAAACAATGGAAAATATAATCGAATATTCATTCATTTCACTTTAGTTCGTTTGTTTCATGATTATTATGTGCACAGTTAATACTGGAAAGCGATTCGAGAAACGGTTTACAAATAACTTTTAACTATTGGCAGTTTTGGGACAACGCAAAGCATAAATGCGTGGTTAAGAATCCGAACCCAGTAATAATGCTAACGCTGTTTTGTAGTGATATATAGTTGTTTTCATGTACATAAATGTACATACTTACACATGTATGTGTAGTTTTACATTGATATTTCTGGTCCATTTCCAAAAAAAAAAAAAATTATCTGTCGAGATAAACTGCTGTTAATACTGCTGGTCACACGGCGACGGCTCGACCGAATGCTGTGCATATAACATGCCACCGACTCCCGCAGATTTGCTGAGCCACCACGTGCGAACATAACATCAAGTGCTTTCGTCACTTCTTCTTCGGGGGTCGATCACTCGCCGTGCACAGGGCGATCTCAGTTCGACTCCACAGACGTGACAAGCGGGGGACTTTGCCGCGATTTCCTCACTCGTGCTCCAGCTCTTAGTTACACATCTCGTCCGTTCCTGATGGCCTTGATGTTCGTGCGTCCAGTCACGCGCCCCAGTATGTAATGTGGCCGACAAGTTTCCACGATGCAGTAACAGGGAAGGCCCATCTGAGGGAGGATCACCGTGACATGGTGCCTCGTCTCGTCCTTGGACTGCATTGTGCGTTCAAACGGGCATTTCCTTTCTCTTTCCAACGCACAATTCCTGCCATTAGCTCTGTCCTTGTTTCGTTGTGCTCTGTTGCCAGGTGTGCGCCATAGAGCGTATCAGACACAACTTAGAAATGTAATGAAAATTGTTTTAATGTCTCGGAAAAATGGCCTTTTGTAAGGTAAAATTCGGATTGATAATTGTGGAAATACATTTTCCTGGTGTTATTTCATCAAGAGCATCATCTGATTATTTCCATTTTTTTTCCCCTTAAGGGTTGTAATTGAAAGACACCATCTTGGTTTCAACCGTTTTTTTAACATTTTACTTATGTCATTTAATTTTAAGAAGTTTGGCTCTTTTCAGCTTTGCACATACTTTCATGGAATGCCTATTTATTAATGGTTACTGACTTACAAATATTTTGTCCTTGTGAAATAATAATTGATGTGTAGCGTTTAATAATTTTTTTTCCTGTCAGAATGACTACAACTGTAATAAAACTCCCAGTAGACACTATTTTATGGTCTTAGAGTAATAAAGAAATAGTATGGTTAGAAAACGTATTAAAACTTATGATTAACGCTGACATGCAAAAATAAGACTTTTAGTTTGAACAACCCGGATAGTATCAATCTGGCAGCAGTGTACGCCATTTACGCTGCGTGAGGCGGACGATGGAGACGACCTCGCCCAACGAGGTGTCGATGGAGTCGCCAATTGGAGCCCTTCTGTCCTCGGGGCGCGGGGCGATCGGGGATTGGTGGGGCACTCCAGATCCAGGCCTAGGTTGCGGCAATTGCGGGGGAGCTGGGCGGGCGCGAAGTGGGTCGCGCTGATTGGTCCGCGGGGAAAGAGGATGTTGAGACATGCTCCGTGAGAACCACGTATGTACTTCGTGCCGGCCACACTGACCGTCCACTCACGGTCAGATTCGCACTTGAGGCGCTCATTGCCGTCGATGACCTCGTGTTCCTGCGTGCGTGTATGGTCCTTTGTCCTGCTTTCATTATCGGATATTCTATCATTTTCAGGTTTTTCCATTTTTATTTTTGAATTCATTAATATTTTTTTAATTCCTGTATGGAAATATATTATATGAAATTGTATTATTATAATATTCCATGTTATAGTTTAGTAATGAAATTAAAAAAATTAAGCTTTAAATTATTGTTTTATTAGGACATAGTTACTAACATCATTTATTAACTAATTTTCTTTACAAACTTAGATGCTAATTACTATAAAGTGGTTTAAGAGACCATTGCTTGCTTTCATTGATTGGATGATTTATTTATTCATTTAATATAATCATTAATAGGAACTCTTTGTACAAAGATAGTCATAAATCCATGAATTATTCCACACATTTCTGAACATTGACCAATGATTACTCCTCTTGTATTTAATATTATGTTTGCTTGATTTAATATTACACCAATTTTTGCACCACTAGACGGTAATGTTCAAGACAAGGGTTGCGGGTTCGATTCCAACGGCCCTGCGTGACTCAAGTTCACGAGCATCGCTTCAGTATCCACTTAAACCGTGGAGGTTCCGTCACTTCAGGCCTCTGTGCGAGATATTACGACGTAAAACCACGCATTTGCCGATGGGTACCTTGAGCCTTTTTTTTATCCGTGACCAAACGTTATTTGCATTGTGGAAACAGTTTTAAACGACTAATTTTATCAAGTTGGCTGCTTTTAATGACGGAGATTCTTAATCCATACTTACTAACCATCATCAGACGTTGTCAAGCACCATCTCCGCAATTTTTTTGGGCGGGACAGCATGGCGACGGCGAGGTTGAAAAGTGACTTCAACCACGTCACAGAATGTCGTCTCCATGATCGTAGGCCACTAAGTATTACGAATTATTCTAAAATAATCTCTCTGTAACCTCGTGTAGCTAAGTTACTGTAATTGTCTTATTCTGTCTTCTGGAAGGGAGGGGTTGGGACCCCGCATACCTCCCCCCTTGCACACACGACTCGCGTATGACGCCTCATGCGCTCAAGGCACTGCCCTGGCGAGCAGCCTTTTCATCGGCAACGCGCTTTCTTCACAGCCAAGGACGTTACTAGACTAGTTTCCACCCGGGGCAAGCAATCACCTTCCTCCCTCCCCCTTTTTTTTAAACCAACCAAATATTTCCCGACAAAACCTCTATCGCAACCACAATTAATTCCACTATTACAAATTTTTTTTTTATTCAACATAGATGGTAAAAAAAACATCGCAAGTTGGATGGTACGCGAAAAATACCGGTATTTAAATATTTTAATATATATATGTAAATTTAGGTATATTTCAATACAAATAATTTAGTTGATCTGCCCTCCCACAATTTTTTTTTGTATTCTAACAAAACCATAGGCTATTCAAGTAAATATCCAGTAAAAATTACTCTGCCAGTTAAGCGTCCTCCTCCCCCAATAGCGGCGCCCGGGGCACAAGCCCCGTCACCCCCCTCTAGTTACGTTCCTGTTCACAGCCTGTGGGCGATGACACATCAGATCGTAGCTCACGAGTGGGGTGATCGATGATTGGATTGAGGGATGGGCCGGGAGGGGGGATATCGAACACAGTATGACTCTGCCGGTAAACATCCAGTGTATACCGCCATCGTGTTCTTACTTGTTTAATATTATCATTCATGTGAATTTATATGTACATATTTTGTTTTTTTCGTTCAAGTGGAATGTTTGAAGTGCGAAGTTTCGCCTCTGACGCACGTGACAATCACGCGCCCATTTTATTTTGGGGACTTAAAAGCGCCGACTCTATTCATTTATGACGTAATAGAGGAAAAGTTATACCCCGTATCCCTGTAAAATGTTGCACATTCTGTACCTGAATATTCATACCTAGAAATGATTTTTAAAACTTATGTAAGCCATTGTCAGAAAACATATTCCGCTTTAGAAATTAAAAGGTAAAACAATACGATTATACGGCTTTAGCAATTTATTTAATACTTGTAACACAATAAGCCCCACTTTCAAGAAATTTCAAGCTGTTTTTTTTAGACTTTATAATGTTCTACTGAAACTGAATGTATTGTTTGGCGGCCATTTGCAAAGCACCTGAAGGGACGATTATATCGATTGACAGATAAGACTCTAGGATCGGGAGTGTCGAAATATCGTGAATGTATTGTGGTTGTTGTAACTTACCGTTGCATACGTTGAAATAACGGAGAGCAAAATTATCTTTGTATTTAAGAAAATTTATTTAAAAAAAAACATAAACGTCTTTAAAAAAAATGGGCTCGTGTCCGGCGCACGCACTGGGATTTAAACTTCACACTGCAATAACTCAGTTGAACGGTAAAACACAATACCCTACTAAATACCATCATTTCTAATAGATGTGCCTCTGGGGGACGTCCTAAGTGTTGTTATCGCAGTGTTTCCCAGCGAGGAACAGCAGTCAGCAGGACGAGTCTGTCTCCGTGTGTCCGCTGCGTAACGAAAAAAAATGGCAGCAGCAACGCTTGCCCCGTGGTTGAGGAGCGCAGCGCAGCGCTCAGTAAATATTCCCCCATCGAATGCCCCACTCCTGAGCGTTGCGCTTTCCGTTACTCTCCGGATGATTCGTGCTCCGCCGGCCGCGAAAGAGTTCCACGTGAGAACTCCCGGGCTGGCTGCGAGTGCTCGCCACCTTGCTGAGGCCTACATCGGCGCGCGGTGACGGCGACGCGGAGTATCGCCTGATCCGGGCCGCCTCGCCGCTGTTTCGCAACACCTGGAAATCGCCCTGGAAGGAGAGTGTTCGTTGCTCATGCCGGGCACGCACCCGACGCGCGCCTCGCCCGGACAAAGGCGCGCGCGCGTCTGGACTGCGCCTGGCGAAGCGAGCACCCACGCTCCAGGAACCAAACTGTGGAAACTACCACGAATCAGTCACGATTTTCTGAAGAGCTCTCTCAGGATTCAGCGTAGCTCACGCAGCAAAACATTTAAAAACTGAGAAAGATAGAAACTCTTGCCATTGTTATACCCGTACATTTTAAACTTCATCGTAATTGAATCATCTCTGACTCTTTAAATTATAACTCTAAAAAGTGTTTCAAGTTTTCTCCGCGCTAAATAGTTACCTATATAATTTCCTGATCAAGTATAACAATCATCTCCTTCGGTCTAAACTAAAATTTTGTATTACCGTGTATAAAATTGGTCTGGTAGATGAACCAGAGTGCAGTCTAGCTAAACCGAACATTATTTAATCCGACTTCTGACAGCTATTCCTGCCAACAGATGCACCTGCACCGATTGACGTGTTGAACCGAGCAGTTTCATAATATTTCAACACGTAATCGACTGACAAAAAAAACACTCAGCAAAGATCCAAAAGTGTTGGGATTATTTGGAAGTTAGTGGAGCTGAATATTTAAGGGCGCACCGACAAATGGAAAGCACTTGAAAGCAAACCAAACAGCGGGAAAAGTTGTTCATCCCGTCCCCCCTTGCCCAGGGAGATGGAATTCCGCGTGCGCTCCTGCTGGAGTGTGCGTGTCAACTGACCGCGCGCGCGACAGCGGGGAAGACAACATGGCGGCCGGCGAACTCGCGTCGCCCACGCCTCGTGCCCTCACGCGACCTCTCGCCGCTCGGTTACGTCATCTAAAACTATAACTACATACTAGTGCGAATATCGCACGGTGTTTTTTTGATTGACTTGAATACGTCTTTAAAATTGCTTCCATAGTGGGACGCAATTAAAAAAAAAAGAATGATAACAAATCGGGGGATACAGTTTGGTGTTGCAGCTAGATATCTATCGTCTCCATCCAAAATTTAATTACACCACTGGATAGCTAAAGGATCAAATAATTCGTTACGCTAAGTGAGCACTGTGACGCATTGCGCGCGGTGTAGGGGAAATCGCCGCCATTTTGAGGTCATTTTTTTGCGTTTCAAGATTTCCATTTACTATAATTTTTTATTCGGAGAAGCTACGACGTTCGTTTAAAGTTTCAATCGTCAGCTTTCGTCAAAATCTATCGATTGCGTACATAAAACATTAGTGTAAAATAGTTACAGTGAATATATATACATAAGTATATATGGTGTTAAAATAATATATATATATATATATATATATATATAGGCTATATATAATGTCGGCCTATACGCGTCAAAAAGTGTATTCACGTACAACACACGGCCGTGTCCATGACACAGCCACGCCCTATTTTTTCTTTAATTATCACATGTAATTAAAACGTCAACATAAATTGTGAAATAGTTATTGATTGTGATAGAATGGATTAATTAGAGTACGTATGTGGAGCATACAGCATAGTAGTACTGGTAAAAGTGGGTGTTAACAGCTAATGTGAACGGCACAACGACGACAGCATGGACGAACGCATCAATTGCGACGTTTCGGGAACTGGCATCTGTTCCCGTCATCATCAGACACAAACTAACATTGCAAGAATAATTCTTCAGAAAAGTAAAAATGTTTTGTACAGTTTACAATGACATGTTTTGCTTATACAACTGAAATCGGTTTGTTACTACTTTTTAGAAACAATCCTTAAAACTTACTGAGCTGATTCAAAATTTAACAGTAAAAATTTAACCACGAAATTAATTTACTGTTTAATGGCGTGGAATATATGTAGGCTAATAATTTGTTGTGTCTTTACAGTATGATGAACGCTTCTATCTCTACATTTCAATGTTAAATAAGAGTTGTCAGAATTGTAATGCTAGGATTACAACTTATTTATTAAGTTGTCATTATAACTATAAATTATAACAGGAATTATTGAAGTATAGCCGTGCTATTTTTAAGTTTAATATTTTTAATACTTATGCGCGGTGTAAATTCTGCGGTGCTCACGGAAGCGATATATACGGATGAGTCACACGTGGGTCCGCCATATTTTCGAGATATCTGAGGCTTCCGCAGATGGCAGCGCCGTGGTTGCAGATTTCCGTTCCAGTCGACTTCCGTGCCGTCCGCGCAGGGCCGGCGCGTCCATATAGGCGAACTAGGCAACCTCCTAGGGCGCCAAGTAGCTGGGGGCGGCGCAGCACGACACATAACAGCTGATATAATATGTTTAACGATTATTGAAACTAGATGAAAATGGATTTTTGTAACAGTTTTGAATGTTTATATTGATATAAGTAATCATTTAAAGTCCACGGTGACCTGTTTATGATTTGTAATAAGTAAAAAAGTAAAAAAAAAAAAACACAAGCCTGCTTACATTTGATTGTTGACAAAATTTTAGGCTTACGTGATGTATTTTGAGGCAAGGAAATTTTTTTTTGGGGTGTCCGGCGGGGAAGGGGGGAGGGTGCATTAAGGTTTTTTCGCTTTAGGGCGCCAATTTACCTTGCACCGGCCCTGCGTCCGCGGAGTGACTGCCGAGAGAGCAGAGACGTTGCACGTGGGGGAGGGGGGAGCGAGGCAGGACGCCGCCGAAGGTAGCCCGAGAGCAGCGCCGGCGCGCACGTCTGTGCGCACGGCGGTGTCGGTTAAGCGCGGTCCGGCCCGACCTCGCGCGTCCCCAAGGTCGACCGACACGATCCATCAGCAGCCGCGCGTCTACCGGGTTAATGGGGCTCGTTGCGCCAGCTCGTTTGCGTGGCCGAGGACACGGCGGGCGGGAGCGAGCGCGCGGCATGACAAGTGCTCGTCCAATTACCTACGCGCGTTAGAGTTCATACTTACGTGCCGTGATAAAAAAAAAAAAAAAAAGTGCGTGGAGTCCCTCCGCGCGGAAAAATTGAAACTTCGTAATGTGGAAATGAAAATACGAAGGGGTAGAAATTGATTTTTAGTGAAATCATATTGTATCAAATCAAACTAAAATAAATCATGAAATCATTCAACGATAAAAGCTGTTTATTTGATTAAGCGGACGGGTTCGCCCCAAGGAGAAAATTGATTCGGCGAGACCTCGTGGACATAGAGAAATGACACACACTCGCTCTGTCTCTTTCTATTCCCCCTCCCCAGGAGCGTTAAACGTTTAAAGCAACCTTGTTGGAAGTCGCATTAGAAGTTTCACTTCAAAAAAACTAACTTTAATTTTGAATGCAAATAATTAATATAAATATAATACCAAAACGCTTGGATTGATATTATAAATACTGTTGGTGAAATATAAATTTAATCAAATAAATAAATACTGCGATTTCATATTTATATAAACACGTGTATAAAATTAATTGTTTAATTTAGTAAAATAATCGCGATTAATTAAAATTAATAATGAAAATTAATAAATATGCTGATTTTTTATTTTTAATTTATTAATTTTAATAATTTAGTAAATAATAATGTAATCAATAACAATTAAAATAAATTATACATACCTCAGTTATTAAAATACACTTGAATACGTTTTTAAACACTAACATTCACAACAAATAAATGTTTATAATTATATGGTATGAATCACTAAAATACATGGTTTAAAAGCACACATATAATTATTCTTTGAATGTAGCTCTTTTTTTTCTTTTTTTTTTATTCTGTGAAATTTTCATTGCATGATGCGCGCGCATCGTAACAATTCACTCTTATCATTTTTTTATAAGGTGCCTAAAGAAGTATAACTTCAATAATAATAATAATAATAATGGATACGAAGGAGAAAACTTAACGTGCCTCTTTACATCTTTGCCGGCGATGAAAATACGAAAGTAAAATTATACTATGAAATGTTTCTCACACTTAAAAAAATTGAGCTGCAACGTAGTGTGTCCCCCACCAGCGCATCTTCCGTGTAGTCGCGCTTCACACTGATACGTGGACACTGCCCATATTTTCGCAAGCATTTTAGGGACCAAGATATTTGCGAACATACTGTAGTTCTATCGCACTCCCCTGGTGGATAGAACAGTCTTCAACACGGGGCGCAGCTATTTCCGATTGAATCTCGACCGTATTTTCTGGGGCCTAGTCACTAGCAGTGTTGCCCTCTCCGATCTTGACATGTCAAGAAACATTGTTGCAAACTGACCACAACATTTTGAAAGATTCCAGACAGTTAAATAGTTCCGCCAATGCGCCCGGGTGAGTAAACGGAACGGCCTCGGTGTCCTGTGAGGAAGAAATCAGGCGAGCGCGACCAAACAGCGTCGCGCGTCTCCGGCTCGTGTGTGAGCGCTAACACGTGCAGTAAGGAGGTGCTACTGAGCCCGCAAGTAGATGCATGTGTGTGTGTGCGGAGCAAACACGAGCGGTCCGTGTGGACAAGACCGCGCCTTTTCCAGCCCTTTATCGCCTTCCATCGCGAAGTGAGGACGTACACACATCCCGTATTGCTCTTCTCCACGCGGGACAGTCGTTGGACCGCTAGTTGTTCATTCATCTTTGGGTCGGGGGGGGGGGGGGAGGGGATGCAAACAGTGACACGTGTGTTTATTTACAAATGGGACAAGTTGGTACATGGTGATGGTGGGAACGGATAGTTTGAGGTTTCCTTCGCGTAGTTTACCTTGTGTAGACCTAAGCACTGCCTTATGTCCTTAGTTTATAAGTTCGTATTAATTATATCATACTTGTTTATAGTTCATACTATATATATTATATTAATTGGAACTACGTCACCAGACTGGAAAATTTCGATTCGGCCCATAGTATAAACACAAATAATTACACGCGTTTCTGACAATTGTAGAGATACGCATAGATTTTCCTGTGATATGATATGTATTGGCGTTGGAAGGAAAGGTATAATAATAACTAATGAAGGTTTGATGTATTTGCGTCGTGGGAATGAGATCATACGGTGACGTCCGCCATGTTTCATGCTTGCGACAATCCGACGAGGATCACCGTGCTGTGAAGCGAGTGGCTCAACCACTAACTACCGACGTCTTGTGGTTATTGTTATTATTATTATTATTCGTTTAAAAAAACTCTTCTTTGGCAGTCTAACCCCAAATGGGCGTGTCCTGTGGTCGAAACAATTTGGCTACTGTACAGATTATATTTTCTTTCGTGCGCCTTGCCCACGAAAGTGCTTTTGCATTGGAACCCCATAACATCTGGTTAAATGAACAGATAGTACAAAGCTGCGTGCGCTACGGCGAACAGAGTGTATGTTTTGTAGACATTCATCTTACGTGTAGAAAAGGACAAAGCTGTTCCCGTTTAAGCTTCTGAGTGACGTAACGAAGTGACAACTCTAATTCCTGTCTGTATCTTGAAGCAGTGTAATTATTGCGAAAGTACTTAACATCTCTCCTGCGTACTGTCTTTTTCGCCTCTTTTTTTTAATTTATTTTATTTTTGAACATGGGCATAAACTGTGCACAATTTGGTGACTCCTCATATGTATGTTGCTATCCTGTAAAACGTTCTGCTATTGGAGAACCATCTCTATAGTTCGGGATTGTGCGTAGAGACCCGTCATCACAATTTATTGCTCGAAATAGATAATTAAAATTTTAATTTAAGTTTTTACACTATTCATAAAATTGTGAGCAATTATTTGATTGCGTGCGGTCATACATTCTTTGCAGAATTTGTTTATTGTGTTGAAATATCAATGTAGGCCTATGTATAGTGCATATAGGACTAATTTTTTTTTTTAATACAACGTGACTATAAATTAAAATCACGCTTCTTCCCTCGTTACTTCACACTGTCAACCATTACTGCTGTGTTCATTACATTGGTTTTCTCTAAATGGCCCTTAACTTTCTCATTTACTACTTAAGGAAAAGTCGGTGTCAATAGACATGACAGTATTTGTCTTTTGATCGATGCGTGGAGGATCCAGAATTCATGTTGGACTGCTGTCGCCTGTTGTACCTGCATTTGGCCATAACGATTCCATGCGAAATTTTTCAGTACCTACTTTCTAATTGTAAGTCTACTCCGTCTTCTGGGTGCTTGGTAAATGGGTAATATGTACCAATGCCTTAAAATGTTGCCACCTTTGTTAATTATGTTGAAGTGGTGAGAGAATGCCTCCCTGCGCTTGGTTGTAGTGAAGGTTACAGCTTAAAACCATTTAAAAAAAAAAAAAAAAAAAAAATTGTTTCGTTCTTATACCTATATAACGACCCGATTAAAAGCAAAAAAAGGTTGTAAAGTATACAGTGTGAAAGCTAATTGTTTCATCATATTGTCAAGTAAGTGGTATATTGTAGTGGTTAATCGCATGGTCTGACAATCTGCCGGCCCGGGTTCGATACCAACTAGGATCAATCTTTTTTTACATTTTCATTTTCTTTTATTCCTCACGATATTAAATAATTAATTACAGAAATTAAATATATTTAAACAGTTTAGTTACCTAATTGGTTGATGTTTTGAACAAAATAAACATTTACCAAAATTTTTCCAATTGCTTTTTATTTATTGTCAGAAGAAACTTTTTTTTCCCCATTTTCACTAAAATATGGTTTTATGACAAATCACTGCAGACACGTGGCCAGACGCTGTTCACAACTGTAGAGACTGTTATAAACTGTGGAGAGAAAAAAAAAAAAAGAATGGTAATGGCCGACTATAGGGGATTTGAAACAGCTGCCAGAGCTATGTGCTCTGAAGGCACGAAATACATTAAAAAAAAAAAAAAAAGAAGTAAGTCACACTCGACGGTAAATACAATTCAAAAATTGTATCTCATTTTAAATATATACATTTAACCAGGGGCGCAACAACTAAATTTCCAAAGGGGGGGCAATATACCTTTTTATAAAGAATAATCGATCCCCCCTATTGAAGCGGGGGGGTTCGGGAGGTCCTCCCCCGGGAAAATTTGTATTTCAAGGTGGAAAATGGTGCTATTTAAGCAGTTTTATTATCTAAAAGTTGATTACACAGCACTTTCTTTGCCCCCGTTTGCCCCCACTTCAAGGTTTCAGAAGGGGGGGGGGGCAAAATACCCTTGCCCCCCCCCCCTTGTTGTTGCGCCCCTGCATTTAACTGTTTAAATATGTGTGATTCCTGTCATTAACGCGCGTCCAAAGGTCAGTGGCCGTTACCTGAAGCTGGCCTGGGAAGGGATGTTGGGGTAAGGGGTTGTTGCGGGGGTGTTCGGCGTGACCCCGGGGGCCGGACCTGCCCGCAGACCCACGGAGCTGGAGCTGAGCTCGGCGAGCAGCGGCAGCACCTACTACGACCCGCTGGACGAGTTCACAGACTACCGCCCGCCGCGCCGCCAGCACTGGGCCAACAAGGCGCAGTTCGTGCTCGCCTGCGTCGGCTACTGCGTGGGGCTCGGCAACGTCTGGCGGTTCCCCTACCTCTGCTACAAGAGCGGCGGAGGCGAGTGTTCCCGCGTCTCACTGGGGCACGCTGCTTACAACTTACCGTTATCTTCGTCGGCTTGCGGGTGTTGAGTTCACTTACTTTGGGCGTGAATCCACAAGAAGTGTCTTGGTATATCAGTAAAACCTCAAAAAACGTGTAAAGACTACTTGCAAGAACACTCTAATGTCTTATACGTGTGTGTTTACCCGGTCTCTAAGGAAAAAAACAGAGCTGAAAAGTTTAAATACGGCGTAGGTTATGTGAAGATCTGGTTATCTTAAATTGCGGAGAACTCTTCGTTTATTTTAGGCGAATTATTCGTTGAAATGTCTGCAAGTTTACTGTAATTTCTGTGTGCAGCTGTAGTCCGACTGGTGTCCCAGTGGCGGGCCCCTGATGTCTTGGAGGATGGCCTTACTGTTGGGCCTCAGGGTGGGGGTATGGAATAGTCCCCAGAGTAAAGGTCGGTTTGTAGACCCTCCCCCAGAATATTTGAAGGATAAAACTCTTTTAAACCACGTTTTTGAGTCAACCTGGAACTGAAATTTCGTCGATGGTTTTGCTAATTTATCTTAATAAATTTTTATATTCTTATAAATATTCGAATGAATTACGTGTGCGTTTTAAAAAAAAATAGGGGCCAGTAGGGGTGTATAGCTAAATAGAAAACATCTTTCGTCTCGTGTGAGTTGGTAATAAAAGGCGCGGTGGCGTCGATCAGCATTCGGGCGAGGTTACTGGGTTCGAGTCCAGCGCGAGAATGCCTGGGCGTCAATTTGTGAAATCTGAAATAGACACAATTCTCACCACAAAATCTCACTCATGAGAAGCTACCGAAGATATGAAAAAAATAATTTATTTTCCCCTTAATGGCTGATGAACCAAATGTTCCGGGTTCGATCTCCGCCTGGCTCGGGGATTTTTCACTTGTGGAAGATTTTCTTCCTCGGTTCAGCCTTGAAGTATGCCCTTGTCACACCGTGGTGATCTCCCAGTGATAGTGTCTGGGGATCCAAACACAGCCTCCCGGCTTATCACACCGGCATCATGGCTGTCGAGAGGAACCAAGGTCCCGGGGGCCAATAATTTTGTGCAGCGTTTCAAAACCCACAGTTTGGAAACTGTTTAAAGACTTTTAAACTGTTAAGGTTACTGTGGCTTTAACCACTGTAAATATAACCTGCGCGTACACTGTTGGAAATTGCAGTAAATTTGCGTACTTTTAAACTCAAATAAACAAAGCTTTCTTTGTAATTTCATATAAATGAATCTTCGTGGAAACTAAGCCGTATTTCGACTTCCGAGTTATATGTTCCTTTCTAAACAAAGGTAAGTGTAAGCACATACTTGAACAAAAGAAGAGTGTTCTTACTGTAGTTTTAACTATTTATGTAATGTTTTGTTAATAAACCGAGAATATTCTTTGGGATTCATGTCCAAAGTAAGTGAACTCGGTGTCCGTAAATTTACGAAGATCCTTGGATAATAATTTTTAACCAGCATTCTTCGTAAATTGAAGGTGAAAAATGTTTGAAGTGTATCGCATCCATTAATTCTGTTATCAATAGACTTGTATGATTAGCAATTGTCGTCTTACCATGAAGATAAAATCACACATTAAAAAATATGAAAACTCAGCCGGATCCCCCTTGTGTTCGGGCCGAGGGGATTTTGAACCCCCCCCCCCCCCCCCAATTCTTCTCAATGGCCCTGCACACCTTCATTTATTTGTGTACATGTCATCTGCTATCCAAACCAAGCTATGCATCACAGAAGTGATGTATGTAATATTGCATACATTACAATTCTGCAGTAAGTTAATCCCACACAACACTCCCTGTATGAGATTAATTAAAGAAGTGTAAAATGATCTTATTGAAAAGTTGTTATTAGCATATCCGAAAATGTTGTTCTGTGTGGGGTGATGGATTCATCAAACGTATTTGCAACATTTTGTGCCATGTGGGGAAACTGTTAAGTGGCAAAGCCCCACTATTTTACGCGCTCATTTGTCCTTGCAACGGCATGGACTACCCACCGTCCAGCCAACATTCGTATCGGTCCGACTGTACACAAACTTTTACTATGTATGTTCACTGAGGGTCGCGTCAAAAAATTTCCTACGGCGGCATATTTCCTGCGTTTCGGATTTTTACCAACTAAGGAGAAGGGGGAAGGCACCCAATAATGACATACAACATGTATGCATTCCGATGTTATGAATATCCGATGTCTTCTTATCGACAAATAAGACCTCGTGAACAAAAAAAAATCCTTAATGTTGCAACTCCCTAGGGTGCGCAGTTTCTGTTGCAAAAGTCTCAGCCGTGAAGATAAAGCGCCTGGGACGTAGGCAACCATTACAAGCACTACTACGACTAAAACGCAGAATTACATTTGGTATTCGCTGGACTTACATGTGTGTTCTGCAGCATGGCGAGCATGTCAGTGTTCATTTGAACTAGTGCATTGTTTGACAGTTCGCCAAGTGTGGGTCCTCAGCAGAGGTACCGCAACCACGCATGTGGGGAGGGAGGGAGGTGCTTGCATTAACACGGTCGGATAATGGATCGATGGAGAAGGTAGTGTGAAGCCAAGAGCGGAGGTCACAGCTGTCTGCGCTATATTCATAACACTTGTATTTTTGTTTTGTTCATAGGAAAGCATTGAGTGGATATATGACCAACATATAGGTGTGACAAAGGTTCGTTTTCTAGTTTTCATTAGCACACACCCCATCTGAACTCATCCAGTATATTTGACCAAAACTGCATGATTCTTCACATACTTAAAAGAGCTAAATGTTGTCTGTTTGTACCTGCCGACAATCAGTCTGTGTGTGATTCCCTGGCAAAGATATTGTAATAGTCCATATGGAGCATATCCTAGTGAAAGTAAAGCCAGACAAATCGAACCATTGCTAGATACCTACAGGCCGGACATTATATCCTCTCAATGCTTTGTGGTAAAACAAAAAAAATGACAATATGGCACAACAGCTTCTTGGCCTCTTGGCTTCACCCCTCCCTTAGTCTAATATCAGGTTTTATGCTGCCTTTGTGTTCCCTGCTGTAACCTCTGCATGCAGGAAGTATTGTCTTTATCCAATACATTGTGTCATTGCTGCTTGGACCTCAGCAACCGTTTTGCCTCGAAACTGAGTCACTTAGGGAGTTGCAACAACAAAGATATTTTGTTCACTAATGGTTAGCCATTTGCCGCATTATATTTCAGGAGTTTTATTGTTTGATAAATTGGTTTGATCATGGTTCAACCACATTTCCCGTTGCACAATTGTGTTTTGAGCGCCTAACAAAGATCATTGGTAACTTTGAGATGAACCAACTGACCTGGCTGTTCATAATGTGATGATTTTTGATTGACATAGCATGAGCAGACATGCCTAGAATCTTTACTGACTTAATGGAGGAATTTGTTATCAGACATGTCTGTTAGATAAAATTTTACAAAATTTCAGGGTGTTTATTTGTAGTATTCATGGAGTATGTCATTCTTGGTTAATTTATATATTTTTTGTTCTTTTATAGGTGTTTTCTTGGTGCCATATTTTCTAATTCTGGTGATATGTGGAATCCCTTTGCTGTATATGGAACTGGCAGTGGGCCAATACACAAGAAGAGGTCCCATTGGTGCTCTGGGTCAGATTTGCCCTTTATTTAAAGGTATGACTGTTCGTTAAGACAGAGAGGCAATGTTAAGTTTTCAGCGAATGGGCTGGTGGTGCTATAGATGTGTCCTGAAGAGGAATGGTGTAGTACACCACTTGTATTTAGAACAAACCACATATTTAAAACCTATCACAGTAGTCTCGGGACATATCTCTCAAGGAAAATTTTATTGGATTTGCACATTGTAAAATTGGTAGGTATTGATCCGTTATACCCCAGTACAATGGCATGCATATTAGTGTGGCTTTTAATAAGGCTCTTAGCAGAAATACTTGTGATGCAATGACTATTTTACTGAACAGACAAAAAACAGGGGCCTTCTGTACATAGTATAATCAACTCTATGCAATTTAGAAAACATATGAATCACTGTGAACTAATGTTCTTAAAGAAACCATTTATTAACAGACAGGTTTACAGAAACAAGTTTTGATGCATAGGGTCTACATTTAAAACCCCCTGGGCGATGTAATTTTACATACTTTCTAACATCACTGATGCCAAAAGAGATACGTAACTACACGCAACATAAAAAAGGGCTCTTGAACGCTGAACTGGGGATAAATTACATCTGCTCACCCATAAATTAATACTCCACATATTTGGTGCTAAGAACAGTTCATGAATTTGCATCCACATTTCCTTTCACCGACACAGACTAAACCATGAAACCACAGGGCATTTTGCAGTTATATGTACAGGTTCTGGGAGTGGGATTCTTTGCATATTGCATATAGTGAAGTAACTTTTTTCCAAATGTAACCACGTTTTAAAAGATTTTTGTTTTAAACTTTTCATAAAAATATTTGCCATAGCAGGCCACAAAAAATATTTTGCAAAATTTTTTTATACTGTTGCGATACAATATTAACTAGTAAGCTCAGGCTTATAACCACCAGAGGAAATTACTGAATATTTTGACTTCTGCAAGTGTCCATAACTATATCCTGTGCTCGGTGGCTCCATAAAAGATAATACAAGCTCTGTACCAACTGCAAGCTGTGGTTAACTATTTGAAAAAATTAAGAAAATTGGGATTTCTTTACCACAAATATGCCATTAAATACACTGGTAAACCATTTTGTTTGAAAACACTTGTTGAGAATTTTTGCATAGGAGTTTTATTGCTTCATGAAGTGAGTTAGCCAAACCTGATGTTGGTTTGCACCAAACATTCACAATGACTAATCATACAAACAGAATTTCCAGTGATTTAGAAATTTAGATCATACTCTAACTATTTTCTGGAAATTTTATCATAAGATCTTCTGTGCACCGAACTATGTGACTAAAAATCTTCATTGTAACTTTTGATCTTTATAGTTACCATAATTTAAAGAATTTTCTTTTAATCTGTGCTGAAGTCAAAGTATTTACTTTTGTGATGTTATAGATCACTCTAGTCCCACATTTGTTTGCTCTATCTCAGCTAGACTAGCTTGTTCACTCTACTTGGTTAACTGACTGACACTCGTGAAGCAGTGCTCTGTAAATATGTGTTATCAAGCTGTAGCTGTTTCTGCTTGGTACATTTTCTTATCCCGGAGGTGATTGAATGTTGTGCAGGTGCTGGCCTTGCAAGTGTCGTCATCTCTTTCCTCATGTCGACGTACTACAACGTGATCATAGCGTACACGCTGTACTACTTCTTCACTGCGTTCCGCTCAGACGCCCCGTGGAGCCGCTGCAACAACATCTGGAACACCGAAAACTGCTGGCAGCCCAAGGTGCTCAACATAACCAAGCCAAACAAGTCCAAGACCCCCAGCGAGGAGTTCTACGAGTATGGCTCCTTTTCGTTTATGGCATTTATATGTGCTCATTACAGTGTTTTGTGAGGTTCCTTGCAGGAAACTCCAAAGTATTCGGACGTCTGATGCAACACCACTTGGAACATCACTTATAAAAGTCTTACGTTACATATTTCACAGCCTCGACTCATAACACAACAGCGGTTGAATGTCGCAGAATAATTTCTCCCTTAGCCTGGGCCTGTGGAATCCACTGATCAGGTGCTGGGTCCACCCCCTGGGGTGCGTGTGCCTGACCACAAACCCCGGGCACTTTGACTCACGCACAGCACTCACCGAAACTGCTCGCTGGCACCAAACATTTAGGCTTTCTTGCAGCATTTCAATAATTATTTTCATTTTAGTGGTACGGTACATTTGTCAAAATTTATATATATCAATCCAGTTACAAGAAATTTTCATACACTTAACATGTACCTACAAAATATTTACATAACTGAATACAAACACATCACTCAGGGAGTTACATCATTTGATAGCATCCCTGTCTTCATTTCGGTACAAATATATTAGTTATTTGTAGTTAATAATATTTACAGGTACACCTAAAATTGGTAATACATATCTGTCTTATATTATTTATCTTTATTAATTACAATGTAATGTGTTGAATTTTAGCATTAATTTTACTAGTTAAATTTTAATCTGGTGCAGCTAAATAACAGCTGTGAAAATTACTACAAAAATCCATTGGTTATTTAAGAAAAACTGTGATTTTTAACAATTTAATCATGGTATTCTTTAACCTGGTAATATCAGACTTTCTAGACATAAAAAGATTAACAAAACAGATTATATAAAAATACACTTTTGTTGATATTTTTCTTGTTCTTCAGGTCACAAATCTGCAAAATAGGTTTGATGTGTCTCTCCATACCTGTCACATCCTACATCCAGTATAATATATTCAATAATTTAAAACAAAAGCTTAGCATTTTTTTCTGAACTGAGGTAGTACTCGTATTTAAACAATTTTTTTTTTGTTTCATGCTTTCAGTTTTGGATAGATAACTAAATTTTCTGGTAAGTATAATTTAAAATGGTCCAAGTACTATGTAGAGAGAGAGAGAGAGAGAGAGAGAGAGAGAGAGAGAGAGAGAGAGAGAGAGAGAGAGAGAGAGAGAGAGAGAGAGAGAGAGTTAAGAGGATACTAAAGGCGAGGCAACGAGGCAGACTGGCCGGTCCAGCACTCAGGCCAGCGCAGTGGGGGTCCAGGGGAGGCCCCACCTCCCGGACAAGTAGCACTTGTCCATTTGCGGTAATCCGATTAGTTGCAGCACTCTTCTCCCTGTCTCTCGAATGTTCAGCATGTTCCCAGAACCCCATCTGCATAAAATTGGCGTAACTAGAACGCCATTTTTCTTGGAGCTTTGAGTGTTGTCAGAAATTCTGATGATGCAACAGTGCAGAGGGCCACGAGACGTTTCCAGTTCAGGACTTGGCAAGTGTTTAAGATGGAGGCCAGCCTGTGGTAAGCTGAGTGAGAGTGAAGTGACATCAGTCTTAATTAATAGAATGCTGTTACAAAGCAGTTTACAAAAATATACACAATACCATCAATGACAAATTAAGCATCATTGAAACAGTCTTTCGCCTGGCCACAAGCTATTAGCTTGCAGTAAATTTTCTTTGCAATTATCCAAACACTGTAAAACTGGAAATCTCAATGCCATTATGAGATAAAAATTACCTTTAAGTCAAAAATTAATAGGAAGGGAGGATAAAACACAATTTAGAAACAAGTTAAATTTCACAAACTTAATTTTCTCATACTTACATAAATGCGCGGCCTATTTTCACAAGAACCCTGATGGTTTGTCAACAGATGAGTTCTCAGATTACATGCTAACAATTAAAAAGCTACCTGAAGAAGAAGGACAAAGCAAGCTGGCAGCCAGTAGTAAAACAAATCAAGTTTACCTGCGCATGCATGGAGGGGAATTCATCGTTAGGCAACACAAGGAGGAGAAAGTACACAAATACCAAGGGAAGAGGAAAGTCTCGAATTGTCTAGGCCCAGCGGACGATTCAAAATTTCACAGACCACCCATTACTGCCAGCTCATAACAGATAGTACCTGTACATGCAGGTATAATCTGATGGCTCTGAAATGTTTTGGAAGTATTTCCTAGTTCAGTGTTCTGCAGATTTACTGTTGAATTCCAGGCGTAAGGTTCTGCACATCAGCGACGGTATCGACAACTTTGGTGTGATCCGGTGGGAGCTGGCGGCATGTCTGATAGTGGCGTGGGTCCTCGTCTACTTCTCCATGTGGAAGAGCGTGAAGTCGTCTGGCAAAGTCCTCTACTTCACAGCCACGTTCCCCTACGTGCTCATTGTGGCGTTTCTCATACGCGCGCTCACGCTTGAAGGTGCTCAGAGAGGTCTGCAGTACTTCTTCCAGCCCAAGTGGTCTCTTCTTGGCGACTCTAAAGTAAGTTCAGTATTGGTACTTGGTGTTCAACTGTTCAACATCTACTTTACTTTTAAATGATTGTTTTCTTGTTTATTTGAGCAATTATTGGCATACTGTTTCTAATACTTACCGTTCCAATTTAGAAAACAACTTTTAAGCTCAGAAAATTGATTTTTTTTTTTGTAATGCTTCAATTACTTGCTTAAAATGTGTCTGGCATAGCTGGCTACAACAAAAATTAATGATGTTAAACATACCAATCAATAAATTGCAAAGGAAATAAGAAATATTCAAGGAAATAAGAAATATTGTATAACACAATTTTGTAAAATTTTGTCTGCTACATGTTTCATTTAGTTTTTTGTTGCTAATTTTTTAGCTATACTGTAAATTATATTCGGTCCATTTAAGTTTATTTAGCCATGGTTTTGGAAGTGCCTTTAAATTTAGATATATATTAAATAAGTTTGTATAAGTATTTGTGGTTTAAACAATGAATTATAACCGTTATTTTCAATTACCAGTCACCATTATGAAATTAAACATAACAATGACAAAAACATGATTACTCGAGGGACATAAGACCGTTTGTACTGACTCCCGAGTTACGACGTTGCTGCTAGTGTACAATTGACTCAAGCGTGATGTTTAGCCCAGCCTTGCCGTGGGAGGGAAAGGCTATTGATGTACAGATTGGAATCCGAGAAGGTTATTTTGCTTTGTGTTGCGTTATAAGTTATGTATTACTGATATTTACAAGAAGTTATTATATTTGAAGTATATTGATGTGCAGGAGGGTACACAGAATGTAATTTTGGTTAAGGGGGAAGGTTATAAAACCACTTTGACTGCTGTTTGCTTTCAAATTTTTTCCATTTATTGGTAGGAATAATAGATTTTTTAGGATTTTGGTTTAGGGGGGGAAGACATCCCCGTAATATCCCCTCCTGGTTAGAACCAATTCTGTTAGCTCATAAATGAGACAGCTTGGCAGCAAATTTGCTGAATTTAGAAACAGAAATTTAAATTATGATAGATTTGTTCAGACAGAAGCCACCATGTTTCTGAATTTGTATCTGAATTTCCTTGCCACCATTTTCTCAATGAATGATTATTCTTAGTGATGTCCATGTTTCAGGTATGGGTGCATGCAACAGCTCAGAACTTTAATTCCATTGGCATTGCATTTGGTTCTGTAATCTCATTCGCGAGTTACAACCGTTTTGACAACCAGATACTCATAGATACGCTGGCCGTATCATCAATAAATGCAGTGACCAGCCTGCTGGTGGGGATATTTGCTTTTGCAGTTATCGGCAACATAGCAACAGAACAGGGAACATCCATCGAAGATGTTATCTCAGATGGTAAGCACACACTACTATTTTTTTCTTCATGATAATACATATATGTCTTATTTAATCACAAATAAACAGAGACATTTCACACCAGTGGACACAGGTGCATGTGACATCCCTATTAAAATTTAATATACTACAGGCAAAAAAAATCTTCAAAAAATGTTTTTTCTTAATTTTTTTTGTAAAATAACCTATTATGCAAAAATGAATTTTCTTAGAAGTGATTTTTACATAAAGTTTACTACTAGTCAAAACTTACTATTTGAGTTGGTAATGTAGGTTCTTTTCAAGGAGAATGATATCTAATGACTGTGCAGTTTGAATGTAGTCAAAAACGAGAGTGTGTCCAAATTGTGGGAGGAAACAGAAGATAGAAGGACAACACTGTGATGACAGGATTGAACAGGAGAAAATAATCAATGTTTGCTAAAACATTTTTATTTAACAAAAACAAACAAATTATGCTACCAAACATAACTTATCCCCAGAGATGGAGAGGGATTTTTTTGAAATGGGTATGGCCAATTCATAAAATTGGGTCTCCATTAAACCAGAGGTTTCTTTACCAGAAAATTTTTTGAAAACAGTACGCTGTAAATCTTAAAAAACTAATAATTATTCACATACTGTTCCTGTGCTTATGGTTTATACGTACCATTTTATCTACTTCATGATTTACCATGAAGAGACTTTTCATTTTACAAAAAATGTTTTGCAAGTCTCTTTATACATGAAATTTTGATTTTCCTGTTGCTGATTACTGCTTATGTTTAATGCTGGAGGATCAACTAGGGGACAGCTCATGTTAATCATATTGTTATCAGGTAACTGTGACAGAAGAGTTTTACACTGCTTCTCTCTCTTGGCACAGAGATCGCATTTATCTAAAGCCTTATTTTGTAATAAATTTGTAATTTCATAATTTTGGATTTGTCAAGTTTGTTTGGTCACAATATGCTTTCTTTTGTTTATCTATATATTCACTAGAAATATATTCATAAATTAAAACAATATCAACTGTTACAAATTGGTATTAAATTATTATAAATATGCCTTAATTACATTTAAAGTTATCAGTTATCCAGTATTAATCCAGTACGTAACTTACCAATTTAAAATGATAAAATTACATTATTTGTATAAAATATTTCAGTCTATTACAGCTTAAAATTTTTATCCCAGTAACCACATATACTGTTTTTATTTTGTATACATAATAACATTTTTTCCTTGAAAATATAGTCCTTATTGTACAAAAAATAGTCATGGTAGGTACCGTTTTATCAACCAATCTGGTAAATTTAATCATTACCGGACTACCAACCAAGCTGATGTCAATAACTTGAATATTTTAGAGCGGTCAATAAAACACTACCAATTTGTGAGAAAGATAGAGAGATAGCTCTCCAAGGGCTGAAGTAATAAAGTGTTTTTCCTTTTAAACTCCTTGGTGTAACATCTGTAACATCAGATGCTCATCAGAACACCACGAAGAAAACAGCAGTTTGTGCACCAAACCATACGCCTGCTGAGGCTGGCAAATGGCACGGTGTATGCTGGGGCAAGAATAACAGAACAACAAGCGAATAAACTCTCGGTTGCCAGCTTAAGTTGTGCGCTTGATTGATTGATTTTACAAGACAACACCAGTGCACCTAATTATGTTTTACATAAAATGAAGGATAATAAGTGATATTTATGTGGGAATACACACATGCAAAACTTGTGGAGGATGTTCAAATAGTCACTTAACCATTATGAATGCATCATACATGTTCATATGTAATACTGAGGCCTTACTTAAGGCGCTCGAGTTTAAAGTCGGGAGCCGCAGAAGGGTGTACCAACTAAATGCAGTGAGAAGTACAGTCCCTAGGCAAAAAAGAATGACCTGGATAATAATTGAAAACATCACTGCCTGTTTACTATTTAATATTCCTGCTTGGCATCGGCTTGGTACATTAAAATACAGAACCATTTACACAAATCTACAGAAGATCTAGATCTCGCATTAAAGAAAAGGACATCTAATGTAATCACATATTATAAACACTATATTACGGGTAATTTTACAAACATTTAGAAAGGTTAAGTTTTTCCCTAACAGGTCCGTTGATTACACTGCTGGATGACGTAATTGTCTATAAATGTTATTTAGGCACAATTCCCAATATTTTGGTCTAACCGGACTCTCGTTTCGACGTAATTTTGCGAGTCTCACATCCCGCACCACAGCAACGTGATAAGTCTGGCTTGCAGTTTACGTAAATTCTCACGTAGCGTAAAAAGGAGAAGTCGAGTTTATTTCGCCACATTACGATTCAAGAAACTAGCAAGATAATGAATTTGAGTTTATGATCAGTCAAGTCTCTCTGCTCATAGCTTTTCCTTAAAAAACCAACCCGGTGCCCGGTTGTTAATAGCGGTTGCGTCGAGGCTTACTTGTAGTTGCGCAGCATGGTGGACGATAACCCGGGCTGGGCACTGGTCGATGCGTAGGTGAATGGAACAGCCTTTCCATTTTAGCAGCGGCGCAACACGCCTGCACCCGACGAGCCGAAGTCGACTCCACCAGCCGCCAGCACCGTCTCCCAGCTCGCCAGCCGCAGACCGTCGCAGGTTAACGCGTCACCATGACGTCATAAGGCTTCGCGCGCCGCGCGGTGTTGGCTCGCGGAAACACACACAAGCGCAGCGCCGTGAATGTCCGTAATGCTTATGTTTTAATCAATCTTCAGGACGAAAATGAACCAAGTGCCAAACAATCTATCATAACATATGATATAATTAATAACCAAATTAAAAGGATGCGTGGCAAACGCCTCAATATCCCCCCCTTAAAAAAAATTCTAAATTAACACCAAAAACCAAAGAAATTTAGGTAGCTTCGAGCCACTATAAGGCGAGAAAACGGGGAAGCACTCAAAACACGCCATTCAAACAAACGACCTCAAAGAAAAGCAAGAAGAAAAAAGCACACAGTGAGAAAAAACACGCGAAGAAAAACACATGAGAGAGAGAAAAAAAAAACAATGATTAAGACCAAACAATGCTTTGTGCCACTTTCCCGTTTACTCGTTAACAAACAGCAACATAATTCAAAAAAAATCTCTATTCACATGACTAAAAAGGGCAAAAACAATCATTTACTTTGATCGGGTGTGAACCTCTTAAGATGACTAATATGCGCCTTACGTGTCTCAAAACTTTTGTCCACACGCTGCAAAAGAACGGTTACTCCCCCTAAATGCCTTATCACCTTGTAAGGCCCCTGGTAAGAAAACTCTAATTTAGCGGTTTTGTGCAGCGCTTTGTTACTGATGGGAAAACTTTTGCAGAGCACCCAGTCTCCCACCTTAAAAGGATTTTCCAAGCGCCCCTTATTATATTGTTTCGCAACCTTATTCTGAGCGTTCTGGAGATTTTTTATAGCTTCTACCCATTTACCTTCTAATAAACGTGGACTACTGATCGCCCATAATTCCTCTCCTATACCCCAAACATTTAAAAGAGGGTGTGGTATTTTCCGCCCCAGAAATAATTCGGCGGGAGTGAAATGAGTGGCGTCATGTTTAGCCATGTTAAATCCTAAACTCAGCATATCCAAATTTTCATCCCACTGGCGATGGTCTTGATGATGATAAATAGTAAGTGCAATCTTGATATTTTTATTCACTCTTTCTACCAGGTTTGGGCAAGGATAATGCGGGCTGGTGTTGATGTGGCAAATTCCCCAACGAAAACACATGTTCCCAAATATTTGACTATTGAAATAGGCCGCATTGTCAGAAACCACATTCTCAGGTGCTCCAAAAATTTGCCATATTCTTTGCGTAAGAGCCTTGACAATTCTCGCCGCTTTCATGTCAGATAAAGGTAAAAAAAAATTAAATTTAGTGAAACCATCCACAATAATCAAAAGACAATTATTTCCCTCTCGAGATCGAGGCAAAGGACCAAAAATATCTATGAAAACCTTCTCCCAGGGACGCGTGGGCAGAGAAACGGAGTATTTACCCAATTTCGAATTTACGGTTTGTTTACTTAACAGGCAACTTTCACACGTGTTAACATGATTTTGCACATCTCTTTTCATATCCGCCCAATAGACTTCATCTCTCAATTTATGATATGTCTTGTCCACTCCTCCATGACCCCCAAACGCACTATCGTGATAATATTTTAGCACCATAGGCCGTAAGAGCTTAGGAATATAAAGTCTTTTCTCTTTCCCACTTTGTTGATAATATAATCTATGCTTCACTAACACGAAATTCTTATTTTTGCCCTGCAGTAAATCCCGCATTATATTTTGCCCTTCCAAATCTTGTTCTAACACCTCCTCTACTTTGTTGAATAGTTCTGGCTCCACAGTAAAACGCCCACACCTGATTACTTCACTCTCGTCTTCCAAATCCTGTTCACCGCCTTCCTCCTCAAACATCCGCGAAAGGGCATCCGCGACCACATTGTCCTTTCCCTTTACATGAATTATTTTGAACCTAAACCTAGTGAGCCTCATTACCCACCGCCCTATTTTCCCTAGTTGTCTCGGATGCGAAAACAACCAGGTCAAAGCCTGATTATCCGTGTAAAGGTCAAATTCGTCATGCTCTAGATAAGTGTCAAAACGTTCCAAAGCATACACGCAAGCAAGGGCTTCCTTTTCATATGTGCTATAACCTTTTTCATGTCTATTAAGTGTTCTTCCAGCAAACATAATGGGTTGTAGACCCTTGCCAAAATCTTGCAAGAGAACCGCGCCTAACGCGACACTCGAAGCGTCAACCTGCACTACAAATCGCCTCTGGAAATCTGGTAACGCTAACACCGGTGGGTGGGAAATGGCTTTTTTCAAACCGAGAAAAGCGGCCTCCTCTACCTCACCCCAATTAAAAATGACCCCTTTTTTTCTTAAATTATTTAAAGGGTAGCACAAATCCGCATAGTTCTCAATAAAGCGGCTAAAATAGCCCATCATGCCCAAAAATCTCATGATGCCTTTTACATTACGAGGTCTCGCGAAATTTACAATGGCCTCAATTTTGTCAGGGTCCATTACAATTTTTCCTTCCCCAACAATGAAACCCAGGAACCGAATTTTCTTTCTGGCCCAACAAACTTTTTCAGGATTGACTGTTAACCCTGCACCTCGTAATTTTTGCAAAACCCCTTCCACATGTTCCAAGTGTTCCTCGAAAGAATTAGAAAATATACAAATGTCATCCAGAAAACTAATGACATTTTTAAATTGATATTCTTTCAGAATGTAAGATAAGATACGCGATAAGCATTGTGAGCCAAAATTTACCCCGAAAGGCACTCTTTTCCATTGGTACTGTCCCCACGGGGTAACAAAAGCCGTGAACTTCTTGCTACTCTCCTCCAACATGCATTGGTGAAAAGCAGCATTAAGGTCTAACACCGTAAAATATTTCGCTTGCCCCAAATATTGCAGCACCGTTTCCACCTTGGGCAGCGGGAAACCATCTAGTTTTATGCGATCATTCAAGATTCGGTAGTCCAAGACTAAGCGATACTTCCCCGGTGTTTTTTTTTTTACTAAAAAGGCGGGTGAAGCGTACTCTGAACTCGCTTCTTCTATAACATTTTGCTTAAGTAAATCATCTATGATTTCCCGAAAAACTAGCATTTTGGGAGGAGCACATTGATAGGGCACACACCTCACCGGACGTTGATCCATTAATTCAATCCGGTACGGCATCAATTCACATTTTCCCACCTTTTCCGTAATTACATCGGGATAACGAAAACAAATATCCCTGATTTCGTCCTTCTGTTTTTCTGTTAAGTGTTCCTCCACCCCCTTTAAACCTCCGCAACAAACTTCAAATTTATTCTTAGGTGCCTCAAGACTAATTTTGACTTTTTTATCAAACGCGAAGCATAACCTCCTATTCTTACAATCCACTATAGCTCCCGTGCCCTTTAAGAAATCCCATCCTAAAATCAATTCTTCGAGCAGTCCAGGCATTACCCAAAAATCACGTGTCCAGGCAAAATTTCCTATTTTAAAGTGCAAACGTACTTTCAAGGAGATTTTCCGGCTTTTCCCGTCAGCCAAATGTACCTCAAACCCTGGCTCCGTTTTTAAATTTTTTTTTAGTTCAGGATGTCTCGTTATTAACCTACTCAAAAACGCCTGCTGTACAAATGAATTGCTAGCCCCGGTATCAATTAAACCCGAGACTATCTCCTCATAAAAACTTACCCTGACACACATATTACTTCTAGCTTTCAATACCGCCAGACGATGCTTATTTTCAAAACGAAACCAGCTAACCCTTTTTTTTTGTAAACAATTGCGAGACAAATGCCCCCACTTGCCACAAAACCCACACACTCGTCTAACGTTATTCCCCTGACCTTTACTCTGCTTCTTCTCTGCGCATTTAGCGATGAGATGGCTCTCACTGCCACATGCATAGCACTTCTTTCTAATTTTATATTTATTACTTTGATCATATGCTGAAATTTCGGACTTTACACCCACCTTATCAACTTCACTGCACCTATCCACTCTCGTGACATTCAAGTCCGCTTCCCCATTTATCCCCACGCTACTTTCACCCTCTTTTAAAATGTTTGATTTTTCCTCCTCTTCGCATAAATCGGAAACCCAACACACATTATCCACCTCCACCGCCCAATTACTAATATCGAACAAGTTGGTGGGCCTCTCCACAAAGCTACACTCCCTCCTAATGTGGGGATGCAAGTTTTCTAAGACTAACCGTATCCACTCCATTTCCCTCATTTGGACATTAAGGGCCGAACCATGGTCCAAAATGTCATGTACATAACTCAAAGTTTTTTCCCCTTTTCTTTGAAAACGACGGGTTTTCTCTATTATAAGTTCCTCTCTAACTCTACAAGGACATAAATTTTCCCATAACGCCTCCTTGCAATCAACCCAGGACATATGACTCTTATAACGCGCAATGAGTATATCGTAAGCTAAGCCTGTGCAACGCGAAGCAACAGCTAAAATTAAATCGCTCTCCTTGGAAAAATAATTTGCGTTAGCTAGCTTGTCTACGGCCATGCAAAACTCTAATATATCCTCTACATTTGCTGACTGCAGTTTCGGAACGTTTTCTAGTGATCGCAAAGCAAACTTATTTTTTAGAAAATTTGTACTAAGCGAGCCACACCCACTCGCTTCTGCCTGTTCCGTTTGCCACGAAACTCTTTCTCCTTTCAAATGCGCCACAAACTTTTGTCTTAAAACATCTATGCTTTCGTCCGCACTGTGCTCGACTGACGCAGCTTTTAAATTAGTCATTATCTCCTCTTTATGTAATTTATATATCCAAGCCAATGCCATACTGGTGATATAAAAAATCAATAAGTATCTTAAACACCGAAAACTACCGCGTCTGCGACTCTGACTAGCAGAGTGGCGCAGTTTTGAGGCCTTACTTAAGGCGCTCGAGTTTAAAGTCGGGAGCCGCAGAAGGGTGTACCAACTAAATGCAGTGAGAAGTACGGTCCCTAGGCAAAAAAGAATGACCTGGATAATAATTGAAAACATCACTGCCTGTTTACTATTTAATATTCCTGCTTGGCATCGGCTTGGTACATTAAAATACAGAACCATTTACACAAATCTACAGAAGATCTAGATCTCGCATTAAAGAAAAGGACATCTAATGTAATCACATATTATAAACACTATATTACGGGTAATTTTACAAACATTTAGAAAGGTTAAGTTTTTCCCTAACAGGTCCGTTGATTACACTGCTGGATGACGTAATTGTCTATAAATGTTATTTAGGCACAATTCCCAATATTTTGGTCTAACCGGACTCTCGTTTCGACGTAATTTTGCGAGTCTCACATCCCGCACCACAGCAACGTGATAAGTCTGGCTTGCAGTTTACGTAAATTCTCACGTAGCGTAAAAAGGAGAAGTCGAGTTTATTTCGCCACATTACGATTCAAGAAACTAGCAAGATAATGAATTTGAGTTTATGATCAGTCAAGTCTCTCTGCTCATAGCTTTTCCTTAAAAAACCAACCCGGTGCCCGGTTGTTAATAGCGGTTGCGTCGAGGCTTACTTGTAGTTGCGCAGCATGGTGGACGATAACCCGGGCTGGGCACTGGTCGATGCGTAGGTGAATGGAACAGCCTTTCCATTTTAGCAGCGGCGCAACACGCCTGCACCCGACGAGCCGAAGTCGACTCCACCAGCCGCCAGCACCGTCTCCCAGCTCGCCAGCCGCAGACCGTCGCAGGTTAACGCGTCACCATGACGTCATAAGGCTTCGCGCGCCGCGCGGTGTTGGCTCGCGGAAACACACACAAGCGCAGCGCCGTGAATGTCCGTAATGCTTATGTTTTAATCAATCTTCAGGACGAAAATGAACCAAGTGCCAAACAATCTATCATAACATATGATATAATTAATAACCAAATTAAAAGGAGGCGTGGCAAACGCCTCAATACACGCACTGTATTTTCATGCTAGCTCATACATTTCTCAACCTCGCTTGAGCAAAGTTAGCTGCTCTTCATTACATTACTATGTGTTTTTAAATACAATGCTGATATTTAATAAATACTTACTGACTTGTCTTCATAATAAGTGTGTTTGAATTGTTTACTGTGCAGGACCAGGTTTGGTGTTTGTGGTCTACCCACAAGCGATGGCTAAGATGCCAGCATCTCAACTGTGGAGCGTCCTTTTCTTCTTCATGTTGTTGTGTCTGGGAATGAACAGCCAGGCAAGTACTCGCTGATAATCAACTTGTTGCAATTCACACACAGGAAAGTAACTAGACTAGTTTCCACTCAGGAAAAAACTCATTCTGGTGCCCCTTTTCTCTTTTTTTTTTTCAAACCGAACCGAAACCTTTTCTGACAATACCTCATATCACCACCCTATATTAATTTCTTTTTCCAAATATTTTTGATTCAAATTAGATGGTGAAAAAATATATTTGCAGTCTTTTCAGTTTTAATACATCGCAAGTTGGATACTACGCGAAATTCACCAGGTTTTAAGTAGGTACCCTCCATTAAAAAAAAGTTTTTTTTTTATGTATCATGTACTGTATTTCAGTTAAAATAT
This sequence comes from Bacillus rossius redtenbacheri, assembly GCF_032445375.1. Lineage (NCBI taxonomy): Eukaryota > Metazoa > Arthropoda > Insecta > Phasmatodea > Bacillidae > Bacillus > Bacillus rossius. The sequence goes on from NC_086334.1 coordinate 28,687,170, forward strand.
TAATTTGTGGTCATTTTGCACCTCTTCCACTTGGCACCCACTGCATGGCCACTGACCATGCTACCCAGCATCCGAAATAGAGCTGTATTCTCTATCCCCAGCAGGACTGTTGCAACACTCCTGTTCAATGCTCTCTGGCCAAACCTTTGTCCCAAAGATGCCCTCATTTATGATATGGTGCACAACCAAAATACCTGATTTGTACCTTCTGGTAAGTTTGCCTAGTATTTCATCTCATATCTTGGCATTCTCCTGTTCTAGATGACATGACCCCATTATACCTGCTAACATTGTGTCAGTAGCTATTGAGAATTTCATTTACTTGAACTGTATTTATAAATCTTGTTATGTCTGTTCATTGTGCTTCGCCCGATGGGCTGCGATTCGGTTTGCCCGTCCTAACACACATCGTCCATTCAGTCCTGCACCAACAACAACAACCTAATCTATATCACTTCCGGCCTCCACACTTCTTGGCATGGCTGCCAACCTAGAACTATTGCACACATACACTACACTCCTTCCCTCCAAGAATCATTCACCCTACTACATTAACATTTCGGTTCCTTCTGTAGACACAGAGCATAGTCATTGAATTTCTTTGGCTTTCTGACACGGGATGACCTCTGCTTCGCTGCCACTGGTGCCGTTCCCAGCCCCGGGTTCTGTTCCCTTGAGACAGGAACATCCTGTAGGGTGAACTGCAGACTCCTGTGCAGTTCGTCTGCTGGAGGCCCCCACCGCCCCTGGTCCTGTTCACGGGGTGTAGAAGCCCCCTGTATGACGGCTTGGGAATGGCTCTGCCGCTCCCTTGCCCACGGCCTGCTGGGAAAAACTCCCTCTCTTGAATGCTTTTGATCATCCAATGCAAAACCCAAAAAAGGCTCCGCACTGTCTCCTTGCGAGACCAGCTGGGCTTCTTGTTGTAAGGACGGCATTATCGCCAACCCTAGGGTTCCTTCTTGGCCAGGCCTGCTACCTCTGCTACTTCTGGATGCACCCCTGACTGAAGTGCGCCGCAGTAACTGGTCAATATGTCGTCTGGTGATCAGCCCTCTGTCCTCTTGAACCTGGTAAGTCACTGGGCCTTCCCTCCGCAACACAACCCCTGGGACCCACTTAGGGCCGGTAACATAGCTGCGAATTAGTACTGAGTCACCTTCTCGGAAGTAGCGTCCAACGTTAACCCACTTCTCCCTGGCTCCCCCATCCATCTCTTGACCTAATGAATGGGGAGACAACTTGTCGAAACATGTACGCAGTGTACGGCCCATTAAGAGCTCTGCTGGTGTTTTCCCTGTCACTGTACTGGGAGTTGTGCGCACCGCAAATAACATTCTCTGTAGTCTAGTACTCCAATCCCCTGACTTTATATTCCTCAGCTTATCCTTGACCGTCTGGACCCTCCGTTCTGCTAGCCCATTACTTGCTGGATGATATGGAGGTGCGTAACGGAAGGTGATGCCGTTCCTTTGCAAGAATGCCTTCATTTCACCCGATGTAAAGGCAGTTCCATTATCTGACACCACCATGTCCAGGATTCCATGGGTGCTAAAGATGCCTCGCAGCTCCCGTACCACAGCTGCTGATGATACTGTTGGCACCAGCTTCACCTCCGGCCATTTCGAAAACGCGTCCATCAAAATAAGGAATGTTTTCCCTTGAAACGGGCCAGCAAAATCCACGTGCAGACGAGACCGTGATTTCTGAGGGACACTCCAAGCTGCATGTGTCTTTGCCGGGGCTCTACGTTCTGACTGACAGATCTGGCAGATACTGACAACATGCTCTATTTCACTGTCAATTTTCGGCCACCAGAAGTAACTCCGTGCTACAGCCTTAGATCGCACTACACCATCATGTGATGCATGTAACCTTAGTAGCAGATCTGCTCATAATTTGTGTGGAATCACCACCCGTCTTCCCCACAGCAAACAGTCTCGATAAACTGTGATTTCCACCCTTCTATTCCAATACGGTCGAAACTGCTCCTGTGGTAACTCCTGAGGCCAGTCCTGTAACACAAACTGTTTGACCTGTTTGAGGACTGGATCTTCCATTGTGGCCTGTGCGACTGCATGAGCGTCTAAGGGTGCTTCTGGCATTTCCTCCAACATAAGTACTTCTGCCACTCTTGGAATGGGCCGGTGTTGTCGAGATTGAGTAACCGTACTTAAGGCATCTGCATGTCCAATCTGCCCCCCGGCCGGTATGTGATTGTATAGTCGTACATGCCTAACAGCAAGCTCCAGCATAGCATATGCGGTGACAAAATATCTGGAGTCGGGCGCCGTGGATCTAACAATCGCAGTAATGGTTTGTGGTCTGTTATAACTGTAAATGACCTGCCTGCCAAATACTGCTGAAATTTCGTCACCCCAAATATCACGGCCAAAGCTTCTTTATCGATTTGAGCATAGTTACGTTCACATTTCTGTAATGTGCGAGACCCAAATGCTACTGGCCGTTCCTCTCCATTGTCCATGACATGTGCCAAAACCGCACCAACTCCATATTGTGATGCATCGCAGGTTAGCACCAAGGCCGTGAAGGATCGTAATGCACCAATACACTGTCTGCCTGTAAGAGCTCCTTGGCCTTGGTAAATGCACTAACATGTTGTTCTCCCCACTCCCACGCAGCATTCTTTTCGAGGAGCCGGTGTAGTGGCTCCAGTACATTTGCCTTGTTTCCCAAAAATCTCTCATAAAAATTCAGTAACCCTAAAAATGCCTTTTACATTACAGGGCTCTGGCACATTGGAAATAGCTTTCACTTTGTCTTGCGTAGGGTGAATACCATCAGCATCTATCTTGTATCCCAAAAAGTTTACTACTGTTGATGCAATGCCTTGTTTCCCAAAAATCTCTCATAAAAATTCAGTAACCCTAAGTAGTTCTTTTACATTACAGGGCTCTGGCACATTGGAAATAGCTTTCACTTTGTCTTGCGTAGGGTGAATACCATCAGCATCTATCTTGTATCCCAAAAAGTTTACTACTGTTGATGCAAACACACATTTAGCTTTCTTTAATCGCAATCAAGCTTTTTCAATTCGAGAGACCACCTCTGTTACTCTAGCCCAATGTTTCTCTTCATTTGGACCCGCTATCAACACATCATCCAGTAGTACCACAACACCACTTACCCCGGCTAATAGGGTTTCCATCAATCTTTGAAATACTGCTGGGCCACTACTCACTCCAAACTACAACCTATGAACCCTAAACAGGCCCTTAATCGTGTTGACCGTTAGCAAATCCGCTGTTGAGTCGTCAACTCATACCTGAAGATAGGCCTCCTCCAAATCTAATTTTCTGAAGTATTTTCCTCCTGCCAATGATGCCAGTGCTTCGTTGATAGTCGGTATGGGATAACTCTCTGTCCTGCATACAGTGTTTACTGTACCCTTGTAGTATGCAGAGTAAGGGACAGGCTCATAAACTCCTCTTGTCACGAGTTTGTCAATTGACACTCCTACCTTTTCTCTGATCGCAAATGGCACTGATCGACTTTTCCTAAAAATAGGCTTGGCTTCGTCTTGAAGGGTGATAGTTACTGGTGGACCATTGTACTGTCCCAGATCACCATTGTCGAACACACTAGGATATCGTAATAGTAGTTCCCGGACCCATCTGTTTTCACCTTGCACTGACTTTGACCCATTTACATCGACCTCATTCATGTTCCCTCTGCCCTCTGCCACTGTGAATATACCTTCAACTGAAATACCCAAGGGCAGAAACCAATTTCTCCCCAATAAACTGGGCCCATTACCTGCAGCTACCAACAAGGGAAGCGTCACATTTCTGTCACTGCTCACTCTCACCTCAACATTCTTAGTCCCTTTTACCGTCAACTGTTCTTGTGACCACATGCGCAAAGCAATGTTACATCTTTCCAAGACTGGCCGATCCGGCCACACCAACTTGTATGTTTCCCAGCTGATGACTGAAAAACTGGCCCCCATATCAACTTCCAGGCTGTGATTATGGCCATCAAGCCACAGGTTTACAACCATTGGTGCTCTAGTCTTCAACTCCTGGAGGTTGTACAAACTATACATTGCCAACATGCCATCTTGCTCTTGCTCCTGTAGGCCCATTGCCGTATCAGAAAGCACATGCGTCGTACTATTGTGAACTGTTCCTCGTGTCTTTTTTTGTATGTTCCTGTCTGTGTTTATCTTCTTTTTCTTTATGCATGCTCTTTCTAAGTGACCCCGTCGTGAACAGTAACGGCATACTGTTGTTACATGCCTACACGATTCTGCTGAATGGGGCCCTGAACATCGCCAACATGGCTGCTTCAGGGGAAATTCTGGAAATTGTGTCTTTGGCACTACATGCTCCATGCGCTTACTCCGGTCTGTACCTCTTTCCCCTGCCACGACATGCACCGCATTGTGGTCACCATCAAGTGGACTTACCTCTGTGCTTGCATCACTTCTTACTTGCGAGACATTCCTCCCTGCTGCCTCTGCCGCCATGGCAATGTCGACTGCCTCCTTGAAACTGAGCTTATCCTTCGCCAACAAAGTATGCTGTACCGCCCTGTCACGCACCCCACACACCAGCCGGTCCCGTAAATTTCTTTCCAAATTCGGGAAGTTACAATGTGCACTGAAACGTCTCAACTCTGTTACATACACTGCTATACTTTCCCCCTCATTTTGATCTCGTTTGAGAAACTTGTAGGTCTCCACGATCTCACTGGGCTTCGGCTCAAAGTGCGCAGTGAGCTTCGTAAACACTTCACTCAGTTGCACCGCATCAGTTCCGTTAGGCGCGATTAAACACGTGACCAAGACATAAAGCTCCGAACCACAAACTGTAAAAAACACCGCACGCTTTGCGTCGTCAGTCTCAATTTTATTTGCAATGAAATAAAACTGAATTTGTTCTCGATATGAGCTCCACGTGTCCCGACCCGCCACGAATTCCCCAATCGCTCCGATGGTAGCCATACTTGCTACAGCGCCAGTATTATTATTCTCACCCGCACACCTACAAAATATCCTCGTCGCCACTGTTATGTCTGTTCATTGTGCTTCGCCTGATGGGCTGCGATTCGGTTTGCCCGTCCTAACACACATCGGCCATTCGGTCCTGCACCAACAACAACCTAATTTATATCACTTCCGGCCTCCACACTTCTTGGCATGGCTGCCAACCTAGAACTATTGCACACATACACTACAAATCTATAATAGCTTTAACTTAAAAATGTATCTTGTTTTTTTCCCTCACTGCAAATTATCGCTCTACAATATTAAACTAAAGGCCTGTGCAAATACTAGTTTATTGATGCAAAGCGAATTTCAAATAAAATGTTTAAAATATTTTCTTAGTCATTTAAATTGTGGATTTTGTTCTATGTATTACACATATTTTACAAACTACAGGATTGAATTAAAAAATAATTATCATTTAACATTTTTAATGTTTGAACTGATTAAGTAAATAACCAATTGGGCCTTATATATAAAATAATTTAATAAAAAATTATAAAATAACCATAATATAGTATTACTATTGAGCATTCATAAAAGCAAACAGAGTGCCTTTTTTTTTAAGTAACCAACTTTATTCAAGCAAACCATATACAACATAAAAAATATATATATTTTCATGAGCGAATCATAGGCTTGCAATATTTTAAAGCTTTGCAACAAACGCGAAGCTTCACATCAGACACGAAGCTTTGCATCACAACCGAAGCTTCAAATAAAATGATTAGGAAATTTCCTGGTAAAGTCAAATAAAATATTTTAAGAGCTTTGATTAATTCGCTTATTTGAAGCTTGGCACAGGCCTAGGAATCTATAATTCGATGTGTGAGCAAAAAATACTACTTGTTTTCTGCTTTGTGCATCAAAAATACTACTTGTTTTCTGCTTTGTGCATCTTCCCTTCCACAGGCTTATCAGCAAGATGGAGGGCAGAGTCCAGATGGGAACTGTCCACATTTATACATGAATTCAAAACAATGTGAAAATACTCACGAGTTCTGCCAGCCTAGCATAACAATGTTCACTCTTTATTAAGCCAGAAATACTTTTTTTTTAAAGTGTCACGCTTCTGTTTTTGATGCAAACTTTTGTCATTTTCCCAGATTATTTTAAATATTTGTTTGTATGTAAACTGTTTTAAGTTGAACCCAAGTTAGCATATATATTTTGTTAAGTCTTTTTTATTTTTGTGTGGTTTAAATTCTTCATGTTTGTAAGATCTAACATCCTTTACATTTTGAAGCCTGCCTTACCTTCTGCCAAAACTTAAGCGACGATTTGGAAACATCCTTAATACTTTGGCCTAGTACTTTAGCAACAGGACAACATTTTTAACATAGGGTAGAATTAGAACTTTTTTTATGGCTACTTACAAGTCGCCTTTTTTCTTCAAAAATATTAAACATACTCCATACCCCCAGGTTGGGTTTCTCCCCCTCCCCCCCCCCCCCCAATTCTCTTTACAAAACTATCATTTGGCGCCCTTACTTGACCCGTGACCGAAACAGACCAGTTATTTTTTATTGCATGTCATATCATACTCTTTTCATCCAAGTGAGTTATGTAAAGGGAGATTGCAATATGATATCTATTTCCTATGTATGAAAATTTAACTCTGTTTATAATTGGGTCTATTACTTGTATAAAAGTACCTACTGATTGTGGTATTAATGTGTTTTCTAGTTTGCAATTGTGGAGGTGGTTGTCACATCCATTCAAGATGGCTTCCCAAACTGGATAAAGAAGAAGCTAATGTGTCACGAGATGCTGGTGTTAATTGTATGTGTTGTATCATTTCTGTTTGGACTTCCGCATATTACAGAGGTGAGATGGTAATGGAAAAAGTATTTAACAATAATAGGTTAATTATGGTGATAATTTATCAAGTTATTTGCAGCAAATATCCTTCATGAAAATATAAAGTTGATGCTTAGTAGAGTATGACTTTATGAATTTAAGTTAAACTTTTACTTTAGCAAGCATAGAAATGAGAATTTAATTTTTAGCTCTTTCTTCTGCATTGATTGTAGAAGAATCATAATTATCTCATATAGTTTCATGCATACGTAACACCACAAAAATTTTTGAGTTTTATAAGTTTAGATACAATCATTATTGTTGTTAGATAGGTAGCTTACAAACAGTTGAGTAATATGTTATTGCATTGGGTTAGGAGTTAATGACCTCAAAATTACCAAATCCTTCAGGTATAAACTGTAGAATATAGGGGGATGGAAACACAAAGTGTCAATTATCCAAAAATTAAATTAAATTAAAAAATTTTTTACAATCTAAATATTTTTTTTTTGTTTTAGCATGCAACATAAAATATTATATCCAGCATTTCATGAAAGGAAGAGTTTTATGATAAAATAGTTTTATGAACACCACAATTAATTACATACTAAATTCACAGACTTGTTTTCCACAAATATAGGGAGGAATATACTTCTTTCAACTGGTAGACCATTTTGCAGCATCAATTTCCATCATGTACCTTGCATTTTTTGAAATAATTGCCATCTCCTGGTTTTACGGAGTGCACCGCCTTGCGAAAAACGTGCAAGAGATGACGGGACGTCAACCATCCTTGTACTTCCGATTCTGTTGGTGGTTTGCAGCACCCGTTTTGATCATGGTGAGTTTTTTCAAATTGGCCAGTAGCAATATGCTTGTTATTAATGCCACATGTTGTACAATATTTGTTTGTTACTGCAGATTATTTAAATTCTCAGTACAGGTGACATGAAGTGGTTCTGATAGCAAGTGCCCTTGTAACTGTGGGTGGTTCCTACTGCAGGCTGTGTGGGTGTTCAGCCTCATCGACTACGAGCCTCCGCAGTACGACAATGGAGTCTACAAGTACCCTCTCTGGGCTGAGGCGCTTGGCTGGTTCATCGCATCATTGTCTCTGATGTGCATTCCAGCGTTTGCAGTCATTGTTTTTGTCAGGAGCGAAGGAAACACATTCATGGAGGTACATAATTACTATAAAATAATTAGACAAGATTTTATGGTTTGAATTTTGGTCCAACCAAAATAGTGATAAAATTTATATGCTGAATTTTTACAATATAATAATTTGTAATAAATTGGTCTAAAACAGAACAATAAAAAAAATTATTTGAGCATGTGTGGTTTAAACGTGATTCAATAAGAGATGCACAATAAAATAAATAAAATAATTCTGATCCATGCACTTTGGTACAATCTTTTGTCCAGAAATGTAATTCCTTGAGTTTCAAACATTCAAAGATTGCTTTTTTTTAAGATTTGAATTAGATTTTGGTTAAATTCTTCTTAACTTCATGATATAATTTTTTTCAGTACTATACTTGCGTTTCAGTGTTACGCACTGTTTTGACATGCTTTTCTGTGTTTTTTATTTTATTTTATTGCAAATCATTATATAATCTTGTGTCTAAATATTACATTGATACGGGGCCATGGCCTCCGATCTTTAATAAAGCGGGGGTTTTCGTTGAATGCTCGGAATTTAAGGGCGCCACCGTACAACGGGCACGGACCTATGAGAGACTCTTCGCCAGGGTCGTGACGTTGCCCAAGTGGGACGTGATTTTAACCCCCCTGAAGCCAGCCTAGTATTAATATCTGCCCTCTCTCTGCGTCGGGCATGCTATTTCCCTACGCCGTGGGCTCTTAGGCGTCCCACACGCCGTCACACTCGAAATGGTCACACACATTTAAAAATAGTATATACATTTAAATTTACACGCCCTTATTTATTTAGCCAACTTTGATTACACACGCACACAATTTAAACTGTAACAAACGCCCGCAGCACGAATCGGTTTAGGTGAAGTGACCAACCACGTGGTCACACATCGACTTACGTAGAATACTTAGGAAAAAAGACCAGTAATGGTCGCAACGTAATTATTAATGCAGTCCCCCGACCGAGAGGAGCTCCAAGGACTAAACGAAAAAAGATTTAAACAGAATTAACGACGAACAGAATTACTATGCAGAGATGAACAAGCAGTGAGGTCCCCGGAGTGCTGAAGCGTCTACTCTCGGTCGGTGATGGCGGAAGACTGGTGCGAGCTCTCAGCTACAAAGATCCACAATGGTGTCCTCCCGCTGAAACAAATGCAGTTAATGGTATTTGCGATTCCGTGCCACGGGGAACTAAAGTAACATGAAAAACACTCTTAAAAAATTACGTGACATTTACTGAATACTAAAAAAGGATAGTAAAAATTACAATTATTAAGGGATATATTTAAATAGTGTCTGGCTTCGGTTTCCTTCGGTGTGCTTCGTGAATGTCCGGAAGCGTTCTTATAATTAAATACACAACTCTAAATAAAAGTACATAAAAACCCTCCCAGCCGATCTGCCGTCACGTCACCCTCGGGAAAAATAAAAACTATTTACAATGATGCATTTAATTATATTTAGGGGTGCGGCGCACTGGCTCTACAGCGCCCTCTTGCCGGGCGACCAATTCACACACACACGCACGCATTCGTTAGCGGGAGGTTTGAATAGAGGGTGGTGGTTTTTGGGCCGTGGCATATCGGACTCAAAAGGGGCCACAGGCCCGAACGATGTCAACATATAAACTTATTTCACTAGAACTTTAAATTTATTTTATAAACATGTGCTTTTTTTTTGCTGTGTGACATACATCATGATACATCATGATCATTTTGCATACAGATGCAAAAACCCTGGTGCTGGTAAGGAATTGAACATAGACTATCCCACGAGATTGACATTTGGGGTGGTTGGCACTGACTAACTCTTCATCAAGTATTTATTTTATGTAAAGCATAGCTCTGCTAGTTGGATTTTAAATTTGCAGAAGTTTAATGAATTCAAAAAATATTATTTTGCTTAAGTTTTCATATTAAAAATTAGCTGTAATTTTCTTTTATAGTATGTACCTAACAGAACTTTATGGATTACAGAATTTAAACTCAAAGGTTAAAAATCAATGCTGTTGGATCTATCATATAAATATTTTTTCCAAGATAGATTCATATGCCTTTATTTTCATGTTGACCGGTAAAAGAGCCTAATTCCTAGAACTTTTCTCTGAATTTTCTTACGGAGTTCAAAAATTTTATTTTGAGTATGCAAAAATTTGTATATTATGGTGTGCAGTAAAGTCAAGTTATTATTATTATTAGCATATTTTAAGTTTATGTCCAAGCAAAAAAGTACAATTTTTTTTTTTCCAACAGCCTTGTAACAACTTTATAATTGGCTAGAGTTGCCAGGAAGGCGAGTTGTAAGGGGAGCGGGTGCCCTGTGTTGCAGAAGCTGTACAATTCAGTGAGGTCGCAGATCTTTGAGTGCGAGCAGTGCGAGACGGACAAGTGCATCCACACGGGCGCACACCCCGAGGAACTGAGGGACATGCTGGAGACGAAGCTGCCAGCATCGGTGCTGCCCTCCGGCCTGCCTTGACCCTTGACCCCTGGCGCGACCGCCCGGCATGCACGGCCGTCAACCAACCCCTTTGTGCAAGCTGCGCACCACGCATCAGACATTCATTCTTTAAACGATTTGTGCAATGGGGAATTTTGATTTAATACAATTTCTTGGACATATGCCATTGCAGTTTCGCACTCTTCGTCATGGGAAAAATTCGTAAAAGCTAAATGATATATAAAAATTTCAAACATAAACCCACAGAAAACAAGCCTAAATCAGCTTATGTCAAACAAATAAACCCGAAAGTATCATGTACAACACAATGACAACAGCACAAACGAACACATTTAAACTAAAATGTCAGACAACTTAAATATTTGTGGAAAAAAAAAATGTAGTCAATAAATAAATAATAACAGCACAGACAAGCACAGTGGGCTAACAATGATCAGACAGTGTCAACAATAATAGTAAATGCAGACAGACAGCAAAAACCTGGACAACGCAGCAAATACGAACACAACAATTGAGATGAACAAATATTATAGAATACATGACAATGACACAGTTGGTTTCCTATGACAAAACACTTGCGACATTTCAGGAACTGGCATCTGTTCCCGTCGTCAGGTACAAACAGACTGATGTTTCTTATTTTGCATCTATGAATTTTTACCATGACAAACAACACAAAACTGCAATGGCGTATGTCAAAAAAATTGTATTAAATCACATCAGAGACCCGTTCTGTTACCTCTCTCTCGCTCAGGGTCTCGGCTCAAGCTTTAGTGCCAACTTGACGGTACCGTATTAGTTTCGTGTTGGATTTCATGCCAACCAACTGGCAGTATGTGATCTGTATGTATTGCAAGTAGAAGTTATTGTATTAAGAAAGAAGATGAGTATTCAAAGTCCTGTGTGGGAAAATTTCTTAGCCACATACTTCTGTTTGAAAGCATCGTATGTAGAAAGTTTCTTCGTTGGCTACTAGAGCAGACTGTTATCTGGATGCTGCCTGTTATTGGCACATGCCTGTCTGTAGATAATGCTATTTTGTGTACCTATCTTCACCACATTCCTTTAAGGTTGAAAAAGAAATTGTCAACCAGTTTATTTTATCACGTAAGTTTTAGTCACATTTTCCCTACAAACTTTGGCAAACTTTTGTTACAGTAATGCTGGAATTGGAATCACAATACCCCGACAATCACAACATAACAGCCCAACACAATGGCCAGTTAGAAGCAGGTAACCGTGATGTCAGCCTGACGAAAACTCAACCCAACAGAAATAAGTTCAAATAAATTATCAAAAAAATAAATGTTTTTAACCCAGCCATTGTGTAACACACAAAACTAGCAATAATTACATGTTAAACATGTAGGTATGTTATTTTATAGTATATGTACTATAAAATTTGAATGAAATTATTCCTCAGGAAACTTACATTTCTTATAATAGGCCATTAATTGACCCATGTATATTTCATGTCCATCGGTAGATACAGAAGCTCATGAAGGAAGGAACCATGTGGTTCAGAAACCAACAACTTTTTCTTTTTCTATTTTTTGAACAAAACTTAATTTTATCAGTGTCACAATCAGCCCATCAAGGTTCAACACTTTGTGCAGTGAAGAGGAAAGTTTCTGAATGTATCAATTTATTTAATTTTAATAACTGTACACACAATAAAATAAATTATTTTACATCAGCTCAAGAGTGTCTTCAAGAATCTATAAATGAAAAACAATGTGATTACGTCATAAATGTTAATTCATAAGAAAATGTGAATAAAGCAATAATACCTTATGTGTTAATTTCACTTTTGACACATTTTTTTAAGTAATCTTTTTTATTTCAATTTTTTTCATAGGTTTCCTCACCTTTTGTGTATTCTGAGAGCCCAATAAATAGTTTCATGACAATTATTATATTCAATTTTGGGTGAAACATGACAGGCTTTATAGTGTATAAAGTTATAAGAGTAGTGTACAATCAGTGGCATGATAACTGGTGAGTACAGGTAACCCCTTAATGTTTTGGTGAGGGGTACAACATATAATTTGTACCACACCAAAACTGTTTTGTCACAATAATAAAAACCACATTAAATTCAACTCCAGTGGGGTTATTGATCTCGTAAATGGAAACATTTCTAATAATGATGATTGAAAAACTTGATTTGTAAACTTTTGAATATAACAATATAAGAAATAATACAGTAAGTTTTCACTTCACTTAAATCAATCCCTCATAGTTAAACTTTATAATTTTACCCTTCAGCATAGATACTGCCTGTTAAGGGGATTGGTGCAGGACAAAAAACAGTCATTCGTCAGAATTTGTTGGAAATGAGCTTAAGTGTTTCATAAATGCTTGTTTATTACTACTGTATGGCCAGCCAGCACGTATATAAGCTAGCGGGTGAGATTTGGCAAGTTAGTGGCGAGAGAGCTTCTGTGAGGGGAGGTTGTCGAATATTGCAGCTCTGAGGCCTGCCATCTAGCGGGAATCTTTCGAAGGTCTTCCACAATATCGCCTTTCTCTCTTTCTCTCTCTCTCTCTCTCTCTCTCCAACACGGACACCCAACCAGCTCTTATCTTCGCTTCCCATCTCGCCCTATCCTTCATTCTCGGATCAGGTAGCCGCCCTTCCCCGCGTAGACTTTCATGTTACTCCAGGAAACCACGACAACCTGTGAAAAATTTGTCCAAAGCTGAATTTTTGTACTGTGGTAGAGTTGACTATGCTTAATAACATACCGAAAGTTTACCGCTGTAGACCTTGTGCGTTATCACCGAAAATTTGCATTTAAGTCCTAGGTGACAGCAACTTGCATCAGTCCATTAAAATGCTACCCATTTATACAGTTTTTAATTTAGACTGTCCATAAACTTACCAAAATAATCTAGAAACTTTAATACACCCATTAATGTTAGAAAAAATTTAAATTTTTAATATATATGATATAAAGCGATTAATTCAAGACATATTTTTTTTTTATCTTTGCCACCCAGATAAAAATACGATTTACACCGATTTGAAGAGCCCAATGCGAAAAAATGTCTAAATAAATGTTTTTAATTATACTTTTAGCTTTAATATAGTATATTTATAAAGAGTCTAGCATAATTAGTTGCCTCATTAAAGCTGCCCGAGCGTTGCAGTGTACTGCGGCCGTACTGATCTTTCACGGCCGGCGGGCTTTGAAACACGCTGCGTACTGCGACACTCAATAAACTTGGTCTTATTTATGGATTACTTAAAATATATTTAATGAATATGATAGGGTGTATTCATGTTACATCTATTGAGATATACATATTATTTTTTTATATATGAATCATTTTTGATACAATAAAATTAACAATAAACAATTTCTGCTTGGAACTTGTAAATCAAAATTCTAGAGGACCTCTGGTTTTATATATGTGTGTTCGTATTTTGTTACAAAAATTTTATTATTAAAAATTATTTTAATACCAAAAAATATAATTATTTTTTATTTCTAATACATTATATTATTTTAGATCAGAACTGTGCAAAATTTTAATGTAGCCTATATTATAAAATATATATATATATTTAATTGTATGAAATTATTTTACTATATAACAATTGAAGAAAACGATACACCGTTAATGTGCTTATTGAGTTTTGTCACTTTTATAACATAATTCGGATGATAATATTATTTTTTTCCAGAAAATAAATAATACATAAGTTGTGTTGTAAAATGTATTGATAGAATTAAATATTTAGTAATTTTTTTTCTAAGTTAATTCATTGGAGTGCTGCGCCTAGCTTACTTCGTTGAATTGCTAGTGGCAAAGAGCGGTGGTGGATGTTTTTGCAAGAGTTTGACCGTATTTTATGACCCCAGCTGTGAGAGGGTGTTCGTCCCAGAAATCCTAACGGTCAAGGAAAATAGCCTCTCTCTGTAGTCACGTACGGGTCTGCTACTCGCGCAATATCGTCAGTTTATCACAACTTTCCGGGAAGTTCTATTGTTATTTATTTATAATTTAGAAATTAAAGAGTCGATCATACTAACATTTTTATCTATGCAAATTGCATCCTGGAAGATTTTTATCTACGTTTGCAGCAAAAATCACTTGCAGTTAGGAAACTTTTATTCTTTCAGAGTAAAATTCAGTCTGGAATTACCATACATTAAAAACCTTAGTTTTCTGGAGCAAAAAACGTCCCAGCACGAGCGACTTTAACACTGCTGCACACACACTACGCAGCTTGAAATACATCAGTGGTCAGACTATTGTACCAGACACTCAAAATATACACATTTAAACCTTAAAAAAAAAAAGAAACACAGACAATATTTATGAAGTGATTTTGACGTTACGCTCAAAATATTTATGTAACATGTAGTCAAATTTCTATAAAAAAATATTTTTTTTTCTTACCTTTTATGATTAAAATTACCAATTTAATAATAGGACGTTTTAACTTTGAGGTGTTTATCACAGTTACCATGTAGGACATTATTTTATATTACTTTGGTGCCATAATGAGAACCGACTTAAAAAAGTATTAAAGTTATTAAATTTACGAAACATTTTTGTGGATCATTGTAGAAATTATCATTAAGGACTCAACTGCTCATTTATTGGTGTGATCACAAAGTTTCATCGGTAAACTTCTGACGTGTTACTAAGAAATGTTCATTCTACTACTGTACAAAATTTTTCCTTTGGGATAATTTTCCATGTATTAAAAATGTTTGTTTCTTAACAGCGAAATTCGTCTCGATCCGAACCTACTTCGACAACCTCGCAGTAGTATACACTACGCGGCTCGGATCGCTTTAGTAGTCAGACTAATTGTATGAGACACTTAAAAAATATACCAATTGAAAGATGAATAAATATGCAACAACGATTACTTTAAGCGATTTCCACGTTGGGCTCTTTAAGTTTATGTAAGATGTATTTATATTTCCTTAAAATTGAATGAAAGTGAATTCGTTAACTTTAATGATTTAAAAGGTCTATTTTATAGAAACATGTTAAACTTTGTGCTTTTTATCACTATCCTCAGATAGGGCAATGTTTCTAGATTATTTTGGGTTCCATACTGAGGTCTACTCCATAAACTGCATTTGCAATATCCATTATTGTGGATCGTTGCAAAAAAATTTAATTTTGGACTTAACTACTCGTTTTCGGTGTGACACACAAGGTTTGCGGCAGTACTTACACTTTTGACGTGTTACTAATAAATGTTCATTCTACTACTGTACAAATTTCGGCTTTGGGATAATTTTCTATGTATTAAAAACCTTTGTTTCTTCACAGCGAAATTCGTCCCGACCCGAGCCTACTTCTGCAACCTCGCAGTAGTATACACTACGCGGCTCGGATCGCTTTAGTGGTCAGATACATTGTACCAGGCTCTCAACAAATAAACTAATTTAAAATTTAAGAACTAAATCGTGATCGTAAATTGGCCGCCATGGTGATTTGCGAATTTATGGAGAAATAAAAGCAGTTAAAATCTTATGTAGTTTCCAAGAGACATTATTACATCACCAATCATCTTAAGTAACAGGTTTACAAAATTTCAACATATTCATTAACTAGTCAGTTTTTTTTCAAATGTGTTAGTATTAACAATCTGGACCATATCTAGTCGGTGAGGTCTGTATTGTTACAGACTATATGTATTCTGGTATTTGGATTTTGAAGCTACTTAATGATTCGCTTTCAATGTCTATTAAAATATACCTAATGCTAATTGCAGAAATATTTCTACTCGATTTCAAAATTATAATTCCTGAACATTTGTAGCGGACACATTTCAATGTAACACTCACTGATTTTCGAGTTGTGTTGAGGTTTCGCATGCCACTTCGTGTACACGAGATGGCCCCTGCTCTGGTAACAATGAGTAGGGACACCTGTATTTCGCGAATACATTTCGTGTCAAGGTATTTCACAAAATACTGTAGCTTTTTATAAGAGGAAAGGCAAATTGTGAGGGTGCAGCAGTACTGTGACCACATTCTCATTGGCCTCGTCAAGAGCGGGACGACACCTCTCACCGCTCTCAGCCAATAACCACAGGAGAAAAACTACAGCATTTTGTGAAATACCTTGACACGAAATGTATTCTCGAAATACAGGTGTCCCTAACAATGAATCATCACAACCGGTGCCGTCTGTACGAGCGTCTTCACAAGTTATCCTGAAATATGTTCTTAAATATTAATTCAAGTGAATTCTTAAAATCCTACACACCTTATCTTAAGTGTCGTAAATGAATCGTTATATTTTGTAAATCCATATAATATAGGAACCACCATGGCGCGAAGCGATGGACGCGATACGAATAATATTTTTTTTTACCAACCACTACATCAGTAAATATTTGTGGTTTCCATTCGCTATGAATTCAAGCATGTAACATTTGTACTGCTTCTTCAATTCGGCCACAGTTAAATGGGAGGCTCTGAATCCCTGAAAACTCCTTAACAAAATCAACGATGAATCACAGGCATTATAACAAACAGTTGTCACAAGTCAAGTAGCCAATGAGCAGGTGACATTTTTCGAGTCCGTAAAGGATTGACTATCGTACAGGTCATTGGCAACACGCCCTTACGCGCATGGTTAATACCCGCATGAGTAGAGTGTAAAGGCGTAAGCATGAGACACATCTTCCTCATCTAACCGCGCACACTTAGATTTAACTCAGGATAGGGTGAAAAATGTTTACTAATTTTGCAGTCCTAACAGTCACCAACGAAACGCCAGCAAAATAAATAAATAAGGCCACGAATATTGTTCGTGAATGAAGGCGAAGCTGATACTTTGGAAACGTTACCAGCATATATTAAATAATGTTTAACTATTATTTACGTAGCTTACTTCTTAAAACTGCATTCATGTAAACTGATTTTGTGTGAGACTATGTTGAGTGTTTTCTGCTACACTTATTTTTCTGAAAAAAAGTATATTGTGGCTTAATAAACTTGTTAACATTGATGCCTGTCATAAAAAAAATTCAAACGTAATCATACGGATACATGTTGAGTATAGTTTATGAATGGTTCACGCATTGCTGGAAAAAAAAAAGCATGTTTACAATTTTACACATCTTTATGTTGTCGCATCGCGTCCATCGCGTTGTACATACGCAACTCTGAAAAATAAATGTATGGTAAAAAAGCTATAATAAAATAATCTCTTATCTTTCTTTATTCTTTTTTCTAAGCGCTCTAATGGCTTTCGATAGTTTTGTTCTTTTGTGTACTATGCTTGGTGGAGGTTTCTTCGGCATTTTATTCCTGAATAAATCTCACGCTTACAACAAAAAACATCTAGCTAAATCACTGTGTTAAATAATAACAGAGAATAACCATTCAATTATACGCCGAGCTAGACCAAACACGTTCTCTTATCTACTGAAAATGAGTACGTTGACCTTCATATCAGTTTCGCGCGAAATCCCGTCTCCCCTTCGTAAACAGCAGACAGCTGAGGCAGGGTGGGAACGAGAGAAAACACTGGCTGCAAACAGTTCGGGAAACTGTCGCAAGGTGTCACTACTGTCCAGCGCGCTCCATAATTTCTCGTATCCGAGCTTGCACGCTGCTCAAACTTCTACAGCTACGTTTTTACTTTAGGTCCGACTGCAATAAGCTAAAGACTAAAATAAAGTCAATCATTCAGCCGACAGATATATTGGCGTTTGAATTACAAATGAAAACGCGAATGTTATTAAATTCGCAAATGAATATCACGCAATTTCGTAGCAGCTCATTTATTAAAATTCAAATTGTAAATACGTTAAATTAATAATGATTACAGATAAAATAATGGTCACAGTCATATCTCCCGTGTCTGAAAATTTATCTGCGAAAGTTTTACCACTGAATTCTTTATAGTTTATTAATAAAGCTTGAATTTAAAAAATTCCCGAAAATCAGCAATAACTTAATTAAAATAAAAAAATTAAAAAAATAATTTTACACCAGAATGGTTCAAATCTTCTCTAGTAGCTGAATCATTAACAAATATATTGTTTTTTTTTAATACGATGCTGGTGCACCAATCCCCTTAAGTGATTCACGCAATGAAACTTGTTTTGTTTAATACGGGCCACAGTTTCGCGAACTCTTAGAGTTCTTTCTCACGGGCAACTGAGTTGCGATCGCTCACAAGTTGCCAAGACCTGGCAACTGCAGTTGCTGTGCTCGAAAATCTTCAATGATAGTCGCTCGATTGCCGAGGAGATCCCAGTCAATATTATCCAGTGTCCACCTGTTGTAATAATATGACCACCATGCTCTTGTGATATGGATGTTGAATCCATTTGAATTGCATTGATAGTGGGTGAATGTATCTGTAGGAAGAAAAATAAATATAAAAAAAGGGAACTTTGGATGTATCCTATCAATGTTGCCAGACTGAAGGAAAGAGCCTCCTCTTTCTTATTTCCTCAACTTTTAACTGACGATTAAATTTTTGAACTACTGTAAAATGGCATTAGCAATGTTCTATGAACTGTGCCAGATTTTGAAGACTGATATTGAAGTGAAAGATATGTGTTGATGTACAAGGAACAAGTTGCAGTTACAATCTGGTATTAATTGTATAAATGGCATGAGACAATAAAATGATTCGACAAATGTGCAAAATTGAATGAGAAATAGTTAAGAAAAATATATTATCATGAGCTAAAAATATCAAGCATAATTTATGATTATTATAGCTCTATAATAACTATTTAATAGTAAATTGTTAAATTTTGTACCTCCCTTTTTTTACAAGTTTATTAGCGAAACCTACATTAGAGATTTCCCACATAGCACACATGTTTTATAGTAAAAAATTAAAAAGTTGATAAGATGCAGTTGCCCATGTCAACACACTCACTTAACTGAATTGGTTACTAGTTGATGGCAGTGGCAGGCGATTTCTGGGTGACTCAAGGGGAGAGCAACTGCAAGCAGCTATTGCTTGAGAGTTCTCCGACAGTTGCCCGTGTGAACACTCACTAAAAATTCTTATCAGGATAATGATTTAGCAATTGATAGGGACTCGCACGCAGGGGCGTAGCCAGGGGGGGTGTTTAGGGGTTCAAACACCCCCCCCCCCCCTTATCACCAAATTTTTTAATTAATTGCTTATTCATCACTCAAACAAATTTCATATTAAAATTAATAACATTTTTACCATTACAATATTTAAATTTAAGCACCGAAAACTGCTAAAATAGCACTATTTTACACCTTAAAATCCTCATTTTCCCGGGGGAGGACCCCCGAATCCCCCACTTTAATATGGGGGGCCCATGTTTCTTAACACCCCCCCATACACAAATCCTGGCTACGCCACTGCTCGCACGACACCCAGTTACCGCGATTGAGTTGCCTGGGTGAAAGGGCTTTTACGATCCTTTCAGTGTAACTTTGCATAGTGTGATAAATGGCATGCATAATGGTGTGCTCCATCTGTGTGTAGACCATGTCACCAATAAATAAACTCTTACTAGGAACCACTGTGCCTATTTCAATAGTGTTAGTAGCATCTTGGGAGTAGGGCCATCAAGATTTTATTTTACTGCATGAATTTACTTTTATAGGACAAATTACAAGTCTCTTGCTAATACAATTGATTGGATACCTTAAAAGTTATGCACAGATTATGCTTACAGTAATGGTAACATCATTTACAACCTTTATTTTTTTTTTAATGTAGGGCTTGAAATGGTAATAGGAAGGAGGCCTATCAAAATTATTTGCCTCTGGGTCCTTGGTTTCTCTCGACGGCCGTGTCTGTAGGGCTTACAACCCCGGGATACCTTTACTGCTGCATCCAAGAGAACTTACGTCATGAAGACCTAAGGTCATAAGTGTCTCGTAGCCTGTGAGTGAAGCCTGAAAGTAAACAATAAGTACCAAGAATAAAACAGATTCGTTTACTTGCATAGGCACCTGCAAACTCCATTTACATTTACTTCCAGGGACATTTTCACACTTAATTTCATACTCCAAGTGAATTTGTACTCTATAAAAATCATGGAGTTAAGAATTTTGTGAGTGGGTGTATATAATCCGGAGCCTGTTAACATGTGAAGTCAAAACGAGAATGACCACGCACCTGATGTGTTGCAAAACATTATCGAATACAATTTAGGTAAATGCAGAATGCTCAAATTTTTTGACTGGTATTCGCTGGAAAGAATTCATTTGAGCAAGTTTATCCTGCTAATGGACAGTTGCACCATTCTGCTCTTCAATCAAGGATCTAATTATATCCGCCAACAAATGAAATACAGACCATTCCTCCAAATGTTGCGCCAACACATACTAGAGCTACACAACATTCGCTCTTGTGAACTGAACACATTTTGATTTTATTTTTTTTTGCTTGCGGTTAACGGCTTTCGCCCACAACTAGAACTATATATTTATTCGAAGCTTTCTTTATCACGTTGTATCAATCAAATCTCTGCATGTAAATTAACACCCATGCCTTACCCGGGACTCGAACCCCGCAAGCCGGTGTGCATCCGACTGTGCTACGGAGGTAGGCTGATACATTTTTAATCTGCAACAATATTTTTGTTGAAATGTTAGGTACAGTTTGTTTTATTAACCTCTTGAGGCCCAACAACATTTGTCATCAAAATTACTCTAACAGTAAAGTTTGCACGAAAGAGACAACTTTTTAGTAGCAGGGAAAAATAGTGCAAAAATTCTCAACCCTACCAATATTGTAGAAAACATTTTCCTGATGTCCTCAAATGTGGACATTAGGTCATAGATGATAAAAAAACTAGATGTAAACATTGTATTTAATAATTCACATGGTTATGCTATTTCAACAAATTATGAATGCTTACAATACAAATTTATACTAAACATTGTAGAGAATGACTAAAAAATATATAGTTTACTCTGCAGCATTTCATAAATATCCGTGAAATTCTGCGAAGCAGTTTTTGTCCTTAGTGAGACACAAGAAAATTTTGCATTTCAAGCATCTTGTCCTGCTCTTTCCTTTGCAGCCTTCTCGCCTACAACGGTTTGAATTGTTTGTACCAACAACTTCGGAAAGGTGCAAAGCACCTTTTCGCCTTGATTTTTTACAGGCTAGTCCAACTACTTTCCTGCTGGCGGTTGTCTGTTCTTCTTAATCAGATTCTAAAGAGCTCTCTTCACGCTCTAAAAACTTTCCACTTATTAACTCCTCAGCCAAGAGCATTCTCAAGTCCAGAAATTGCAGGATCTTCTTTCTGCTGACACCTCGAAGCATCATGTCTTGGCGGTACAGTAGCTATGCATTGACACTAGCTAGATCAAAAAAATGAACCATTACCTTGAGAGTCCACCTTTTTGTGCGGTAGTTGTTGTGGTAATACGCTATCATTCGATTATGTAAATTGACCCCTCTCATGAAATCATTGTAACATTTTACCACATTGGGTCGACTGATTTCAATTCTCGCATGCTGTTTTTTGTCCCACCTTTTGCAGGTACCCAGAGGCTCAGCACCATGCACAGAAGACTACATCAAAATCGCTTTGCTGTCATACCACTTGGTGATTGCAATTTTGCCATCTTCTCTGGCAAAGCTGTCACAGCTCCCTCTAGGCATTTTTGCCATTTCCTTGTCAGGGATAAATGGCACTTTCGGAATTCGGTTAGTCATTATGGTTCCAGTAACAAACATTAACTTATCTAATAAATAATCCACGAGCTTGTGGGTGGTAAAAAAAAAGTCGGTATAAATGCACGATTTTGGCGGCACAGCTTGAACTAGTTGTACCACTGCACATTCACCAATGCTGAAATAACTTTCATTTGGCAAGTCCGTGAATGTGTGTCCTTTGCCCTGGTACATGCTAAAATCCAACACGAATCCTGATGGAGATGCCAATACAAAATTCTTAAAACCAACAAGATGTGGTTTTCCTTTCACAAACTGTTTCAACTGAGTCCAGCCTGTGAATTGAATCATCTGCACATCCACAGCCATGTGGACATGTCTGGGCATTTTCAAACCACTCTTTACTGAATCTAAAAGTGGTCGTACTTTCCAGTATCTGTCTTTCTTCCGGGCATCTTCTGTTAATCTGTTGTCATCAATGCATTTGATGTTCTTTCGGAACTGAAAAAATCTCTTACGTGCCATATTGTCAGCAATCATTGGTACCCTAGTACTTCTTTTCCAGAACATCTCGGCCTGTGGATATCCAAGGCATGCCATCGGGATTCCCACTCCAATTAATTTTTTAACTTCTGCACCATTAGCATTCATACTTTTTCCTGTTGCCTCAACTGAACGGATGTTTGAACATTCAGCCATTTGTGTACAAAAAATCAGCATCTATGTACTGGCTAAAACAATCACTTGGTTTCCCGTTTTGTCTGTCAGTCCCACACTTATCTTTAGAGCTCTACTGCTGAGCGAGGCCCAACTACATCCTGAGTCTGCTGTACTTCATCTTCTATTTGCATGCTAACATCTGATTCATTTTCTGAGTTCTCTGCTTCCTCCATTTACACCACTCATCCTCATCGCCAAAATAAGATATGTTTCCATTATCGATCAAGTTGAATATCTGCTCTGAAGTAAGGGGCTGTGATGCCATGATGAAAAAACACAAAATATAAAATATTAAAAAAAGTCACCATACTAAAATAACAAATATCCACTGTTTAGGCTACAAAAGCAAATACTACAACGAAACCCAATGTCCTTATATGAGGACATTTTAAAAATGAGCTTACCTTTTGTTCCAGAGTGTTGTTACAGTTAATAATCGATCTATAAAGAACAAATCACCATAGAGAATAAGTTTTGTAACAGAAAACTGCAAAATATTCAGTAAAGTTCAATAATAAAAGCGATTGAGATATCTGTTCGTAACAGAAAAAGACCACTTTTACCGGGGAAACCATCTTTTCACAGACGAGAGAGCCAAACTCCCGATCGTGCATCTTCGGGGTGTTTTTTTTTTTTTTTTTTTGGTTCATTGTAAATGTGTTGATAAAATGATACTAATGTTCAATTAGGTTAGGTTAGCTACATTATAAATACTTTAAAACATTGTGGACGGTTGATTTGGTTAGGACGTAGGCTACGGTTAGGATAACTACATTAAAATAAGGATAAGGGGGGGGGGAGAAAAAAGCGAGCATGAACTTCGGGCAACTTCATGTTTTTGGCTCTCTCGTCTGTGAAATTAAGGCTTCCTACTTGTACCGGGAACCATAGAAATTTTACATAAATATAGGTCAACCTTTTACTACCAAAATATTTTCCATAGTCTTCAATCGAGGAAACTACTTCGGAAAGCAGAAAGATAAAATTTTATTTTTTTTTGGTGGCTAAAAACAAATATCATACGAGGACAAAAATGACTTTGGGCCTCAAGAGGTTAATGAGCTGGAACAATATAAAGTCACAACCAATTGTGACACAGCAAGAAAATGGTTGCTGAACTTGCCACAAGATAGCTCATGCAGTTGCTGCCTCATCTGTGTTGATTTGTCGCGGCCTCGTCTCTGGTGAAGCTGTGGAGACGGGGTGGACGTCGCTCGGTCGTTCAGTTGTGTTGTTTGCCCGGCGCCAGCTCTTGGGTAGAGCAGCCTCACACTCTGAGGCGGGAGTGGACCGTTCGGCCCAGTGCAGCTGACCGAGGACGTGCGGACAAGGAGTAGCTAGCAGGAGGATTGGGTGTAGAAGAGAGGATGCCCGCGGTCTCACAAAGAGTCGCTAGCGGAAAGGATGGAAGTTGGAGAGAGGGATGCCCGCGGTCTCACTAAGAGTCGCTAACAGAAGATTGCCCGCGGTCTCACGAAGAGTCGCTAGCGGATGGGTGGGCAGAGAGAGGTAGAATGAGAGAGAGAGAGAAGGAAGCCCGCGGTCTCACTAAGAGTCGCTAGCAGAGGATTGCCCGCGGTCTCACAAGGAGTCGCTAGCGGATAGGTGCGAGAGAATGAGAGAGAGAAGGAAAGAGAGAAGGAAAGAGAGAAGGAAAGCCCGCGGTCTCACGAAGAGTCGCTAGCTGAGGAAAGGAAGATGAGGAATTCAAGCTAATGATACCACTTTTGACTGAGGTAATATTTATTCTCCCAGATTGGCTGGGAGAGAGGAAAGCT
Source organism: Bacillus rossius redtenbacheri (assembly GCF_032445375.1). Taxonomy (NCBI): domain Eukaryota; kingdom Metazoa; phylum Arthropoda; class Insecta; order Phasmatodea; family Bacillidae; genus Bacillus; species Bacillus rossius. The sequence goes on from NC_086334.1 coordinate 28,711,719, forward strand.
CACAATGATAACTATTCTCCCAGATTAGCTGGGAGATTACGCTGTCTAGGCTTGTTAGCCCGCACAATTTATACAAGTTTCTTCTAGAACCATCTGTGTTAAAGTTTTACATATTTCTATCTCTTTTGCCTGATGATGATCTTTTGCATTTTACAATATTATTTCCACATCTACTAAACATACTTCCAGCATACACTTAATAATCTACCTAAATATTTACAATAATAACATCTATAAAATAACTATGATACATTGTCTCTTTATATTTACACTGCCATCTGGTGGCGAGTGGTGGCACTACCAGGGCCATGGCTTCAGTGTTGCGCCGCGGACAGGACTGTGACCCGGGTTTTTTATTTAATAAAGAGGAGGTACGACGTCAGACGCCCCCCCCTGGAAAAGCCCGGGTCTAGGCCGTCCGCGCGCCCTCCAGCAGGCGCATGATGCCTTCTCTCCTCGTAGTTGCGAGCGTCAGGGCGGGCCCGCCGGTTCCGGACTCCCTGGGTCGCCATTCACCAGTGTGGCCAGTTCGCAGCCGGTGACATAATCTGCCAGGAACAGTGGGGGCCGGCGGCGTCGTCGGCGGTGTCTCTGGTTGTCCTCAGCTGGTTCCTCCACGTTGACCCGGAATTCGGCATCGGCTAGGGAGGCTCCATGCCCCCACCCACCTCGGGTAGGGGAGGGTGGTTCTGTTGTCTCAATGTCTTCCGGTTCTGTCACCAGGGGCTGCTCCTCTGTGGTGTTTACGCCCGCCTCTGGTGTCCCCGTGACATCAAGGATCTGAATTCGTGCTGGGTGCCTCCGGTGCTGTCGCCTCGGGGTCGTGGCAGGGGCTTCTGCAGGCCTCTCCATTCTTGTCCTTGGGCTCGGTGTTCCCTGGAACAGATGCTGCATTCCTTGGGGTGAGACAGATTGGTGGTTGTCCGGCATTGTTCCTGCCACATCTGGCGTAGGATCCCCCACGGCATTGCCCCCTTCTGGGAGTGCTGTTTTCCGGATGTGGTCCCGGTGTACTTTTCGCCTTTGCCTACCCCGGCGCACCAAATACGTACTTTGGCTTAGCTGCTTCATGATGCGGTGTGGCCCCGACCACTTGGGGCTCAGTCCAGCACAGTAGTTCCTAATTGCATTGGACAGGGGATGTGTGCGGACATACACGTGGTCACCGGGCTGTAGCTCCGGTGGTTGTCGTGTGGTCTGCGGGGTTATCTGCTGAGTGTAGGCCCTCTGGGGTTCTCGCGCTGTTGTCAGCTCAATCGCTTGCCGCCAACAGTGATCCTCGGGGTCTTCCACTTCATCTGTCACTCCGTGGGCCGTCCATTCGCCGGGCATGGTCCGTATCTCATCCAGTCCTTCTGCTTGCTTTGCTCGTCGATGCTCAGCATCTGAGGAGGTACGTTGGGCGTCGAGAACTCGTTGTTTGAGTTCGATCAGGTCCGCTGGGGGTGGGTCATCATCTTCCACAGTGAGCAGGCGACAGGTCATGTCTCTTGGCCTGTGGTCGTGTGCTCTGTGAGAAGGTGGTATGCTTCCTAGTGTATATACTGCCAGGCACTCACATTTACCTAAATTTACCAGGCCTGATGCTGGTGAAATCAAGGCCCCCTGCTCTACCAACCATGGCTGTCCGAGTACCAAATCTTCTCTGAGTCCTTCTACCACGACTGCTGAAGTTTGGGTCACCATCTCCCGTATACCCACAGTGATGATGGCATCTCCAATGGCTGTTCCGGTTCCAGTGTTCGTAGCAAGGCGCAGGGCAGAGCGTCTGGGTGTGATACCTGTGGGTGGTACACAGTGCTGGGCGACGAATACATGGCTCGCCCCTGTGTCTATAAGTGCGGCAGTCTGTCTCCCGTTCAGGGTAATGGGGATCCGCATCAGTCGGTTTTCTATCGTGGTGAGCTGCCCCAGTTGTTCAATGTTGTTCTCTGTGGCTTGCGGCAGGGGATTGGCTGGTACGGGGGTTAAGTCTGTAGGTCCTACACCCCCTACTGCCCATTTTCCCGCTGGTTGTTGTTGCTGTTGGTGTCTCTGGCAGTCCTGATGCCAGTGATACGTGCCCTGTGGGCATCCAAGACGGCACTGTGGTGGTCGGCCTCCATCGCGCCGATTGCCTGCATTTCGCCATTCTGGAGATATGTTCTGGCTTGTCCCACCAGGTGGGCCCTCGATCGCCTGTGTTGCTGTCCGCCATGGGCGTTCCTGCGGTATGGCCCTGCTTGTCCCTTCAGGTGCTCCAACCTGATGTCTGGGTCCTCGTTCGGGGATAGTTGTCCCGGTCCGACGTCCCAGGAGGTGTCGTAGGTTGCCTTCTGTAGCTGTTGCCTGTCGTACGTAGTCCTCTACCGTCCCATTGCAGTATGGCCTGAGGAATGGTTGCAATTCTTCTCGTATTAATGCAGTAACTTCTGGCAAAGCTTGCTCGGGGTCTTCTCCTGGGGCTATGCGCCGGTACAGCCGCAGCTTGTTTGCCACGAACTGCTCCACTGACTCTGAGTCCTTTTGGGTCTCGCTGTAGAAGCGAGCCTTACAGCTCATGACTGCCATGCGGTCGTCAAAGTGCCGTGTTAAGCGGGTAGCGAACTCCTGCCACTGCATGTCATAGCGTCCCCACAGGTTCCACCACTCACGAGCTTGCCCGCGCAATTGTTCACTTGTGCGTTGTGTCCATTCTTCTATCTGCACCCCGCATTGTGTCAACCGTCCCTGACACCACTGCACAAACTCGCATGGGTCCTCATGTGCTAGCCCACTGAACTCCGGTAGCACTACGCGTCCTGTTGCGGTAGCTGTCCGCCCCATATGCACATTTGGTTGCACTGCTGGTCTTGCAAGTACCTCCCAGTCTATGAGGTTTGCCCCTGCCTTCTGTGTTGGTGCCTGTGTGGGCCTTGGTGTTGCTATTGAATCCCAAACCAATGTACCAGTTGGTAACTCTGATCTCACTAGTTTGCCCTCAGATGTGTTGTGCCACGGTCCCTCTCCTGTCATTAGGTCAAAGTCCCTTGGTGGTTGACCTGTTTCGCGTGTGGTAGCATTGTTTACGAATTTCTACACTGTCTGTCCTGCACCCATTCTTCTACACTTGTTTAGTAAATATACAGTTCGAGTCGCCGAATGCTGCTGGCTGTTCGTGAACTCTGGTAGTCTCGATGATGAAGTGCCCCACGTTGGGCGCCAAATGTCGCGGCCTCGTCTCTGGTGAAGCTGTGGAGACGGGGTGGACGTCGCTCGGTCGTCCAGTTGTGTTGTTTGCTCGGCGCCAGCTCTTGGGTAGAGCAGCCTCACACTCTGAGGCGGGAGTGGACCGTTCGGCCCAGTGCAGCTGACCGAGGACGTGCGGACAAGGAGTAGCTAGCAGGAGGATTGGGTGTAGAAGAGAGGATGCCCGCGGTCTCACTAAGAGTCGCTAGCAGAGGATTGCCCGCGGGCTCACGAAGAGTCGCTAGCGGATGGGTGGGCAGAGAGAGGTAGAATGAGAGAGAGAGAGAAGGAAGCCCACGGTCTCACTAAGAGTTAGAGGTGGGTCGAAAAGTATCAATCTGATACTTTGTCACTGATACGCGCCTGTATCAGGATCGGCAAACGAGTACACTTGAAAAGTATCAGAGACTTTAGTATCAGTTCAGAATTCACCTGGAACAACACCACGGCCAATGTGCGCGTGCGCAGAACCCGATCGCAGAATATGACGGTCACTTGGGCGGAGCTTGTGAAAGGGGAGGGAGCAGGAACGACGAATAAGGGATAAAGAAGGGAAAGAATGTAGGGGAGGAAGCGCAGGGGAAGGCGTTGAAGGAGAGGCGCAAAGCGAAATTGTTACGAGTCGTTTGATTATTTTCCCACATCAAAGTACGCTCAGTGCGCAGTGCGTGCACAGTCTCGTTCAATAATAAAACTAATGAAATTTTAATGTTAAAAAGTACATTAATACAAGATATAATATTTATATTTGTGCACCTAACAGCTATGAAAATGCAAATAAATTCTCAGTTGACACTAATAACAGATGTAATCAACATATGGACTTTTTTTTCCGAAAACAATTATTAACTAGTGTTTTCATACATTAAAAGATTACGATTTTATAAAAAATTAAAAATTAAAATAAAAAACAGATACGTACATTAGTGAGCATACTATATCAATGTTTACGTTTCAAATGTTTCTTCAGATTAGTCGATGATTTAATACTCAGTTTTTGTTTACACAAATTACAATTAGCAAACTCATTATTTTCCGTGAAAAAATTCCACACAAATGAAGTCTTTTTCGTGCACTTATCCATTCCTTATTTCACTGTAAAGATACTAACTAAAAAGCATGACAGCCCGCAACATGGTGGGTGATACACGGCCAGGACGAACTGCAGTGAATGTTGAACTGATTGATACTGGCTGTATCAGGCGGGCATGAGAGTAACAGAGGTAGAGAATTACCGGGCGTGATAAATAATGTATCAGATTCTCCTTCCGGTCGCACGGTCTGCGTACGCGGAGCTTTGTTGCCTCCTGGGACCGTCTGATACAGAAGTATCAGAGACTTGTACCTAGGTACATTACTGTATCAGTATCAGGTTGGGACTGATACCGAAAATTGCTGTCCCAACCCACCTCTACTAAGAGTCGCCAGCAGAGGATTGCCCGCGGTCTCACAAGGAGTCGCTAGCGGATAGGTGCGAGAGAATGAGAGAGAGAAGGAAAGCCCGCGGTCTCACGAAGAGTCGCTAGCTGAGGAAAGGAAGATGAGGATTTCAAGCCAATGATACCACTTTTGACTGAGGTAATATTTATTCTCCCAGATTGGCTGGGAGAGAGGAAAGCTCACAATGATAACTATTCTCCCAGATTAGCTGGGAGATGAGAGCTGTCTAGGCTTGTTAGCCCGCACAATTTATAAAAGTTTCTTCTAGAACCATCTGTGTTAAAGTTTTACATATTTCTATCTCTTTTGCCTGATGATGATCTTTTGCATTTTACAATATTATTTCCACATTTACAAAACATACTTCCAGCATACACTTAATAATCTACCTAAATATTTACAATAATAACATCTATAAAATAACTATGATACATTGTCTCTTTATATTTACACTGCCATCTGGTGGGGAGTGGTGGCACTACCAGGGCCATGGCTGCAGTGTTGCGCCGCGGACAGGACTGTGACCCGGGTTTTTTATTTAATAAAGAGGAGGTACGACGTCAGATTTCTAAAGATGACTGGATATACAAGCTGGTATTTCAAAGTTATTTTATTATGAAGCAGTCTGAAATATGATTATATTTTGTTAAAGTAAGCCTATCTTTTATACGGAAAATAATTTTGATAAAATAAAAATACTAATTAAAGAATTAAAATGAAGAACATTACAGCTGGTATTCCAAGACAAAAAAAAACTGTTAAATTTTGAATATGCTACACCTGTACCCTAGGTAATCTAAACATATTTCTAGTGCACAATAGGATACATCCGGTCCCGTATTTTAAGGCAACGAATTTTGGTGTCCTATCCGCTGCCGTTCTGCCACTCAAATTACGCACATGCATAAAGCTCTATTCTTTCGTTGAGTTCATCCAGATGGCTGAACAATACCTGTCGCCATAAACTCGTATATAGTCTTTTTTGTAATAATCGGGGGGATGTATCAAACATGTTGGTGTCCAAATGTATAATCACAAAAATATCCTGGAATACATTGTATACACTGTAATGGAAACAAAAACAATTAATTGCAACTTTAAAAGTAATACGTGATAAAATTAAAATACACCATTTAATTCGCGCGATAGTTTTGCTATCTGTAGGATTTTTGGCGTAGAAAATGTATCGATGGTTGCCAAACGTCCACTAGAATTCATTAAAACAGTTTCTAACCTCGTGCAGGACACAGTTCATTACCTAACAGGGAGGTTTTGGACACATTATGGAATATAGTCTGCTAGTTAGTTTAAGGTTGTATTCCAACAACGTAGTGCTTATTCGCTACCTTACCAGAATGTCTTGGAATACCGTCCTTAAAATGTAACCATAGGTTAAAAACAAACACTAGACTCATTTAAACCCCATAGAAAAATGTTTCAGTCCTTTGTACTGTCTTTATGTAAGTTTAAAAATACGAGGTTTACGGGAATCAGCCATTTTCTACACTGTGATCTGAACAACAATTTTCTCGAGACATGTCTCTAGCTCTCTTGGCGAAAATGATATTCGCTGTCTTAAGTAAGGTCTCAGCAAATATCATACAAGTTTACATGATAGTGTTCTCAAACAACGTCTATGAAACAAGAAAACGACCTCTCAGAAATAAGAAATATGAGACTATCATAATGACGCCACTCCTGCTGCCTGTTTAAGTTTTTAATTAAGTATTAGCGTTGGAAAGGATCTCAGGGGTTTTAACGGGGGTTCGGCCTCCTGGCTGCAGGCAGGAGCGCGTCGTGGTTCGAAACCTAACTGGGCTGTTCAGGCCACCCAGGACGCCTTGTAAATGATTAGTAAACGAGTTACAGGACACTGCACTTTATTCAGTATTGATACACTGACGTCGACCCAAGTGTCTCCTCGGCTCCTTCAGGCCGTTATGCCTCGTCAACGTCCTCCCTTGTTTCCCCAGTGCATCATCAGTGTAGTGCATCGGCCAGGGACGCACCCGCGTGCGCCCTAGCATGCCAGTGGGCTCTGTTAGTGTGTAAATAATGTAACTGTAATGTATTAACTGTTGTATAAATAATTTGGTAACTTTTTCTGAAGGGTTTCGCCATGTTAATATGTAACCACAGCCTGGCGCGCCGCGGGACGGGACCTCTCCCACGCCGGCCGATTTCCCCTCCCCTCCCCGCGGCCCGCGGGCGGTCGGGGAGAGTCAGTGGTGTCCTGGTTTCGAGCAAAGACCGACGTGTACGCCGCTCCGCGAGGCGCGTACCTTGCGCTCGTGGCTAGTCGTTCGTTCAGTTCACAGATTGCCGCGGCAGCAGAGCTGCCTCCGCGAACCATCAACGTGCTTGATTTACGAGTTTTCGGGAGACGTGTCCAGCTGAGAGTTTCTGGAGCGCGAACGTGTTAATAAAGGTCTCCGAACCTTCGCCGCCTTAAGGGACATTACGTAACGGGCCGCGTACGTACAGCACTTCGTCACTGTGTCATCTCTAACGGGGTCAGTTTTACATTGAGAACTTTTCGATTCGTGTTGAAACGCATTCGCGAACAGTAGGGTCTTCAGGGAGTCCGGGTCGCCGCGGATGGGGCGCTTGTTCCGCGACTGTTCCACCAGGCTGCGGCAGGCTTGAAGACGTTAATAAAAATAGGTTCGTGAATTCGTCAATGCCGTGTTCTCCTTGCGACAGCACACCAACATTCCTCTCCACCTCACACTCCCTCCAGGTCCCGCATTTCCCGGTCCCGGCCACGTCGGCCTGGACCCACACCTCTCCGACGAGAGCAGTACGGGCATAACTGGACAATTACATGAACGGGAAATCGGGGGCATAAAGCTGAGGGACGTCAACACTTATTGGTACCTGTACTGGCCGCGTCCGTTGTCGGACCACTGTGACACGCGTATCTCTGAACGTAAATGACACGCGCGACCAGGATAGGTTGCAAAGTAATATCGACAAGCTGAAACGGTGGGTACACGTCCCTATGAAGGATTTGGCGGATAGTCGCGGAACTTATGTTGCTACGACTTAGGCTGACACGGAAACACGAAGAGAAATCCCTATGTTCAGGATTGTTTGCAATCTAGCCTGCGACGAAATATTAATGTCTCTAAAATTACTTAGATACGCCAGCTGGAGACGTACACGTTAACGTCTCTTGAAGTTGAAAGTTATTCAGTGAAATCACACATTACAAATTACACATTAATATAGTGAAATTTAAAAGGCGAAAGTTAGTCAGTAGCATTCAACACTCGTTACAAAGAGCCTACGGTAATAACAATTAACTGGCTGTGAAGCCGAAACTGCGTACCACTATACGCTGTCCTTAAACTGGACATGGAATTACGTAAAAAATGAGAAAACTCCCTGTCGGGATAAAAATTAATAAGTTACAAGTCGCACGAAATATCGTGCGACTGGGGTGGGGTCGGCGCCGAGCTAGTTAAAGGATTTAAAAGACTTACACTATTGCTGATATGGAGATGAAGCGCGAAAGTTGATGGCCCGACGTTCGCGGAGCGCCCGACCCCTTCGATCTCCCGACGGTAACTGAGTTCGAGACCGCCCTGCGGCCTCGCGCCTAAACGCGTGGAGCGCGGGAAAACCGACCCGGCCAGTTTTGGACTTAAAGACAAGTTACACAATATATGCTTATAAGACAATTAGACATAATTTCCCTTACATGAATCCTCTTTTAAATTGTTATTAATTTAGTTGTTTTAATTTAACAGAATAATTATATAATTAGTTAGGCGTATTGCCACACCCGGCCGGGCGCTGACGTCGTTTTGGTGTTCGTCGCGGCGCACTTTCACACACTCCGCGGTCATCACGCTCGGGCATGTTCGATGCACTTAGTAGCAAGTGTTGTTGTGGCATAACGACCTTTGCGGACCAGAGGGAGCACCGGCGGTTGGCGTCAATAAGATAGTATTCTATAAGAACACCTTGTTTGCGATTACTTGGGACAATCTCAAACAATGTCTACGAAACTCAAACATTTAATAAGAATGCAAATAAGAGTTTAATGAAGTAGTTTATGTTCAGAAGATAATTATGAACACCACCCAAAAGAAAGCAGAAAAATATGACAAAGTACTGTTTTTTTAAAGGCTAGCTTGTTTGAGAGCTTTAGTAGCAGGAATTTGTAATTTTTTTGGTGCCAAAAAAATTTAATTAAACATAGCATAGATGACTGGTAAATAAAAAAATTATAATGTTAATCTTTGTGTAACCTACCTGTGGATAATCAGTATGGTATTTACAGACATACGGGTAAGATAACGAATAAACACTACCTTGTTGGGATATAAGCATATGCCGTCGCCCGGGTTCTCGCGTTCGAGACTCGACGGTGTTCCTAGCGGAAAGGCTGTTCTGTTGCGGGGAAACGTGTCCGGGAGGGCGCCAGGCTAACGCGGTGGTTAGCCACGAGGTGGGGCGTGAGGTTCGAAAGCCCCTGCGTGGCCCGCTAGGAACGGCGGCGGTTGTGATGATGCTAGGGATCCCTAATGCCTGTTGCCCCACTGGCCCTACTCAGCATAGGACGCTGATCCCTAACTGGATTGATGAGGGTTAGAAATAATGTACACGGTTTGCACCGTCATTCACACGTCGCGCACGGAGTGTGCGGAGTGGATTTTTAATTATGTTGGCAAATTACACGGCACTTACAATCACACGAATTCCCTAACATGAAGTACATTGTCAATTACACACGAGGCGCTCTGACGCGCCGTCACTAACATTATGCCCTCACACCAGTTGCAGTTGAGGGAGAGTGTTTGATTAGAGTCGGCTAATCCCGTAATTGGTAATCGGTGACGCGCGGGCCCACCTGTGTGGACCGCAGGTCGCTATTAATTTAAGAACACGTCTACTATTGGATGTAGCCAGTGCCTGTGCACTTGGTGTTTAAGCAAAAGTCTGTGGTGGCGGGAGTCGGCCCGTGCCGTATATTGCACGGCCCCATGTAATGCGTTGTGTGGGGCGTGTTAAATTGACGCGGGTGGGTTAGGCTAGAGGTGGGTAGAAAAGTATCAACCTGATACTTTGTCAATGATACGCGCCAGTATCAGGTATGGCAAACGAGTATACTTGAAAAAAATCAAGTACTTTAGTATCAGTTCAGAATTCGCCTGGAACAACACCACGGCCAATGTGCGCAGAACCCGATCGCAGATGATGGTCACTTGGGCGGAGCTTGTGAAAGGGGAGGGAGCAGGAACGACGAATAAGGGATAAAGAAGGGAAATAATGTAGGGGAGGAAGCGTAGGGGAAGGCGTTGAAGGAGAGGCGCAAAGCGAAATTGTTACGAGTCGTTTGGTTATTGTCCCACATCAAAATACGCTCAGTGCGCAGTGCGTGCACAGTCTCGTTCAATAATAAAACTAATGAAATTTTAATATTAAAAAGTACATTAATACAAGATATAATATTTATATTTGTGCACCTAACAGCTATGAAAATGCAAATAAATTCTCAGTTGACACTAATAACAGATGTAATCAACATTGCCGTCGTCCGGGGTCTCGGGCTCGAGTCCCGGTGTGGCTCCTAGTGGGAAAAGGCGGTTCTTGATCTGTGTTGTCCGGGTGGGCGCCAGACTAGCTCGTTTCTAGTCGTGAATTTGGGGTCGTGGATGTATGTGCCCCTGCGTGGCCCACTAGGGCCGGCGGCGGTGTTGCGTGAGATGATTTTAAATAAGAGGCGTGGAGTTGAGGTGGTGGTGTCGTACCTTTTATTCATAGGAACGAGTCGTACACAATGCAACACTCTACAAAGGTCCCCGGGGGGGGGGGGGTGTTTATTCGTTATTCCGTGGCACCGTATTGTTTGCGTTCCGCGTTACGTGGCCTCGGACGCTGTTACGTCTCAGACGTCTCACTGGGTACGCAGGTAACGTAATTTCGTAACACAAGGGCGGGACACAAAATACACTGAATTAAGGGGGCGCGCACAGGTTACGTGGCACTCGTTACTCGGGTAACGTAAGTTAGCAATACAAAATACGGGATACACGTTGCGGGAGACGGCCCGTGCCGTATGCTGAAGAGCAGCCCCGCTGACCAAGTGTGGTGCGGGGTGTCTTTAAATTGATGCGGCCGGATTAGGTCCTGGACCGAAAAAATGGACCGGGTACTCACGGAGAGGTTAAGTAATAAAAGGGGTTTGGTTAATTAGTGACTATATTTACCGGACGTTACTTTCAATGTAGACAAAGGATGTTGCCTCTCCGTGGGACGTAGGTCCGCCCCGGTCCATGAGCTGCGCTGAACTGCCGAACTGGCATGGCGTCCGAGGGAGGCTCGGCCTCTCTCGCGCCAGGCGTGACCTCATTACGCTAGACTCCAAACGGGTGTGTCTGGAAGAGATTTTATTGTCGCTAAAATCCTAATTTAATGTTTCAGGAGGAATGGGTACGGTTCTTCTCTTGTCTACTCAGGTTTCCGCGGCTTTGTCTTTAATTGCTGTTCGGGTCGCCTGACTCGGGCGGGCCATGGCCAGGGGTGTGTTCCGTTAGCGGGAGCGTATACTGGCGGGTGCAGGTCGGGCTCTGGGGTGGTCGTCGGCCAGACGACGTCAAAATATAGACTTTTTTTTCCGAAAACAATTAGTAACTAGTGTTTTCATACATTAAAAGATTACGATTTTATCAAAAATTAAAAATTAAAAAAAAAACAGATACGTACATTAGTGAGCATACTATATCAATGTTTACATTTCAAATGTTTCTTCAGATTAGTCGATGATGATTATAACTCAGTTTTTGTTTACACAAATTACAATTAGCAAACTCATTATTTTCCGTAAAAAAATTCCACACAAATGAAGTCTTTTTTTTGCACTTATCCATTCCTTATTTCACTATAAAGTTACTAACTTCAAAGCATGACAGCCCGCAACAATGTACATGGTGGTAATTAATACACGGCCAGGACGAACTGCAGTGAATGTTGAACTGATTGATACTGGCTGTATCAGGAGGGCATGAGAGTAACAGAGGTAGAGAATTACCGGGCGTGATAAATAATGTATCAGAGACACCGATACCTTTTTACGCTGGTGATGACGGCACGGAGGATGTGTACCCTAAAACGAGAATGCTGATACCTTGTCGCTTCCTGGGACCGCTAATGCTCTGATACAAAAATATCAGATACTTGTAACTAGGTACATTACTGTATCAGTATCAGGTTGGAACAGAAACCGAAAATTGCTGTAACAACCCACCTCTAGGTTAGGCCCTACACCGGAAAAGGACCGGGCGCACACTGGGAGTATTTAAAAAAGGTTTCGGTTGTGACTATAATTACCAGATTGAAGTTCGATGAATACAAAGAGATGATGGCTCCCCGTGGGACGTGCGTCCGTCCCGGTCCGCGAGTCGCGCTGTACTGGTGTCTGGCCCTGGCGCGAGGGGAGGGGTGAGCTCCCTGTCGCGCCAGAGTTTCTAAAGTTACGTTATTCGTAAAAAATTACATTAATAATAAAAAGCAAGTGGCTTTAAATTCATACAATAAAACTTAATGATTAACTTAATATCTATATATGTTTTAGAAATGACATTTAATAAGTTTGTCTAAAATAAGTTTGAATATTAGTGTCATACTGGAGACTGTCTGTTTCTTGATAACTAGGTACTCCAGTGGCGAATGATAATGCTAATTTGGGGCTGTTTGAGTTACGTCACATATTTCACTATTGAATTTAGCCTGAAGGCCGCAAGGGTTGCACTCACAGCTGTTTTAGTAGAAAGCTACAGGTGGGTGACCCGGGCACTCCTACGTCGCACTTGTGTTGCACGGTGTTATTAATTCAATGTGGCGGGTTCTTTAAAGTTTAGTGAATTTACTGTGTACATGCCTTGGTTTGTCTTGCCAATTAATGAAGGGCGTTGAAATACCTAAGTTCCGCGGCGCTCGCCTGACTCGGGTGGGCCATGGCTAGGGGCGCGTTACGTTAGCGGGGTCGGATACTGGCGGTTGCAGGTCGGGCTTTAGGGTGGCCTTCGGTCGGACGACGTCACATATGCAGACTGTTTTCCAGAATGTGTCCAAACTCAGTTCCTGTTAGGTAACGAAAAAGCAACCGTTTTAATAAACTGTGCCCTGTACGAGGCTAGAAACCGATTTCACTGCATTCTAGCGGACGTTTGGCAACCATCGATACATTTGTAATGCAAAAAATCCTACAGATAACAAAACAATCGTGCGAATTAAATGGTGTAATTTTAATTTTCTCAATTAGTACTTTTAAAGTTCCGATTATTTATTTTTATGACCGTTAAAGTGTTCATAATGTTTTCCAGATATTTTCGCTTCCATAAGGTTTCATTTGGTAAACCAACATTCTTGGTACAGTTAATGGCATCAGATGTGGTTCAGCCATCTGGACGAAATCAACAAAAAATTGAGCTTTGCGCATGCCCGGAATTGGGACAACAGAACAGCAATGGATAGGACACGAAGGCTGGTATTCCAAGACACAAAAATAAGGATTTATGTGTTGTATATGCTACGCCTGTACCCTACCAGTATTCCGAGTGCAATACTTTTCAGGGTACGGATTTTGATTTCCTGTCCATTGCCAATCTGCTGCCCGAATTCAATGCATGTGCAGAGCTCGCTTTTTCATTGGTTTGGTTCAGATGGCATACCCACATCTGGCTTCATTAACTCGTAGGTATATATTCAATTTCATAAATATCGAGGGATGTACCGAATGTACTGATATACCAAATAAAACTTTATGGTAGCGAAACTATTCTGGAATACATCTAGTACACTTTAGTGGTCATAACAATAAATAATAACAACTTAAAAAGTATTTGAGAAAATAAGAATAACACCTTTTAATTCGAGTGACGATGCTGCCTCCAGAATTTTTGCCATAACAAGTGTATCTTTCGATAGTTGTCAAACATTTCTAGCCTCGCACAAGTCACCATTTGTCAAAACAGTTGATTTTCTGTTCCCTTACTGGGATTATGTTTGGACACATTCTGGAATATAGTCTGCAAGATCGGTTATGGTTGTATCCCAACAAGGCATTGCTTGTTCACTATCTTACCTCGATGTCTTGAAATACCACCCCAATATACATTGCCTGGCCATGTCATATTGTGGACTAGGAATTTAGATATGGTACAGGTGTAGCATATTCAACACATAAACCCTTATTTTTGTTACTTGGAATACTGTCCCCAATTTCTTATTTGTCCATTGCACTTCCACGAAGGCGAGTACTGATAGAGGTTGCGTTATGTGTCAACGAGCTGGATTTGTGTGTATTATCATCGCGTTCAATAAATTTTTAGTACTCCTATTTGCCTTATATCTATTTGGTGGATAATAATCCTAAAGGCCCTGTCACACTGTCAAATTTTAGCTTCCAACACCTTCCAATATGTTGGATCCAATATCTTTGAGGGTTGTGACGTCACGTTAAACGTCACTATCGCAGCCATGTTTATTTGAGAGATTGAATGTCTAGAGTTTCCTTCAAATATTTTACGTATAGGACTGGTTCTAAAATATGTTGGATGTTGGATGGGATCAGCCAATCAGAGTTATCTAAAATAAAGCGGCCGCGTTTGTTTCCGTTTCCGAAGTGTAATAGTTTAAATATCAGCAATGGCGAATACTACTTGGGAAAGAAATGCAGTAATTGAACTAATACTATTTTATTTCCTGCTGTAATATGTAATTGTTATTGTATATTATCCTCCAATTGAATCTGTATGTACGGAAGTGCAGGTTAATATATTTGACTAAAATAAGTTACTGTAGTTTTGGAATATTATGGTCCTTAAACCAGAAAACATCTTCTATTCAACTTACGATCATTATTTGACTGCTATACCAGTTTTGCTTATGTTCAGGTATTGTTGATACACTAAATTAAAACAGCAAGCATTGCGTACAAAATGTGCCATCAGGAATGAGGTATCAAAACTAGGATATGCATTTCGGAACTTTTACCTACAAATCCAAATTAATAACACCTAAAATAAATTTTAAAATATTTCAATTCAGAGACTTAATGTAACTAAAATTATTTTGGCTTACCCAATCAATCTTTCTTATAAGTCATTGTTCTCCTTATTTCACAATAGCTGCTACTCTGTAAGTATTGTCTGGAATTTTCTGGAATATAGACTCAATTTCCTGACAATAGATGGTACTGACTTATGTTAAAGCAGCATCTCTGAGTAAGCAAGTAGCTCTGGTGATTTGCAAGAAAGGCCTAGAAATATTAAAATTCTGCCTACGTGTTCAATTATTATTATTTAAGTTTTGAAAGTAATACCATTTTTCATGAATGTAAATATTTGTGTAGCAGATCCTTGTCAGTAAGCCTATACTTTCCAGGCTGTACGAAACAAGCATACCTGGTCAAATATCTCGTTAAAAAATTATTTTAAAGAGATAATGTGACTGAGGTGAAGTTAGCTTAAAGGCTCAGGTTGAGGTTTGTAACAGTAAATACACTTAATTCAAAATAAAACAAAATTGCCAATTTCTAAACACAGCAAAAATTAACACATTCACTTTAAAGTATAGGAACAATTTTGATGAAATACAAGTGAAAGTGTCCATACAACAGCAGCTAGTTGGGTGAGAAAATAAGCGGGAATGAGAAGGGATATGCCTACTTGCAGATTTACATTTAATTATATGTTTTATTCTTACTAAACATACCTTTAAATATTGTTTTTGAAGAGCACTATAAATTGCACTACAAATTTCAGGTAAAAATTTTGAGATGGTGTTGTGTGGAATACTTGTAGAGAACATAAGGGACTTAAATGATTCCCCTGTCGCCAAAAATCTTAATGTAACTGCCAGCCTCTGCTTTGCTGGTATAGACTGGCACAAATGAGTATCCTTCTTTGCAATGCGAGACTCCACAATTGAAAGAAGAAGATCAAAACTTTCAGAATCCATTATTACATAGTTCGGAAATGAATCGGCATCTTCGTATCGAAGTTCATGACAAAAAGGGGTAATACACCATTTGTTTTCCGGGAAAGTATCCACTGTCTCGTCCACCATCTGCGTTTCCTTTTCTTAGATTTCTCTTCTAGTTTACTGAGACTTGCTACAATTGCAATTACAGCTACAGCTTTTGAAACACTTTGATGCTCTTAATGCAGGCATTGCAAACACCTGGAAAACATAAATTTTAAACTGTGTATGATCACAATATACCTAAATTGGAATATAACCTACTTAAAAAAGCCCGCGTTCCTTGACCCAAAATTTGTTTTTGATTCTAAATACTGTCATTTACAGTTCTCTACAGAATGTTTGGTAAAACGAGCTCACTCAAAGAAAATTGATAGTGTGAAATGACTTCAAATATATTTTACATTGCTCGTCAAATAATATTGAATACAATATATTTGAAGACGTATTTCATCCAAAATCACCCTTCAAATTTTGTTGTCCAATTTATTGGATACAATATATTTGACAGTGTGACAGGGCCTTAACACACTCCTAAACTTCTTAAATCATTGAAAAAATATTGTCTCTGAGAAGTTAGATGATAATAACTAAAAGATTGAAATTTACTATCGTTAAAATCACTCTTTACAATGTTGGGACCCAGTTTTGACACCCTTAAAATTTGGGTGCATTTTATGGTTTGCTATGTTTCCTCTAATAAATTATTTTTCGTTCTATAATATTGTATTTTGATCGTGTGTAAGTTTCTGTAAATGGTAGTCTACGTTATATCGTGTGAATCTTTCTTTTACTATCACCAATTTTGCGATTTGTTGGGCAAGTAGTTTGTGGCCGGCACTTTGCATTACATGAAAATGCGAAAACTGATTTCTTACTCATCTACATTTTTATGAGTTTGTAGCATTGTGTGATTGACCGTCAGTGTTGTCTAAAACATTCGTAGAGGAATAATATTCGTATTTTTCCCGTTTTCGTTCATTGAAGAATACAGTATCTGAAAAATGGTTGTACGTCAGTTCAACGATGAAATGAAGTATTTGGAGAAAATAAATCCATATAGCTGGCGGATAAAAATTGGATTTCAGCCAAATATGAACGTAAGCATTTTTGGGTGATTTATTGATTATGTGGTACCCGTAAAAATTACTACAACTATAAAAAAGATATTTTTTTAAGCTTAGCATAGTAGGATCCATGCTACTGTAAAACTGCATTCAAGAAATGGAAGCAGTTCATTTCCGAATTTATAGTAGGTAGTTTGTACCTAAGTGTTTTATTTTTTTAATATCTAATATTGCTTTCTATTTATTTTGTAACACACAATTTTTAGGAGAGCCTTGTATGTAAAAAAAATAAAATTTAATTTTTTTTTTTTTAAATTTTTATTTCCTGGCAGGTTTTACGAATGTTTCTAAAAGGGTGTTTGGAAAAATCTTTTGAGTCTCGGCTTTTTTGGAAATAAATAATATAATTCCAAAAATACTTATTTTGAACACTAAAGACACTTCTGTATTTACCCTGAAAAAGCATTGATAAATTCGTACTGGTTTCTTAGAAATCACTGTTTATAGCTTACATTACGATACATTTGTATTGATGGAGCCTTTACCATTTTATTGCTTTCCAGTGTGGGTCTGTCTGTTTTATGTTTTGGAGAACTTTATTTAAATCGTGAAAATGGTCCATAGGTTATGTTTTCTATCTTCAAATATACTTCAAAACATTGTGGACAGTTGTTTAGGTTAGTATAGCTACATTAAAAATGCTGTAAAATATTTATGTTATTTAAATCTAAACACTTGATAAGACTGTAAACTAATGGTACACTTCAAGTATCACCAGCTCTCTTAAAGAGTTATTGAAAAACAAGCCAGGAAGAAAAAAAAAATTCAGGTTTCTTATCTTTCATAGATACCTATTTTGTTTCTTCTAAAAAATATAGGAAATTATAACTAAACTAAGGGTTGTTTGAGTACACGTAAGAGAGATTTAAAATATGGCAGAATCGTTACACTTTATAGAAAGCATAATTCTGAAGTTAATGTTTGTTAGTACATGGACCATGTGCCTTCTGCATCTCTTGTGTTGTCAATATTAATAGGCTATTTTGTGGTGCAATTGTTTTAAATATACAAGGCAATCATCACTTAGAAAATAAGTCAGCATATTTTTATGTTTTCCGGCCTGTCAATCATGAGTCGTGAACAGTGCCCAATTTCAGGCAACTAGCGCTCCGGGCAAATAATCTATAGCCACTCCTTCCTGTTCTAGTTCCGCCAAACATAACATTTTACAAATTCAAGCTTATTTACTATCAGTTTTAAAACAGCAAATTAAGCATTGTTCGTCTTTTTTCTTTTTTAAATTTAATAAATGGTCATTGCAGTTTTATACAACTGTTTTTTTGTTTGTATTCTGTAAATTCAAGGAATTTACTGGAGAAGTCCTGGAAATTTTTGTGTAGTAATGTGTGAGGAAAATGTCATGTTTCAGTCTGCTATTACCCAGACAAACTGTTTATTTTCAGCCATTTATTTTCAGATTGTGTTTTAGGGCATAGTCATACACATCATAAAATGTTTTGGTTGAATAGTCTAGCTATGGGAATTGTGGAGGCTAGGTTTTCTTTATTTCTTTCAGAAGATCACAATAAAGATATATTATTTGAAATTTTAGTCATTGAAAGACGTGTAAATTTTATAGGTAACAGATTTGTGTGGACACCCTGAAATGTTTAAATTATTGTAATGTTGCAGGTTGAAGGTGTCTTCTATGTGAACAACCAACTGGAGAAGCTGATGTTGGACGAGCTGCGCAATGCCTGTCGCCCGGGAATGGTGGGGGGCTTCCTGCCCGGGGTAAAGCAAATAGCCAATGTTGCAGCCTTGCCTGGTATTGTGGGTCGGTCTGTTGGCCTTCCTGACGTCCACTCTGGCTACGGATTTGCAATTGGTAAAAACACTTGACCTTGTTTGTTATAAGTTTCATGCTGTACGTTCTCTCGGTGCATTTTCAGAAAATTTGCTGCTTCTATTAAAGTTCTTGTTAGTAGAATAATTGTTCTCTAGTAATGAATTTGGATATGTTCTAATCCACTATTGCTTCTTGGCTGAGTTTTTTTTCCAATTAGTGGGGTGAAACAATATATTTGGCATTTACAGTCTCTTTAGGAAACTGTCCAAATGTCACTGTAGTTAAAAGTTTTATTTCATTACAATTGAATGCACAAAGTTTTTGATTCCATAGTGATTCAGGCATAGTCTAAACAGTAAGCAACTTAATTTTATACATTCATAGGAAATTCCTTAGAGGGGGAATCAGCATTACGTGTATAAAATCCTTCTTTGGACAAGAGAGGTCTGTGCTTGTGCAAGAACTCCGGAAGACCCCGAGGAAAAGTGGTAACAGTTTATTAGTTACATCCAATGCTTCATGTTGATCTCAAGGACTTACAGAGGTTTATATATGTATGCATGCATGCTTGCAAACAAGCAAGCACATGCATTTGTAATTGTTATCACTTGTGCAACGTTTTAGAGATATTATATTACTTAGAAAATATATCTTGAAAATATTAGTGACAGAACAACAAATGCAAATAGTGTTAAATTTAGAGAAATAACTTTTAACTAATAGTAATGACGGGGAAAGGAAAAAAAATCCTGGCATGTGACAAATATAAATAAATGTGCAAATTAACTTTTTGTCATTTCATGTAAGTTAAGTCACTTAGAAATTTTATACTTTAAACAGTGTGTGTTGTTAATATCTAATAAAAATGTAACAGGTAATATACACTGTTAACATAACGTTTGAGAAATTTATTTTTCTGTGCAGGTAACATGGCTGCTTTTGACATGGGTAATCCCAAGTCTGTGGTATCTCCAGGAGGAGTAGGATTTGACATAAATTGTGGAGTTAGACTTCTGAGGACAAATCTGCACGAGAAGGATGTTCTGCCAGTTAAAGTAAGAATAAACATGGTTTAGCAATGAAAGAATATAAGCACTACATTTGGTTAAGTTATATTAGTTATGAATTACAACTACAGTTGACTCAACGATAATGTGATGTTTGACAATCTGACACGCTCTGTAGTACGACGCCGCGTTGAATGAAGTTACTGCTGCAGACACACATGCACACACTTGTTGGATAGAGAGGCACCTCCCGCTTTTTCCATGACTCACGATAGTTTCAATAATATTGAGTATTAGTGATGGGTCGAATCCCATTTTTCCCGAATCCGAATCTCGAATTTGAATCCCAAACAGTACCTCGAATCCACCCCTCGAATCCGAATCCAGATCTCAAGGGTTAATTATAAAATAATTTATAAGTTAAGAGAAAAAATTAAACATTATGCAAAATTATTTAACCCTTTAAATTTTTATTTGAAAAAAAAAAAAACAAGGATTTTGACACGGTCTGGATCAAGACTATTCCGTTTTTGGTCACATATGTTTCCTGCAGTGCTGAACAAACGTTCAGAGAACACTGTTGCAGGTGGTGAACACAAATCTTTTTGGGACAGTTTATGTAGCCTGGGTGAACATGCAAACTGGGTTAATTGTAGGATCACGTAAGAATCTGGTCACTTCATCAATTGCTGTAGAATCCGACTTGGTGGATTTAAGGCATTCAGGCATTACCTGTGAGTACAGTGATTCATGTATCCACGGAAATCGGAAAACGAAATTCAACATCCGATGGAACAATATTTTGTAGTTACCAACTTGACATTTGTTTAAAGTCCCAAATCAAGATAAACGCTTTCCTGAAATATTTAATGGAAACTGAAAGGCGCCATCTTGGCTTCAATGGTTTTAAGCCATAAGAAATATTGTTGTGCGTCTTTTAAATTTAAGCCTCACTAAAGCATAGTGATTAATATGCCCGAAGTTAAAAGTGACGGGGTGTTTTCTCTAGTTTACCCATTAAAATTCTTTATACTAATATTAGTTATTTTTTGTGTTGCTCAAAATGATTGGCTAACAAATTCATTGGTTGGCCATCGTGGAATTCTCATTTAATACATATTATAACGTTGGTACTCTACACAAACCAAACTTAGTCCTAAAAAAATTCTTAAATAGAACGTGTATCAGAATATTTAAAATTGAATCGCGATTAAAATAATAATTGTATAATGTATTAATTTTTGTCATTCATTATTTCATTGTTATTACTACATGTGTGACCGTAACTTGTGATGAAAGTTGGCATTATTGCTGATTACTAAGTAACAGATTTCTCGGTAAAGTTATTAAAAAAAACAAGATTCATATTACTAGTCTATATCCTAAATGTGCTTTATTTTATTTTTTAGCATATTCTGAGAATACATCTGTGATTTATGCCTTATTTAATGCCAATGTAGCGACAATGCATCCATGTTCATGAATATAAAGTAAGTTTCCCAATCAGTACATGCTTCATAATTTTTTAATATATAAACGAATTAAAAGCACAGTACAGTAGAACCTCGTTAATCCGTGACGTGCTAATTCGGGAATCGGATAATCCGGGACGATTTAAAAGAGCAGAAAAAAAAGAGAAGTAAAAATTGTCAGCCCTTAAAATTAACGTCACGCGGTGGCCGGCAAACACTGCAAGCCATCTGGGCCCCAAACTCTGCCGCTGTTTGTACCGACCCTTTGTGTCGCCCCCCTTTCAGCTGTCAAATTTGTCACTCTTTAAACTTAAGGGGGATGTCCTGACTTCTGCTTCCCGTCTCCCTTTGTTTGTTTCCACCCGCCAACGCACTGCAGGCGCCTGGCGAGTGACGTGTCTGTCTGGCATTCGGGTGTACGAAGGGGACGGGGGAGGGGGGGTGTGTGTGCAAGGTCAGCACGATCTTATCTTTCTCTCTTCGGCTGTTGTAAATGACCGTGAACTAATGGCTAGGCAGTGCTGTATTTTTTTTAAGCCGAGACACTAATTCGAAGACGGCCAGCCCTTACCGTGAACGGATTATCCGTTTTTTTTTTTCTTTACAGGATTTCAATTGTCCGGGCATCGGCGGGTCCAAATTAACACGAATAATGGGGAGTTTACTATTTTTTATCCATCTGCTGCCAAGGCGCAGTAAGCCTCGGGAGATGATACGTCACATGACCTTGGCCTTAAGAGGCCGTGTCACAAATTTGCGCTCCTATCTATATCAATGTTATTTTAAAAGGCAGTTTTTCTCAAAGTCTATAAGAGGTAGGGGCCGGAAATTTTGCCTACTGAAAGTATACAATACATTTAACATAACCGCTTTTTTCAAATTTATTTATCATATCATATATTATTTCTGTGATGAAAATAATATTATCAATATTTTGATTTGTCCAGATACATTGAAATTTTGCTTATATTTATAATTATTTAGCAAAAACTGAAAACGCCATTGAAATGTATTGCATATTACCTTCCGATCAGTGTCTTCATGATCATGATGGGTTTATAAACCTGGGTGTAATCAAGTCTTTAACTATTACATGACAACATTTATACTTAATAATTTGGAGATATGCCTTTTCTATCCTCAGCCCCTGAGCTTTTACTATCTGGTCTGGCGACCGACCTGACACTCTTCAACCACCCCAGGGGTCTCCGATTACACATCTTATCAAAAAAAAAAAGCTGTTCGTTCATTTGTTTTTGTGTTCGAGCGAAGGTTTACTTCTCCATTAGTGCCACAGAATTCACACATTTATGCCAAGGGAATATTCCGCTGATGTGACGCCATACGAATGTATTATTCGCGACCATACAACTTTTTTGTTTGTCATCGGGAAAATGACGCCGCAGTTTGATTTTTTGTGGTGATATAAAATAAATTTTCTTGGAATGTTCATTTTAAATTGAGCATTTTTAAATGTCAGCGTAGAATATGCTTATCTGCCCATTTTGTTTCTTTCCATAATAATGAGTAAAGTTAACATTGTCATAGACATTTTATTATATTCGTTTGCCGTCCAAGTACAAATGTCACACTATATCACACGTAATTAGATTTTTTTTACTAATTTGTTAGTTGTCATTTTATTTAAGTTATAAATAACATTAATAAAAATTATTACTTAATAGTCCAGAATAGAGATTGAGTTATTATTCATTTAATAGGGGTTTAAAATATGGGACTACATACATATTTATATTATCTTGTTGTCTTCTTTGTAACTTTACTGGAAGAATGGCATTTGGTATGTATGTTAACTCACAATGAAAATACTTCAGAAGTACTCAATTAACAGTGAACAACCTAGGGCCTATACTAATTTCATTATGTTCATGAAATATAATTGATATTACTAATAATGAACTGTATGTGTTTTGCGTAGAGATATCGTACGAACTGTATGTGGTACAGACCAACATTAGCTAAGACTCTGTAAATAAGTAATTTCAGTTAATGTGTAGAGAATATTAAAAGTTAGAAATAATGATATATATAAAACAATGCAGAGTTATCAGCATAAAAATAGAAGTTGTTTTTACGTAGCGCCTACTGGAATGTATATTTTGTGTTGAATTATGTGGTATGATTAGTATTCTCTTATTGTAAGTGTGTTTTGTTAAAATCTTATAAAACATCACTTACTGTTGAAGGATTTTCATTTTTTTTTGTGATGATCTTACTTAAACAAGTTTTAATTATATTACACATGCATATTTTAAAAGCATTTTAATGTATACTTATAGAATTGTAATAGGCTTTATACGGACTCTCACGATGCATGTGAGCATCTATAATTAATAGAGACCGGAAAAATTCGCGGATTCATTCGGCGATAGGCTAGAAGTCAAATACATATACCTTTTAGATGATTTTGCTATTGGCTTACTGTTCATCTGGACGAATCTCAACCAATTATAAAACACCAACCAAAGAAGGATCGAATCACAGACAAACAAGCTGAGACGACTAACAAGTCAGCAGCAAATGAACTGCCGTTATTTGCCCGAGTGTACAGGGGAATGTGCAGTCTATCCTGAAGGCCGTCGAAACCGCGAATTTTTCCGGTCCCTAATCTACATCAATATTATGGCTGTTTCACAAGATCAAATATTTATTGAATTCAATCTGTTGCATTCATTGTACATGATTTTCGATATGTACATTGAATTCAATACAAATTGAAGATGTTACTCAACTAAGCTTATTCTTATTAACTTATAAGTATTTTGTTTGTTCAGTACATAAAAGTAAAAGATTCGTTATTATTTAAATAATGAGCATCTTTAAGCAATAACGTTTTCAAAATATTTACATAAACATAATGGAATATATTTTTTAAATACTTTATATCTACGATCACATCAACGGCAGTATTATGTAATGAATGAGGTAATGAAATATCTTGAAAGGATATTTTCTTCTCTGTAAAGTAAATTTGTAATGCAGCCCTCTTAATGTTAGTCTTGTGAGTTATTTCGTCTTCTAATATGCTACAGCAATGTATAAAATTAAGTTTTGTTAGTGTTTTAGTCTTGTGTAAATGTTAAAGTGTAATGTGATAAATTCAATAATTTTTTTGTAAGTTCGTATTCATAAAGGTAGGCTACATATCGTATTAAGATAAATAGTATAATATTTGTAAATTTAAATTCTTTGAAACAACGTCGATAAGAGGTTCACCTACCTCTGTTAAACTGTATGATGGTGCATTGTAAAAAATTAGGTAGTCTGACTTAAGTGAGATTGTATTTAGATTGTGTGTGATGCATATGCAATATCTAAGCATATGCATTTATGTTATTATCCTTTTAAAACGTTACATGATGAATTTCGTATACTTTTTAATGTCAACTAACATTATTTATCACGGACTATTACATCCATATAAAGAATAATTACCACATGTTTGAAGATTAATTGTATTCCGATACGTTTAAAGTATTAAAATTTTTAGATTCGACTCATACCATAGTTGTATAAGTGAGGTTTCTTGATTCTGAATCCCTGCATCCGCAATTTCCTAGTGAGCCGCCGGTCAGATTGTCATCCTCTCAGATTGTCGAGGAACGAGATACATTTTTCGTCGAGTAAACTCGAGCTGTCAACCTTCCCACTAATCCTGTGATAAGGGTATAGTAGCTTTATCACGCGCTGCGGCTACAGTTCCTTCGGTTGAAAAAGCCACTAAATCTCACTGTTAAAAGAGAGAACTTCTAGAGCAGAATATTGGAAATAAAATTTTACTGACACGGCCTCTTAACCCAGCTGCACGCCGGTGTCTGAGAAGCTTGACAAGACCTTCCGGGCTTTTAATCGCTAGTCCGTGAAATTCGGTAATCCTTGATTATCTCTGTCCCGACCATCACGTATTAACGAGGTTCTACTGTACCTCAATAGGATGTGTTCCAAGGAAAACTTGAACAGGCCAAGTAAATTGTAAGCATTTAAGTTTTTAAATATTTTTCCTCGAATCCCGAATCTTTTCCCTCGAATTTCGAATCTTTCGAATACTGAGATTCGGTGGGATTCGAGGATTCGAGGATTCGACCGGCCCATCCCTATTGAGTATGCTTAGTGTTGTTATGTATTTGAATGAGGCTACTTTAATTGTTCAGTTTTATTTTTTGTGTTGTAAAGTGTTGTGTGATGGCGTGCACAAGTAAGCATAAAAGTTTAACTCGTACTGATAAATGCAAAATTACTAAAAGGTATTACCGTGGTGATACTCCAACTGCCATTTATAAAGTTTTTGACATCAGGCGACCTACCGTTTAGGACATAGTAAAAAGTAGGGGTATAGTAGAACAATTTATATAAACTCTAGAAGACTCTTAAGAGAAAAACAGTTGGCATGAGCGAATACCCTCAAGTTGAGGAAGTTTTGTATGCTTGGTTTAAGCAACAAAGAAGCAGACATGCTCCTATTTCAGAAGATATTTTAAAAAAGAAAGCCCAGTTTTTTTTTATCGTGAAATAACCAACAAAGGTGATTTTAATGCTAGCGATGGTAGGTTCGAAAACTTAAGAAGCGGCATAGCATTTGTGGCATTTGTTTCTTGCAGATGAGCAGAGAAAAACTATTAGCCGACAAGACTAAATTTTCTCAATTTATTCAAGATTTAAATGCCAAATCGCCAACCTAAACCTTGTGCCCGAGCAACTTATAATGCCTATGACACCGGCGACAACTCGCAATAAAAACTTTTGTAACGGAGGAAGGAAAAAAGTTTCAGGAAAGAAACTTCAAAAAGAGTGTATCACGTTAATGGTGTGCGCCAATGCGGCTGGAAGCCATATGTTAAAACTCTTAGCTGCCCCCACGTACATTTAAAAACATAAAAGTCGAATCTCTTTCAGTGATGTACAAAAACCAAAGCAAGCGTGGGTCATTAAAGAAGTTTTTTTTTTTGACTGGTTTTCCAACCATTTTGTACTAGAAGTCAAAGAACACTTGAAGGAAGGAAAAAAAAAAGCCATCAAAAGCCCTTTTGTGTTGTATGCTCCAGGACATCCAGACAAGGAAGAATTGAGTGTGTAGAAGCTTTGTATTTGCCAAAAAAAAGCTGGACTGCACTGATACAGCAGATGGATCAAAATGTTATTAAGATTTTGAAAGCACATTACAAGAAGTGCCTACTGATTGATATTGTCAGCCAACGTGACACAGATATCACATCAGTGTTGAAAAGATTTAACAAGGATGCCATTTGTGTGGCATCAAGCCAAGTCTTTAACTCTGATAAAATCTTGTAAAAAAATTTTTGGCCAGACAACCCACTGCTTCTAAAGAAAGACAACACAAATAAATCTGAAGTAAACAATGATGTTTTCGAGGCTGCGCCTACACTCTTTGATGAAATTAACATTCTGCAAGAATCTGCATAAGACTTGCTTCTGATCTGACAGAAGGAGATAATCCAGGAAGTACGGCTCATGTTGTAGATGACCCTTTTGAGGAAGCCACGAAGGTGAAATTCACAATCACTTGCGATGAAGTTATGTCAGCTGCAAACACTTTGATAGGTTGGTGTGAGGAGATGGAACTTGACTATGAGAACATTTTAATGTTGAAAGATATTCGAGAAAAAGCCATGACAGACTCTACGTAAGAAAAAAGTTACAAATTTTTTTCTAGCTGTAAATATGTCCTGTAGGTACATAGGTAATTGCTGCAATCTGTATTTTTTTATGTTATAAGAATTACTGTACGAATTTCTAAGTACGGTATTTGTATATTTCTGTATATGCAACTAGTAGACATAAATAATAAATTTGTATTATTCTGTTGTGTAAAACTATCCCTAATTTAGCTTTTTTTTTTTAAATATCTTCAATGGCCGTAAAATATGTACTCAATATTGTAACAATATATACCTAACTTAAATTTTCTTGCCTTAGAGAAGTCAAAATTCAGTTTTAAAAAATCAACCTCTTCCAAAATCAACGTTTTTGATAATCCAACACCCCCTAGGTCCCGTAACTATCAGATTATCGCAAGTCAACTGTAGTTTGATTAATTTTAAAATCTACTTTTTCAGTAATAATTTCTTTAACAAAATTCTGTATTTACTTGTCACCTAAACCAAGTAATTGCATAATGTTCACACCCTTATTTTTAAATCTATAACTGGATATTTGGATTCAGTCATTATTCACTGCTTTTGTGCAAAGCTTTTCGAGTGAACAGTAGAACGACAAAGACTCTGTGACTTGCAACTGCAGCAAGAAGTTCCAGGTGCCGAAAGACCTCTTATCCCCCTTACACTATCAAGCTCATTCTTCTTTTTGAGTTATTTTACCTGTCCAGCTGGCTGTAGGCAAGGACAGTGCAGTTAAGTGTACCTCTGTGTTTTGCCTTTAATTTAATGATAAATTAAAAGAAAAATTAAATTCTTGCTTTAAAAGAATCTTTATTTTTATCAATATTAATGTATTGATCACCTATGCATTATTTCCATTACGATTTCTTTACCTTAAGCTCAAATATATTTTTTTTAAACTAATATTTATAACTTAAAAATTCAGTAGTACACTTAAAAAATTTTTATTTTGTATTAATGCTTAGCACATATTGTTGTTTATGAGGTTCGTTGTTAAGTTGTAATTGATCATAGTGAGTAAATTATGGATGTGAAACCATAAATATTAAAAAAAAACTTGCCAGAAAAGTTTTGATTTGTAGTCTTTTCGAATCTAGGTACAGTTTGTGTGTCATAATAGAATATCTTGCATGTTAAAAGCAGCACAGTGTTCCATACATTTCTGTTACTTTTGCCAATGCAGGAGCAGCTGGCTCAGAGTATGTTTGACCACATACCTGTTGGTGTTGGCTCCAAAGGTATCATCCCAATGAATGCCAAAGATTTGGAGGAAGCACTAGAGATGGGAATGGACTGGTCATTACGTGAAGGTACGTTCTTAGTTCATTTATATTTTATTAGAGCTACAGTAAAATATATAATTCTGTGCAGAAAACACACAAAGCTATTAAACATGTAATGAATGACTGTTATGTGGAATGCCATATCAGCAATGTTCACAACTTGCCATTCTAATCTAGTGCGTGGGTGGATGGGCGGGGAGGTAGGTGTTGCATGTGTGTATGTGTGTGTGTGTGTTTTTTTTTAAATTGGTTATTGGGGTAACTTTTACCACATCAGGTTCTCTAATAGATCAGCAAGCTTTTCTAATAGTTGGTTAGGATATATTTGACAGTATCAGTTCCTTTATAGTTGTTGAGGTTGTTTGCAGTCTAAGGTTTTAGTCTAAATAGATTGTCTTAAGTTTTAAGTAGACCTACCATTTTTAGCCAAACAGTTCTTGATTGGGTGCAATCAGTGATGGCTGTGTTCAGAGTTAATTTATGAGAAGTGCTTTGTGTAGGCTTTTGTTTACATGCTATTGACTTGAGCACACTTTGCAAGTATGTATTACATCTACTAGTAATATTGTATGTACGTATATATATATATATATATATATATATATATATATATATATATATATATATAATAATGAATTCTCGTTACTCTGAATACCTTACGTCAACTGAAAACTGTCGGGTTTCACGACTGCACCAAAATCATCTCTTGCATTGTAATAATAATTCATCTCTCATGCTAAATGTAAGTGAACATTAAAGGTCTATATTGAGTGCAGTCAGTCAGTGTGCATTTGTTTGGGGAGATGATGTTAGGTGTGTAAAAGCACACTGATGCTGCTGCCAGGCTACATCTGGGCAGAAGACAAGGAGCACTGTGAAGAGTACGGCCGCATGCTGAATGCAGACCCCTCCAAAGTGAGCATGCGGGCGAAGAAGCGGGGCCTGCCACAGCTCGGGACGCTGGGGGCCGGCAACCACTACGCGGAGATCCAGGTGGTCGACGAGATCTACGACAAGTGGGCAGCAAGCAAGATGGGCATTGAGCATCAAGGGCAGATATGTGTCATGATCCACTCTGGGAGCAGGGGGTTCGGTCACCAAGTTGCTACAGGTAGGCTCTTGCTTCTTAATACCTGATTCCATCATGCACATTTATGACACATTGCACTTTTGTAAATTTTTAAATTTTATGTACAGCTAGTAGGTTGCTTTGGTGAAAGTATACAATTTTTTTCTATGACTGTTCTGAGAAAATATCTTTAGCTCCTAAGATTTCATGTCTACTAATATCTAGTATTTAATTGTAAGGAATTTATAAGAGAATAATTCTGTTGGCTGAGTGGCCCAACCAGAAAATAAACTGGTAAGTGTTGCATTCTGTAGAGGTGTGTGGTGAAATCTGAGAAAATTCACAGTTCAACAATGAAAGGGAAGTACGTATGTATTTAATTAAGACCATTGTTAAGTCTTTTTGTTCTCTATAGTTTGGTAATTACCAGATAACTCACTTTGCGTAAATGAAGGAATTAAAATTATTTCAATTTTTAAAACTTGTCTACTAATCATGTATTCCCAGTCTTTGTAATGTGTTAATCTGAGGCAACATATTAAGCCATTGAGTGAAGCAGCAAAGCTGGTACTGACGAGAGTTGCAATTTGGCCAGATGCTCTGGTGCAGATGGAGAAGGCCATGAAGCGCGACAACATCGAGACCAATGACAGGCAGCTGGCGTGTGCACGCATCAACTCCCCCGAGGGCCAGGACTACCTCAAGTCCATGGCTGCAGCTGCCAACTTTGCCTGGGTCAACCGCAGTTCCATGACATTCCTCAGCCGGCAGGTATGCTAGCCATCGTACCTGTAGTCCGTCCTTATTTCAGAGCTTTGCATATACGAATCTGCAGAAGCCGATTAGGCTGATATTTAGTTGAATCAGCGTTTTTTTCCAATTCACAATATGCTCGTTTTTTTTTTTTTGGCAGATATTACGGAAAAATAAAAGTGTCTGCCGTAACCTAAAAATCTGAGTACTCTTTTCACTTTTTGTAGTACTACATACATACTTGCATCATTTCTTAGCTATGTGTGCCAGCTGTATATATAAAACTGTAACATCCTGTGTTTTAATAACGTTATTGAATTTAATACATAGTAAATAAATATATCAACAACTCAGTAAAGTTAGATAGGAACAAAAATATTATAACTACAAACAATGGGAAATACCAACTGGACTGCAAAGAAATTTTCATAATATTGTAACGCAGACATTTTTACAAGTTTTAAAAATGGTATTTAAATAAAATAACGCAATTGTATAAAGCTTCATATAATGTAAATTACTTTTACTGTTTATCACATGGAACAGATTTCTGTATAAATGTTTGGTACCGTGAATTTTCCCACCCCACGTGTTAAGTTGGTATGGGAATTCCCGTTCTTGAATTGTACACATGTACAAAGTCTCACAATCTTGCACATTTTAAATTCTTTTTATGTAATTACATATTAAATAATTAAATTTTCCAGCCTTTATTAGTAAATTTGTGTTTCATTAAGCAACTAACGGGTCATAAAAGAACAATGAAAACAAGCTAAAAATAAGAGTTTAAAAAATAGGTAATTTTCCATTTACAAACTGAAAATGGAGATGTTTGTTTTGTGACTAGACTAAACACAATTATGCAGTTGATAATTCAGTTTCAGAGAAGTTATTGCAATAAATTTTTTCTGTACAACAGAAACTATGTCTTTCTGCTGCTAAGTACCTGTGTGTACCTGCTTCTAGTGTTCCATCCGATAGATTTTCAAAAATGTGGAATTTTTTATGGCACTAACAGACATTCTTTAAAAAATTAAGAATGTTTTCTTAATCAAAATCTAAGAATGGTTCAAGTTTAAAAAATAAATCCCATTCAATTCATCTTAGGTTATCTTTCATTTTAATTAACTTCTGTTTACTGTAACGAAAATACAGTGTATGATTTTCTAAGAAGACATTTCGAGTAATTGAGTAAATTTATAAAATATGTTTTAACCAAAATGTGTTTTCCCTCGTATCGGTTTGGATCGGTGCATTGGCATAGTGGCAAAATTTTGTGAATCGGTACAGCTCTACCGAGTTTCACTAATTGTTTTGTACTGAAGCTCTCATCTGTGTCTCTGAGGCGAACAGTTATTGTGAAGTGCGTACATCTACCTCAGAAAAAAAGTTTTTATTGAATGTTCCTGAAACTTATTGTTTGTTTTAAAAGTAATATCATAGTCCCAACTGACAAACTTACTTCCCAAGTACCTAGTTACATAATACAATAAGTTATATGTTCTGTGTGTTAAAATGCTTATACAGTCATAGGAAAACTATCAAGTTTATTGTCTGATCTGAAATGCAGCACTGTTCTGTCTGAAAGTGTAGTCTTTATACTATAAATATTTCTACTGCTGTATTTACCAGAAAATAATGCAACTCCATATTTTTTGATTATGAGTTTATGAAAAAGACGTATGGTGGGAATCACAATCCAACGTACATTGATCTTGAAAGTTATTTTAATTTGTAAATTTATTCTGTACATATTTACTAGAGCTTTGATGGTGGCACTTTCCCAGTAACACCAAGCTGCAGTAAAGAAATTTTTTTTTGTGTTTTTTGTGTTTTATGGCTGTAGCTCAAAAGCAATCATTCAGAAAGCAAAGAATGTGAGGATATACTGATATGTCTGGAGGGGGTGGCTTAGCTAGCAGCCACAGTGAAGAGAAGCATAAGGAAATGGAAGGAACTTTAAGACAAAATCCATTTGCACTCTCTCCTACTCCCTAATCCCTCACTCTCCCCTTATCCTTAACCTGCCCAAATTAAGACCTTTCACTCTATTTAAAGTTGGAGAAATTACTACAATTAGCTACTCTTAAGGGCCCGCCCAGTCATGGGTGTATCTGTGTTAGTGAGGCGGGATAAGTGTGATGCTCTCTGAAACTTCTAGCACAGTATCGCCTCTAAGTGCAAGGCTTTTAAACGGCCCAGTCTTCTTGTCGTGCATAAAGCAGCTGTGAAATTTTAGCAGTAACCATAACATTTGATGGAGGAGAAATTATGATAAAGGTGTTATGCAAGATCCTTGGGTGCTTTCAGTAATCCTTACCAGGTGTTTCATGTCTAAAAATTACTCTAAAAACATTTTTTTTTAGCCATTTTCATTCACTCTTCTGAAAATACAGTTGAAAAATTAAATACAGAAACATTACTACTCATCCGCTCTCAGCACATTTTAAAATACTTTTTGTAAACAGACACCACTAGAAAATGATTAAAAGGTTTCAAACTGCATGGTTTCTTCTGAAGCTCTGCACACCATATGTGTATCCAGGTGGGCGGGCCCCTTAAGAAAAAAGTCAAGTCATTTTTTGTTGATTGCTTAGGGTGGAATAGATGTAATTTTTAAAACACTTAATATTACTATTAAACTTTACTATTTTTACACATTGCACTGTCAGTTATATTTTTATTTATTTTGCATTTTCATTTTTTTTTTTAAATACATATCTAATGTGTAATAATATCCATCCCTAAACTCATTTTCAAAGTTTAATCCAACTTGCAGTAAAACATAGGTATTCATCATGCCCTAGATGAGATTTTAGTTTCAGAGAAAATGTTTACATGGTGGACAGAGGAAAAGAGTTTAATGGTACCCTCTTTTATCGCATAATTGTCACAAGCGCGTAATTGTTGCACCTATATTTTTGGCAGTCAAAATTGGGATAAGAAAACTTCTCGCTTAAACGTCAAATGATGTTTTTGGTCCCGCTATTAGATGCCGAGCGGTTTGTGTAGATATATT
This sequence comes from Bacillus rossius redtenbacheri, assembly GCF_032445375.1. Taxonomy (NCBI): domain Eukaryota; kingdom Metazoa; phylum Arthropoda; class Insecta; order Phasmatodea; family Bacillidae; genus Bacillus; species Bacillus rossius. The sequence continues at coordinate 28,744,534 of NC_086334.1, forward strand.
TTCCGTATAAAACAATGTATTTTAAAGTAGAAATCTAATATTTTTTCGAAAATTACCACTTATTTAATTAACGGAAATACAAAGTTGTCTGCCGTGTAAATTTTCTTTTAAAGACGTTTATAAACGTTATTATCTTTATCTGATCATCTGCGTCGCCGCGGTGTACCGATGTAGATATCTTTTCCGTATAAAACGATGTATTTTAAAGTAGAAATCTAATATTTATTCGGACATTACCACTTACTTATTTGATTAACGGAAATACGAAGTTGTCTGACGTGTAAATTTTCCTTTAAAGACGTTTTTAAACGTTATTTCCTTTATCCGATCGTCAGCGTCGCCGCAGTGTACCGCTTATGAATATGTAGCCAGCGCTAGTTGGCATCATTCATGTTTGGTTATGTTGTTTCCCATATAGAGTGCGCGCGATATCTCGCCGATTGCATGCAGCGCGCGCTCTCTGTCGAGTGCCGAGTTAACTACATTTGATGGCCCACATTTTTTTGTGGTAAATGTGTACTACGGCAATAGTTACGCGTTAGATCACGTCGGAGATTCAAGTGGCCTGCGTTCGCGTTATAGTTTGGGTTTTCTATCTAAAGTTGAAGAAAAGTTTTTGTTTAATGAATTATTAATATAAATTGTTTGGCGTGCTCTTGTATACTCCACCTTTTTTTTTTTTTTTTTTTTTTTTTTTTTTTTTTTTTTAAATAAACATACAATCCATGAACAGTTTTTTTTATGAATAACTTTACCTAACAATTTTTTTTTCCGCATAATCGTCGTACCCCTACTTTTCAAACTTTATTTTAGAATAAAATGTGTGATGATTATGCAGAAAACACTGTATTTTTTTGTAAATTTTGTGTTATTATTTTACATCTTTTTATTTAAAGTGTACTACTTCAAAATATTTGGTGGCAGATATTGAAAAATATGAATGTGTTTGTTACCAGGCGTTTGCAAAGCAGTTCCACCTGACTCCGGATGACTTGGACATGCACGTTATCTACGATGTGTCCCACAACATTGCCAAGGTAGAGGAGCACATTGTCGATGGGAAGCAGAAGACTCTGTTAGTTCACAGGAAGGTGAGTCCAAGTGTTGAGCGCTGTGTGCTGGGTAATGTTAGTATGTGATTTTTATTGTCTTTCGAAATTTTGTGGAAGAGAATGGGAAAATACAGACTTTATCATCCTGATTGATGTTTGTTGTTGTTGTTGTTAAAAAGGATCGGTTGAGAGAACCATGTACGGAGGACTCAATGGCTTCTTAAAATTCTTACATTTGTTTTATGTAACGACAAGGAGAGCAGTTTCAACGCCTAGAATGATGTTTGTTTGAATGCGTGACTTGAGAGGCTGAGTGAAGACGGCCAATCTGTGGCAGGGCTCAACCCGAGCGTTCCCGCCCCACCACCCGCTGATCCCCGTGGACTACCAGCTGACGGGCCAGCCCGTCCTGATCGGGGGGACCATGGGCACCTGCAGCTACGTCCTCACCGGCACCGAGCAGGGCATGCAGGAGACCTTCGGCTCGACGTGCCACGGGGCGGTGAGTCCAGAGCTCGTGTGCGTCTTGGCTGCACAGCGGCAAGGCAGAGAACACAAATTAAGAGATTTTCTTGAGATTATGTTTGAGTATGCACCAATATCAATATGGTTACCTATTGCAAAAATAACCAGTGAAATCAGTTCAATTTCAGCTTAAGACAACATGTTTTCAACAAGTGAATACAAAGCAGGTACCGCAGCAGTAAATGATTTTGACATATTGCGATAATTAATTTCCTAAAAAAATATCAGTTTCAATCCCAACTTCAACTAAATCAGTTTATATATATATATATATATATTAGGGATGGGATTTTCGAATCTTGGATTCGTCGAATATACCGAATCCTATGGATTCGAGGATTCGTAGGATCCGAGGTGGGATTCGAGGTGGGTTTTTAAGTGTTGTGGGTAGTAATTGAAAATTGTAGTTCTGGGCAAAGTTAGAAAATTTCGAACCGAACCGAACCAAACCCTTACGTTCGGTTCGGTTCGAAACCTCTTAAAATATATTCGAAAAACCGAACGTTCGTTTAAAAAAAATTACGTTTTTCTAATTTTCTAACCCCCATTTGAGACCATTCACAACACAACACAACAAAATTCCATTACTTGTAATATTCCGACTTTTATCGCATAATTTCGCCTCAACAGTTTCAAGCGCAGACAAAATAATATAAAAAATTATTAATTGTCGCATAACTCCCATAGCATTTTTTCATATAGGCGCGCTTTGTTTTTTGTTTACTTTAGAGAATTTTGTATGCATTTCTCGTACTACGTAATATAAACTATCGTACAAATGCCAAAGGTATTGTATATTATACCTAGTGTTGGGCCGATTCCTAAAATATACCGATTCCGATTCCATTTTCGATTCTTAAATTAAAGGGTCGATTCTTCGAATCCGATTCCGATTCCTTAATTTTTATCTGACAATGTTCAACAGAGTAATATACTAAGAAAAAAAAGGTTGTTTATGATTTTAAAAATGTAATTATGTTGTGTTTCATTTTCTGTGCAGAAATTAACATTATATACAGCTTATATAATGTTAAAAAGTATGTTCATTACCATCAAGTTACGCTACCTTGTATTTATAGCACAATTTGGCCTTTTAACCTTGCATATAGTTAGACGAAACACGTAAACACTGCCAATAATCAAAGATGTCTAATGACTTAAATTGTAAATAATGTTATAACTTAACAAACTTTAGATACCTTACATTATCAACTCAATTACAGTAGAACCCGTTTATAGTGAACCCGCCTATAATGAATTCCCGTTTATAGTGAATTTCCGTCTCGGTCCCGGCAAAATGATGTGAGGTTATGTATTAATTTATTGGATATAGCGCACAACTTTTGTCAATGTTGATACGTTTTCCCGTGTACCACGAACAAATTTTGCCGACATAATGCACATTTATCTCAAATATTTTCATATAATTACAAGTATTTTCACAAAACGTCTATTCTGGATCACATTAACGTTTTTCTCCCCAATATGCTACTCCATTGTCCACTGTTCATAATATAAACAAGTCGTAATCGAGTGGCCTCGGTAGGCTACGTGTAGCCAGAAATGGTGCTCAGTTTGGTGAAAATAAAAAATAGTTTTCCCTGCATAGTTAAAGAATGGGCGAACGCGTGTACATTTAATAAGTTATCAAAATTAAACATAAATTACAGCCACACAAATACGTATGTACATTATAGCAGCAAATTCAATATTTTTACGTCTCATTTTTATCGTTCACGTTTCGGACATTTTGATCGAGTAAGGTTTTTAAGACTACCACTAGATAGAACTCTGTGGGCTAAATTTTTCCATAGAAAGTAAGAAATTTTCGTTCCAGCTTTAGCAACTGCGATACTAAATAGGGATGGGAAATATAGTTCTTTGGAAAGAACTAGTTCGTTCGGAACTAGTCACTTCAAAGACTAGTTCTTTAGGAACCGTTCTATTGAACTACATCGGTCGCGGACTGTATCGCGGTTTCCAAAATATTCCATACCTACATGACACCAACACAATCGTTACAGACTTTTTGTTTTATGGGCATTTCTTTTTCTATAAATAAAAGAGGCACACAGTAATCCGATGCTTGTAAACAATATCTCCCATTACAAATGAACGACTATCATATTGTTTTTCTTTCACACAATTCTTACATTTTTGAATGTGTATTAATTTATTTTCTGCAAGTAATGTGCTTATTTTCACTTGTGTACAAAACAAAATAATGGTATAGTGTTTTCTCATCTGTGACAACCTAAGCAGATTTTTTTCGTATTGGGTAAGTTTTATTATGTTTCTTTAAATTTTAGTGTAGTTTTTTAATGTGTGGTCTATGTGTAATTAAAGTTTAATTTCAGATTGTATAGGCTATCTGAAATTTTCACGTAATTACACTTATTTACGTGACACGTTTTTTAATGCCAAAATGTAATGTAAATGTCTAAAGAATATTAGATAAAAATTAAGAGTTCACGATCGTCAAACGATACATCATTGCGCAAGAAAGAACGAAACAAAAATAATGACCGACAGCCTAACTACGCAATTAAATAAACTTACTGTGTGAACTATCTATGTCTTTGAACTATCTAGTTCAGTGTGTATATGTACTCCCTTTCTCTTCGGTCTTCGTAGTTCAGATCAGTACTTGGAACTGACGAACGACGAAGCGATGGGGAAATATAGAAAAAGGGGGGGGGGGGGGGAAAGAGACCAAATAAAGAACAAACGTAAGAGAGGGAAGAAAGCAAGAAAGAAAGACGTGGCATATTGTTTGACAATGTTTTTTTTTGGGGGGGGGGGGGGGGGATCTTTCGCGCATGCGCAGTAAGGACCAAGCAGAGTAGGAGACGAGAAACACGCAAAGAACGAAAGAACGATTGTTTTTGGTAATAGCGAACTAGTCACCTAGGGATCTTTCGCGCATGCGCAGTAAGGACCAAACAGAGTAGAAGAGGAGAAACACGCAAAGAACGAAAGAACGATTGTTTTTGGTAACAGCGAACTAGTCACCTAGTTCGCTCGTCAGAACAGTTCAAAATGAACTGGTAGTTCGCGAACTACCCATCCCTAATACTAAATGATATGTAGTGATCTTTGATGCGCCAGACTCGTTATTTTTCGTTTATTTACTTTTGACGGTAAAAAGAATTTCGTGTTATTAAGCTGCAAATGTGCTTCAATAAGAAATACGAACATAAAAAAGGGTGAAAAACGCGTTAAAAAACGTAAGGCATTATCTGTGCGAGATAAAGTGGACATTATTAAAAAGGTAGACTCCAACCCCACTGTCCCGCACGTGTTAATATCAAAGGAACTGGGAATTGCAACATCTACATTAAATACAATATTAAACAAGCTGAACAATCTTCTTTCTCAAGCTGCGAATACGTCACAGAGTATTAAACCCCTGAAAAAAGGAAAATACGCCGATGTCGAAGAACCATTAATAGAAAGTTTGTACATGTGTAGTGTATTAAAAATAATATCTGCATTTGCTCATAAAACTGTTGCTTTGAGTATTTTCATTCGTTCTTTTCTTGGCTTAGGCCTATGTGTAGTTAAGATTATGCTTTTGAGTATGTATTGCCAATATAAAAGTTTTCCCAGATATAAAGTTTCCCCTCTATAGTGAACATATAAACTAGTCCCTTCAGATTCATTATAACAGGGTTCTACTGTAATTAATTGTAAAAAAAGAGGGTTTGTACGGTTAGGTTAAGAATTTTATTTTCAAGCACAACTAAATAATGATCCAAATAAAATGTCAATATAACCTCGTTTATACATATTTCAAGGGACCATGGCGAAAAAAAATAAAAAAGGGAAATGTAAAAATAAAACTTTATTATCTCATTATGATGGAAATGACAAACAAATATGCACCACACTAAAATAAAATGTCAGAGATGCTTACGTTTTAATATATTACCTAGAACTTAATTATCTCACTTGGTGAAAAGAATAAATCCATCCAGTCTTGCAGTTCCTCACAATCGTAAAGAGAAAATAAATTTTCGGTTCTTGAGTAAGAAAGTTCTGTGCAATTTTTAGCATCTCAAAATTTTCACATTTTATGGTGAGATTTTCTTACACAAAATATTTAAACTCTTCAAATAATCGCGTGTTAACATTTAATTCATTTCAGAAATTTATCGGAAACAATTCTGTTAAACTAACACAACTACTTTCAAAAGATTGTTTATGTTTGCCGTTTGGTAATAAAAATTTACGAACGTTTCCGCAGCAATGTTTGGAAATTCAGACTTGCCAACTGCCTTTCCAAAATATATCTAACGTAAAACGAGCATCGCTGAACACGCACAAGAACGCCGATTTAAAGCAATTTGGTTATGTTGCTTTTAAACTTATTTTAATATGGTTGCAATAATCCACTGTGAATTTGGGTAAAATTTCATTCAAAAATTATTTCATTTTAATTCTTTAAAGTTTAATGTGTAGAGATGTTCACGTTCACGTCACCAAAGATTTTGTTCATGGCCGTATGGTTTACCATGGCAGGTAGCACAAAAAAAAATTAGGTTGTTTACAATGGCAAATGTAGCTGCCATGATCAAATAGTTAACGTTTACATTATTTGCCGTTTACATTTACATAATTTTCTTTAAACATTTATGGTTTTGTCTAATTATTTTTGAAGGTTTGCTATTAAATGCAGTGCTGCTGCAACGTAATTTCCTAAAAATGCTTTCGCTTAAAGTGGGAAAGTAGATACTGCATTTGTACAGTAGGGAAAATGGCGGTGCAAGTAAATAAATACGTTAATCACCGTAATTCGTAAATCAGTTCCGTAAAAAAAGATTGTATTATGTAGTTTTAAAAATTATATTTGCATGCATTTTAATATTTTCTTACGTTGCGTAGATTATGTATTTTGCAAACTTAAAAACAATGCAGGAATCGGTCATGGTCGATTCCAAAACCATTGTATTCTGAATCCCACGATTCCAGTGGAATCGGTGGAACCGACCGATTCCGGAATCAGAATCGACCCATCACTAATTATACCTTTAACTATAGTGCGTGTACGAGAAGTGTTGTAAAATCACCAAAGATTGCGTACCCAATACGTTAAACTAAAGCGCATGTACGAGAACTCTCGTATTTCGGTAAAACTAACGTGATCAAGTTAATACAAGACAAATGCGGTAGGAAATGATTACGTAAATTACGTATTTTAAATTACTGGGATATATTTATTTTCTTTGGCCTTTTTAGTTATAACAGTCAGGTACTGAAAATATTAATTTAATCTTGTGTATTAAAAGTACTGGTCCAGTAAATTTTACAGTACGGTACTAAGTTGAGTAGCGTAGTCGCGGCAGCCATCATTATTTCTTGTGTTTTCTTTTTTCGTATGCAAATTTCTATAACCACAATTCTACGTTACGTTTACAATATTATTGTTCTTGAGGTGATTTGCGATGAGCAGGCTTACGCCGTTTAAGTTTCCAAATGGAGAAAAGATAATGATGACCCAAAACCACCCCAAAAAAATGTCTAAAGTTTCTTCTGACGAGCAGCATTCTTCCAAGAAAACAGCAACTGCAGTCAGCGGGTTTTGTAATGTAGATAGGTAACTTAATTCACATTCGACTTTTTTTTAAATGTCCTATTAAAAAGTTTTACTTATTAAAAATGTTAGGTTATGTCTACCACAAAAATATGTTATGTGGCCTTATGCTGAATGTTCATCATCTTTATAATATTATATTTTTTAAAATGGTTTGTGTACATTGAAAAAGGAAGATAGTCTTTTTGAAATTTAGATGGAACTTCTTCATGAATTAAAAGTATATACCTTATGTACCTATATAAAGAAATTAAATGCAAAATGATTTTCTCTCAACTGTTTTCTTTCCTTCATTATTTATTGCATAAACTTTACTTATAAAATGTTTAGCAATGTTTTAATAAAGCTAAGCTATATAATGTTTTAATTTTACATATGGCTGGAGAACCTTTCTTTCTCACCATTCAGTTAAAGACCAAAATGCTGGTGGTCAGTTCATTTTAATTCAAAACAATTATTTCTGTATGAGGTTCGGTTCGGATGGTTTCGAAATTTTTTTGCTATGGTTCGATACCAGAGAACTGAGGTTCGTCCAGCTCTAGAAAATTGTATACCTTAACTATATTATAAAGGTAACGGAAATAGCACAAACATAAGATAAACTACACTGCATTTTGTCAATTAGTATAACTACTCTATCATTTGCAACTAGGGATGGGGCGACCGAATCCAATATTCGCCGAATCCGCCGAATCCTAGGGATTCGAAGGTTCGGCGGGTCTGATATAGGATTCGTCAAAGGATTCGGTTTTTACTATTTACGGGAAAAAAATACAGTAAAAAATACAGTAAAACTCGCTTACGAGGTCCCGCATGGTAGGTTTTTCCGTATAAAGCGTTTAATTTGCCCGAGGTCTCGTCATTTACGCCATTAAATGTGTGATATAATGTCCGTTAAAATGTTTTCTGAAACTTCTTGTCTCAAATAATGGCACACGTAAATATGAAGAAAAGACAAATGAACAACAACATACGAAGAAATATGGATGATGTACCATAACTACAGTACAAACCCAATAGTTATTTTAAGATAATTACCATAAAAAGAACTAAAGATTCTTTGTAGAATACCATAATTACTACAGAAGCATGATAGCTACCATATTTGCACTATAGTTACCGCAACAACTGAGATGTATATTTACCGTGATAGTAATGTATTATTTATTTATGACATATTAAATTAAAGAACATTGTTTAAAAAAAAGATGATGTTAAACTTTGATATGTACGGTTGGCACATGTTGCTAAGAAATAATGCGATCTGAAAGAATGCAGTACTACTACGAAAAGTGAAAATGGTACTCGTGGATTTTTAGGTTATGGCAGTCTCTTTCATTTTTCAGTAATATCGGCCGAAAATTAACGAGCGTACTGTATCGGAAGTCGGCAGAAATGCCGATTCAACTAAATATTGGCAAAATCGGCTTCTTCAATACAGCTCTACATTAAATGACATGAGTAAACATACTTCAGACTTCAGGATATTGAAAAAGACTTTAATTTCCATGTAGGTTTATTGTGTGTATGTTTTTTTTGCAAGTGTAAATTGAATGAAGTAAAATGTTTTTATTTTTATTACTTTCAATTGATTAAACTTTAATGACCAGTTACAGATATGTATTTATGACACTAATTTTGAGGTTAAGCAATTTTACTAAAGCATTCCAGCCACGCAGGTTGCCAGCGAGAGACGCTTCTCTTCTGCTGGAAACACTATCTCCAATCGTAGAGCTAATTTAACTCATGAACGTGCAGAACAAATTATTGTTCTGAATGATAGATTAAAGAACAGAATTTAATACTGTGTGACAATCTCTCTCAGAATTATTGTGCTGAAAAGTGGAAATGTTGAAACAATGTGAATGTACTTTTCAAACAACATGATTTTTGGTGCTAAGTTTGTTGAAGCTCAGTAAGGACTCCAGAAAAATTGACAAGGGTGAAATTTTTCCAAAGATATGTTACATTTACACAAACATATACTTGGTTATGTTAGTTGGATGATATCAGTTACTAATGAACCAATGGAAACAGGTAAGATTCAATGAAAAAAAATGTTATTTTTTTTCTAGCAGTGCAAAATGTAAACACACTCTGTAAATAGTTACCCAAAATTAATAAGCCCACTTCATTTTAATACTTTATTCAAACATGATATTAAGTTTAAGATAAAAATAATTTCCCAAAAGTGTAACTGTACCACAAAAGCTCGAGCTCGGCTCGAAGTAAAATTCTTAGGCTCGCAGACCTCTAGCTTATTTATAGAAAAAATCCTAACCGCTAATCTGTACTAAAACTGAAATTTCTCAAGAAAAAATTGTTGTCTTTATATACACTTATACCAGAAATGTACCAATCTACATGTGATAAAGTCAAGGGACTTTTAGTGCAATCAGAATACATCTCACTTACATTAGATATGTGGACATCATCTATTAAAAGATTCGGGTTTGGGTTCGAGATTCGGCAATTCCAGTCGAGGATTCGAGTTAGGATTCGGATTCGAGGAAATCAGGATTTGCCCCATCCCTATTTGCAACCTTCAATAATATAACATTGTAGAAAAAAACGTAACTTTTTTTAAATGGTGTCTGTTACACAAACATATTTTATTGAAAACATAGGAAGGATTAATTTAACAGAGAATTAGACAGATGAAAACTTACGTGTGTGGTTTTTGAGGTTATTTGTCTCTATTTTATATCAGGTGTATACACTATGCACTTATTTTATAATTTTATAAATACACATGTGATTTTTTTAATACATAGGCCTATGTAATTTATTAAAATAAATGTGTGATTATTTTAATAACATGTGGTGAAGTTTAGTGTGGGACTGGGATTCGAGATTCGATGACAAACACTGAGGATTCGAACAAGGATTCGGATTCGACCAAAATGTGGATTCGTCCCATCCCTAATATATATATATATATATATATATATATATATATATACACTAGTGTAGATATTTTACTTTTTTTAGTAATAGTAAATAGCATTATTGGTATGTTGTAATGAGATTTCACTGTACCATTTGATGGTAACAATTTTATCTCTAGTGTGGCCTCAAAACCAGGATAAAAGGAAATGTGTTTTTTATGGAATTAAAAACTTGACATTGTGCATAAAATAGATTCCACTCTGGAATAGTTGTTAGTTTTTTGACTAAAAAATATTCTTGTCAAGTGTGTTAAAAATTAATTTCAAATATATACTGAAACCAGGAATTTTTTTTACTGATTTGCAAGTTTCTTGGCTAAAACATTCTTGGTAAAAAAATTACTCTATTCAAGTGACTTCAGTATTTAACTGGTCCTAAACTAATATTTTTTTAAAAAGAAAATGATTAAGATGAGATTTACATGAGCGGTAAATATACCCTAATAAAAATGATAGGCCTGGGTAGGAAATATTTTAAAAGGGTTTCTTCTATTTTGTGTCAAAAGATCAAGTGCAAAATTATTTACCCTATTGTTATTATAAAGCAAAACTTCTGGAATACGAGCAATGTTCATGGAGCTTTGCTGTAGTCTCTAATAAATGATTAATTTCATTTCAGATGTGTTAAGAATTTTATTTCCACTTTTTTTTTATAGGGTAGGGCTCTGTCTAGAGCAAAATCTCGCAGAAATCTGGACTACCAAGATGTGTTGAACAAGCTGGAGGAAATGGGTATTTCTATAAGGGTAGCGTCACCGAAACTTGTGATGGAGGAAGCTCCAGAGTCGTACAAGAATGTCACTGATGTGGTTGACACTTGCCATGCTGCAGGCATAAGCAAGAAGTGCATCAAACTGAGACCTATCGCTGTCATTAAAGGTTGAAGTCACTGCAAAGTCATGATGAAGTGGACAGTATTGGAGGTAGCTACAGTAAATGTGGTTCTCTCTCCCAACAAGCTACGTAAATTCTGAAGCGTCAAATGTAAATTTCTATACCGTACTACTGTGAATGAACTTTACATAATGATTTTTTTAAGCTTAACTTATAGATGAAAATTATGTACTTTTGTTATGAGTATTCATAATATCATATGATAATTATATTATCATGATCTTAAATTATAACGAAAATTTCCATGTTAATTTATCTAATTATTCTGTATTTTCTTGATTTTTTTAGTGTTCATTCATGTTTAATTATAATAAATTGTCCTAATATCCTGAATGCATTTATTTTCTATTTGTTTGATTGTTTGGTGATTTATTCATGTTGAAAATTTTTTAGGTTAGTTTAATTAATGTTAAATGTCGATTCAATGAAAAGACTAAATAAATAATCCTGCATGTATTAATGGTGTAATGTATATCGTTAAGTGTATTAAGTAATTGTCTCTTGTCTGCCCTGGTGGACATTACTGTGGTCAGTGTTTGCACTGTCAGTACAGGTGAGTGAGATTTTAAATTCCATTCTACAACCCCATTATGACACTATTTCAGATTATAGTACAACTAGGATATCATGGAGTGCATTTATGTACGTACTACTTTATTGGAAAGAGTTTCTTACTGACAGCAGCTGAGTTTGCTGACAAGCATTCCATTATGTCCCAAGGCTGCAGAGGGGCAGCTGCCTTGATTGATGCTTTGGTTGTCTATATTGGAGGTTATTCTTCCTCATGAAGCTACTGACCTCAGCAGTACCAGAAGATGGTATAAAATGACATGTTAACATTAACTAAATATATAAAATATATAATTCTAATTATTTTAAAAATGAAATTTTTGTAAGTGCAATTTAAATATTTGCTTAATTTAAAAACTGTCCATTTTTGGAATGATAAACAATTTAAACAACTTCTGTCAGTCAGAGCAAATACTTTTATACTGCTGTAGTGTGTTCTACAACCAAGGTTGCCAACTGGCTAATGGCATTCCCAAATGATTTTCTGCTGACAAGTAACCTCAGTGCAGCCAGTGAGAATAGGAAAAAGTAGCCTTTGACATGGCCAATTAAAAGTATAGATGATATAAGTTACAAGCAGTTTACTAATGACCTGGCATGTTTAGGGCTGGGTTTGGCAGATGATACGTAAAGTATTGGGGTGTGCTATGGATTGCATGCACTCCAGAAGTTAAACTTCTTGCTTTTTAGGTATAGATAGAGATAAATTATTTTCAATTTTTGATCAAACTGTCCACGTAAAAATGAATTATATAAATGCAATTGCACAAATAACTCTTATCCACACGAATAAATAAATTGTAGATTTTTAAAAATAAAATAAATATGGCAGCATCAATTGTCAACCATTACGAAAACTGAGGAGTAGAGAAACACAAGTAGCGTTATGAGAATTCTTGAGCATCGCTGCTGCATCATTTCTACCTCTCCCCTGCCATCTCCCCTTCTGGCCGTTACAACTAGCATATAGCATGCTCCGCTACTTACCTATCCCCCCCCCTTTATGCCATCTTCCCATTTCACCGCTTGCGCATGCGTCTGCTCTCAGTGTGTACTAAAATGTTTTTCATAAACAAAACACCACTATGATATTGTGAGTAGTTTTCAAATAATGTTGTTTTATCTGAATCTCTGCAGACTGGATGTTACCCAGGTAGACTTAGGTAATTGAGCATTTTAAGGAACATGCTTATGATCTACTTTTGGTGTCCTTGCACCACATGTTGAAACTGCATTGCAATGACCCTAGTGACATAAGCATTCTCAGAGCAATTGAGAAAAACTTTCAGAGGCTATAAATTAAAAATACATATATTAATTTAATAAATTATATTACTTACTCAAATTTAAGACTAGCAATTCTAAATAAACTCATTTAAACCTTGAGAAACCTCAATTCAAGCAATATATGATGCAAATTTCTTATGCGTTTGTTCTCTTAAATAGTTTATAAACTCCACAAATTTGCATAGCAGGAACAATTTTGTATTGATAACAATGAATTTACCTTTTCATCAGCCAAAACCTTAAAAGAGAGTAAGTTGTATTTGACATGTTAAGTCATGATACTTTATTTTAATGTAATCTTTATCTTAGTGTTCTTTATAAAACACTGAACCACCCCATCCTAAATAACTTGATGAGTTATTTCTATTTTTGCTGAAGATTCATCTGAACGTGTAAGATGTAACTGATTTTCTTAACCCCAATTTCAGAGCTTCAAAATCACAAATGTTCATTTTATATTGAACTAGCTGCCTGACCCGGCTTCGCACGGCTATACTAATGGAAAAAAATTAAGCCACATCTCCCATTTACAGTAATGGTAAATAAAAAAAATTCAGTGAAAATTTATTATAATGCTGTATAATGTACCGGAGAGGAAATGAATAGCACCGATGGTTTCCCGACTCGTGCACGCAACGTACAACTGATGTACCCGTACTTTGCTACGGCAGTCTACAGGCAGATCACTCTTGCGCCGCTCATTATACATGCCCCTCCTTGTGGGTACGCCACTGCCGCGCGATGCCCGTTGCCATGGAGACGCAGAAGGCATGAACAATGCAAAATCATGTTCTCATGCAGACAAAGTACCCACTGTTGCCTGGTTTTAACCACCCACGGGATCTAAATTTCGGAAAATGTCATCCTGCGTAACATAAGGAACATTACTGTGAAGTTTCAAGTCTGTAAAATATATATACTTGAAAAAAAAGGGCAATGAAAAAACAAATTAAACACAGAGAGAGGAAAAAAACAATAGTTTAGGTTTGCGATTTAAAGTGATAAAAAGTATTTAAATACTAATTGAACTCTTATAAGGGTACTGATTGCTTCTTTGTTAATATCACACGGGTGTTTTTTACTTGTATGGGAAAATTAAGAATGATAAGGCATCTAGTGCTTGGCAACAATGTTAATAGGCAATAGGAAATAAACTTCTAGCGCCTGCTGCATTGTCAACACACACTTCGTACGTGTACTGCATGTTGTATCTAACCCCCTCCAACGCATTTGATTCTAAATTGGACTCTTAGTAAGGATCCCTAATGTTATTGATAATATAATATAGCCTATAGCCTTCCTCGATAAATGTACTATCCAACACTGAAAGAATTTTTCAAATCGGACCAGTGGTTCCTGAGATTAGCGTGTTCAAACAAACAAACAAACTCTTCAGCTTTATAATATTAGTATAGAGTATAGATAAATTGGTCAAATGGATTATGCCATCAATTTTAAGTTGCACCCTATTTTGCGACTACAGTATGTCAAAAAAACGTTTTCGCTATAACAGAGTAAATTTTTTCCCCCTCATCTGTTGCCATGCTGAGTATATTAGACAAAGAATGTGCTTGTTTATTCTCAGTTGATGGGCAGTGATTCTTTTGGCACCATTAATGTATTCCAGAAGTGATGTGACATAGAAAGAATGAATTAATTAATGAATGAATGTTAAGCACAGGGGGTGAATTTAATTAGAATGTTTAAATACGTAAAATTTAATTTCTGGATTTATTTTAACATTGGAGATTTTTCAAGATGATTTCCATCAGTTGGCGAATGACTAAATAAAAAATAAGTTTTTTCAATTGTCATTGCCAAGAATATGGCTTAAAAGGTCAAGATCAATAATTAATTATCTTTTTCCTATTTATTTATGGATTTAGATTAATCTTACAACCAGAATTGTTATGGAATTTGTTTATACCTTTGGTTTAGTTGCCTTGATGTCCATTTCGAGCCCCAAATATTAGCCCCCCCCCCCCCTTTTTTTTTTTTGACAAGGCAGAGGGGAAAACAGCTCCCCGGCGCACAGAGGGCGGACGTTTACGATTTTTTTTCCTAACCTAACCAAAAACTAAGTGTATCTGGGAGGGGTCAAAACTAGATAAGTTTGGCCCGGGTAAAACCTTCATAGACATGGGAAACCCTAAGCACTTACATGCGGGATGCAAAAATTCATGCATTAATTACAAATATATTGGTTACGGGAAACCGTGGGATGGTTCAGGAAGAAGAGTTGCGACAAAATAGAAAGAATCTACTATGCAGGGGTTGGGTGCTTGGGCTTTATATCCGCCTTCTTGGGTTTGGGGGACGCTTGTTTTATCGAAGGCCTTTTTGTGTCGTTTCCCGCCAGGCTGCCAGCCAGCCTATACTAAATTAGAAGGGGGACGTTTACTGCGGCGTGCCCGGGAGTTTACAGAGAAAATCGAGCAAACCGGGACTCGCGGAAGTGCGTGAACGATTGGTTGTTCGTAAACACGTCCGCGGAGGCGGACGAGCCACGCCGGAAGAACGTTTACACTTAAGCCCACCGCACACGGTACAATATTTTCTACTAGTTTGCTTACTAGAATGCTTACTGGTTTCTGTACTGTGTAGGCTACAAGCTGAAACAGTAGGTGCGCTACAAGTTTCTGCTGCACACGATTCTAGCTGCCTTACTATTTTTGTTAAGATAATATTTTCCACAGCAAATTTTTATTATGATAATTCACATTTTTTACTACATACAAACAAGGCTCTTCTTTGTATGCATTTATTAAAACGAGGAGTTGGTCACTATTCCACTTCTTTCCGTCCATGTTTATCACGACATGCGCGTTTAAAAGTGTAAACAACCCCTCATGCTGTTTTCGTGAGTTCTGATTGGCCACTCCTTAAATATTGGAACACACCAAGCAACGAAAATAGGACGCAGTCTATTACGCAAAACCAGTAGCCCAGCTAGTACAGCTACTAGTATCCAGTTTGAATTCGAGTGAAGAAACTAGTAGTAGAGCCAGTACAACTCCTAGCTTATAATATTGTAAGGAATATTGTACCGTGTGTGGCGGGCTTTAGTTTCGGATGTTCGGAGTTTTTACTTAATTATTTTTGCATATAATTAACTCATGATTAAGTTGTGAGTCCGAAATGTTGAATAATAACAGTCCCCTTTAAAATACTATTTTAACGCATATCTGACTTCTGCAAGTCCGGTTCTACAATGGCACGGTAACGGAGACGGATTTCCCGGAACATTTTACTATTGCGTCTGCTGCTTCCACAATGCAAGGAACCTAACAAATGTCAACATACGAGATTACATTTCAGGTATACGAAGTATTAATTTAATTTAAAAACAAAAAAATTATGCTTCTAGATCACAGCACGGGCAGACTTCACATATATAACAAAACTAAACGACAAAGCAAACACGAAATTTTCTGATCTTTCAAAGGGAATAATGCTTTATTACAAAAGTGTTGTGATATATGTTATGGTGATGCATCTTAATTGTAATAACCAATACAATAATAACTTTGCATTAGTATGACAAGCAGAAAGGAAACATCCATGACTGAGATACTCTGACGTCATAGTTTCCCGCTGACCCGCAAAGAGCGACCAGTATCGGTCGTTTCATGTCAAGGTCGAGAGCAGTATCTTCCATAGCTAAACCGCTACCAACTGAACTGCGCGGTTACATTGACTGTCAGTGCTGGTTTTAAATCAGGTCATATGAGTCTGGGCTGTTTGTTCTGCAGCTCGGTACAGTTCAATCCTAAACATGATCTGGAAAAGTATAATTTTTCTCATCTGGACGTGTCGGATGGCTGAAAGCAATGTTGGTGAGTTATGAGATGTTTATTTTCTGTACACCGTCCACAGTTACACTGAACAGTTATCTGTGCACCGTGCCGTGCAGTTTGGCAGTGGACGTTAACCGTAAGTGAATAAATAATAGGTATTTGTGTAGAGTGCGCACATTAGCTGCGAAGTAAAATTTTAGTGGATTCAAAATCAAATAGTATATTTACCAATAAAACTATATAACACAGTTATTGAAGTGAAATGTCTTAGCACGTGTAGTCATAGCTCTTTATATGGTCCTGACACTATTGTTTGAGGTTAAAATTTAACATCTGAGAGTATCATTTCTTCTTGAATTTTTTCAGTAGATCTATTGAGATATGATTAAAAATTGTGTTTTCAATTGCAGAAAAATGCCAAACATCAAAATTTAACTGTATGTTATGGCTCCAAGAAAACGATTTATAAAGCTGTTTGAGGTACTTCAATAAATGTTTTTCTGTGCTCTTGTTCGTAAATAAATTCCGTTGAAGAAATATTAGTCATTTGAACATATATTTTACTAGGAAGATGTTTAACCTATTTTACTGTTGGTTTTTAAGTACTGTGTTAAAAACTAGTGAACATATGTTAGTATAAAAATTATTTATTCTTGTTCCGTGGATTCCACACGGAGTCGAACACTCCTATACATATAATTGTCTAAAATGACACAACGTAGGCCTACGTAAACACACGTACATTACTTTTTACTAATTGATTAAACTTTTTTTGTTTTTGTTTCGCAGCATAGAGCATACACTACTAAACATTAGTAGCAAACGCCGATGATTTAATGTATAGGTGTACATATAAAAATAATAGGTACTGTGTGAATTCAGCATATACGATTCTTTAACATATAAATAACATTGTCACTTCGTTTTGGTCTTTATCGTTGTGTTAATTTTTTTTGCTATTATCCACTTCAATAAATAGGTATCCTTTTTCAGTTCTGGTAACTACTTTTTTTTCTCACCAAACTGAATTATTTCTATGCTAATGAATGTTAATATTTTGTACGTTTGTTATAAACATAATTTAGTTTAATTTCATATGTACGTTTTCTGTTAATTAACGATTAAGTTACTTAATTACGTATTCTGACTCACTATGGATAAGAAAACCCTTCTGTGTCACAGAGAAGGTTTGTATGCATGTAGGTGTTCTTATTAACGCAATTTTGTCGAATAAATTGATACACGAAACAAAATATAGGAAAATTATTCATGTGATATTAGAATATATAGAGTGAGTCTGAAAACGTCCGACAAACTCCGGCTCTGGTTTATCACGTAAAAATAAGTTGAAAACATGTATACATGTGGTATAAAGTGTTTCCCAAGACTGGTATGCCTTTGAAGTTGCAACTGAACCGGTAGTTTTTTCTTTAATAAACTATTACGATGAAACGCCAAGATTAACAAAGTTATACAAAGACTGCAAATCTTGTCGCTGAAGTAAAATGATTTTAATGGAAATAATTTAGGTTAACACACTTATTTTCCATAAATGTTGGTGACGCAAAGGAATAAAGGCTGATTATTTATTCACATGACAAAAGTAAAGAAAAGAGTCGCCTTGTTGTACTACCCTACATTTTAACGTTTTCGTGAGAAGTTAAAATAAAATTTAGAACGAAATACTTTGATGTCTGGCGGATGTGCAACACTCACATCACTCAGTTTGTAACAATTTCCTTAAATCAGGGGCACTGATTGTTAAGTATGTACACGCAAATGAAGGTATTTCGAAGAAAACATTGAACTAATTAAACTAAAATATCTGCAGACGTAACTTAAAGCACATAAACGTGAATGCTGTACAAGCCATAATGTCATCAAACACCAAAAGAGGAAAAAAAAGTGGTAATAAAATATAACGGTTACCATTATTTAAAGGTTGTTTTACCTTAGGTACAAAAAATTTTAGCTCTTAAAATCTGACGATTGAGTTTTAAATATGGAAGTGTTAAATAACTGCCTGCATTTACATCAACATAAACATAACTACTTAGTGCTAGATGCGTTAGTGCGTTGATGCTATGAAACATATAAAAATTCCGGCGGTAAATAGGACATCCTGGTTCCAGCGATGGTTTTTTGAGGCTAGTGACGTTCAGAATTGGAATACATTCATCACATACTGCATATTCAAACCTACAAGTTTCAAGACACCTCAAATGTAGCTAGAAAAAAATTGCCTTAATATGAAGATCGTAGTTTTATTGGTTATATGATTGTCTTAAAATAATCGTGGTTTTCTACATTTTTACATTCAAAAGTTCCGGGTTCCTTCGCATGCACAAGCACAACATATGAAGCTTAGGTCTACCCTACGCTGACTGGGTAATGTTAGAAAAACCAAATGATTGAATACCTAACCAAATGATTGAATACTTCAGTTTAATTTAATGAATTTAACGACCGTCAAAACATTGATACCTTAACTAAACATACCTATTTAAAGTATTTCGAATGAGAAAATTCTTAAGGAAATGTAATCAAAATTATAATTATGACAATAGTTCACAAAATGGCACTTTCACAAAATAGTACTTACGTTATTAATAACAAAGGAATTGTTATTTATTTGAGTAAGACAAACTGCCGTGACAGTTCGAATTGCCAAATTTGCCTTGCATTTACAATTTACACTTATTTTATAGCCTTGACCTCCTGAACGCGATTGTTAGTTTGCAGGTTGTCGTAGGTTTTTTTTTGTGCGATACATTTTCAATATTAATCAGTTTATCCTGACACATAGAAATCTGGTTCCTTGAGAACATGTTCTCGATAGTTCCATGTTCGTTAATGTTAATTGCAAATACTGTTCGTTGTTAAAGCAAAAACAATTTGATCCCTTCATAGATATTAACTCTTGAAACGATCACGGAACCTCGTAAGTGCATTTTTTTCGGCTGCCATTCTGTCACTGAGCGGCGTGGGGATGTCGGCGTCCTCACGTTTTGTGCCACGTGCCCACGTGCTTAAATATGAAGCAACACTTAACATTACTCGGTCAGCGTTAGGTAGACCTAGGTGTACACGGCTAAATGCCGAATTCAAATTTATTTAAGTGATTATTCGGACTTTACAAAAAAATATAAACTTGGATAATGTTAAGCCAACCCAGGTAAACCTAGGTTTACTTCCTCTAGCATTACCCGTAAACACAAACACACATACACACGCACAAAAAAATTTCCATCGAAAACGCCTACACCGAATTTCATGAGTTGAATTGACTTCAGTTACAATTTTCTGTTAAACACGCTATATGTACCTATTATTAATATTAGCTATATTTTGAAACATACTTTGTGCCGATTTAAAGTGGGAAAAGTTTCCATTTAAAACAGCTAAGCCAAGTTTGGCTGGCACGGAGAGTATCGCGATTGCATGCAGCTAAGATGACCCTGTAATGTAAGACCACGGCGTGGTTGACAGGCGAGGAAGAGAGCTGCCCACGCATCATCAGCCGCGACGGTTGGGCGGCCCGGGCGCCCCTGTCGGTGGAGTACATGATCGTCCCAGTCAAGAACGTCATAGTGCAGCACTCGTTCACCCTCAAGTGCACGTCGCTCACTCTGTGTTCCCAGAGGGTGTCGCTCATACAGGATTTCTACATGGACGAACGGCACGAGGATGATATTGCTGAATCGTGAGTAGCCTACCTCGCCGTCAGGGCCGATGAGAGAATATAAGACCTGAGCATCCTCCCTATTACCCAAAGAACAATTTTGTAAACACCACAATGCATATCTCATAACTTGTAAGGCTATCTATGAATTCTAATAACAGACTTTTTTTTTTGTTTAGTGATGGTTAACCCAAGTATTAAATTTAAATAAATTTTGAAAATAAACCGGGCCCACCTCCTAGTGCCCGGGCGCCGGGAATTTTGTCCGTTTTGAAATAAGGAAATGGCTATAGATTAGTCGGTAGTCCAAATTCAATATGTAGCTTAGTGCAAAGACCATATCTGTTGAAAAGGAGTTATAAGTGTTTTTGTCATTCAAGCACTTTTTTTTTACTTGAAATATACCTTAAAGTTATCTTGTACTTTTAGTCCATTGAAATGTTACATTTTTTAGGCCTTACCTTGCGTTTTTTAGAGGACGCAATTTTATTTTTTTGATGTGTAGGGGGGGTCAGTGTAAAGCTAAAACCAAGTTTGTGGGGTCGCCACCCTTGTCCCACGGCCGCCATCTTGAAAATAGGGGTTGAAATGGTTTTTACGATATATCTCAAACTATTTATTTGATAAAACAAATTTGTTAACATTTTTTGTTGCAAATTAAATTCTCTACAACTTTGGTCCAGTAACGTTTTGTCGTAGAACTATAAATAAAAAAGTTATAAGCGAAAATCTTCAGAAATTCGAGAAAAAAATTAATATTTTACGATATAACTTTTTTTTTATCATTTTACGAAAAAATGATATCTGACCATTTTTGTAGATCGTTTTTTGAGGAACAACTTTTATTAGCATCATTTTTTCATTAAGTCAATAGCTAAGGTTTTACAGCGCTCCGAAGTGAGTACTATTTTTCAGTACTCTTAACTATACCTATATTATACGTGTATACTAATAATATGTCATCAGTTATTGTTTTTTTATTTTGTTATTATGACTTTTTTAATTACAAATTTTGCAATATTATTAATAATTTATTATTGACTCTTTTTTACTCCATAACAGGATTTAACAATTACTGATTTTTAAAATAATTTTAAATCTGATGGCCGTTACCGAGAATACTGTTCAAGAGAAACAGTCGGTGATGTCAAAGAATACTTAAGGTATGAATTAGCACCTTTCCCATTGTCATTATTCGCGGAGGATGGCATGAGAAAAGGTACTAAGTCAACTTTGTTTAATGCTTTTACACCGGTGGAACGATCCTCTAACATCAGCGCCAGGAGTCATTTTGTTATTGACGGTGGTTTTCTTTTACATAAAGTAATTTGGGATCGAAATTCATCGTTCAAGGATATAACTACAAAATAAGTCAAATATGTACAAGAACACTTCGGGCTCTCTGCAAGCATTGTGTTTGACGGTTACTCAGACGACCCTGATGTCGCAGGAACAAAGTCTTGGGAACGTTTGCGCCGCACGAAAGACAGAAGTAAAATTTGACAAGAACACCATACCGACATTATCACAAGAGAAATTTCTTGGTAATGAGAAGAACAAATCTAACTTTATTATACTTCTTAAAACTGTATTCTCGGAAATGGGTTTCACTGTTGACCAAGCAGAATCAGACGCAGACGCTCTTATCGTTCGCACTGCTCTTGCTGCATCTCCACTATTTAATACCGTTACTATTGTAGCTGAAGATATTGACATACTGATATTGCTCACAGAACTTGGCAGAGAAGAAGCAAATGTATTTTTTTTAAAACCATCAAAAGGACGAACAGCAGAACAATTATATTGTGCGTCAGGTTTTATGTACGGAAATGTCATTGCGGATAACTTGCTGTTTCTTCATGCTTTTTCCGGATGTGACACAACTTCAGCTCCTTACACTATCGGTAAAATGAAATTTGTGAAAAACCTGGAAAAACATTTAGAGTTTGCAAGTGGAACGGCTTTGTTTCTCAACAAGAGAGTTGACCCTGCTTTGCTCACTGTAATTGGTGAACGTTTTTTTATCTCTTTATATGGTGGTAATAAAGATGATAATTCTCTTGACAGGCTAAGATACAAACAATTCGCCAAGGCAGTGACAAAAAGTACATTTAACTTATCTTCACTTCCTCCAACACAAGACACAGCTCGCTTTCATACTTTCCGAGTCTACCATCAGGTCCAGTCGTGGCTTGGTAATTATAATGATCCTGAAGACTGGGGCTGGAAAAAATGTGGAAAATTATTGATGCCAGTGCAGAACTCTAAACCTCCAGCACCCCCTGAGCTTCTAAAATTGATCTTTTGCAAATGCAAAGGAAACTGTGGAGCGATGTGTGTATGTCGAAAAGCAGGGCTGAAATGTTATGCAGTGTGCTTCCATTGTTCTGGAGAGACTTGCAGCAATTAATGGAACTCTCAGAATTAATAAATGAAAATGACTTTGATGATGAACCGCCGACATTAACACCCTTTCCTTCTCCAGTTCTCCCACTGGTATTTAATTCAGAAAGCTGATCAGATGCTGAGCCGCAGCCTGGTCCATCGAAACGACTGAGGACGGAGTAGTTCTAATTTAGAAAATCACCGTGGATTATGCCTATTGGGGATACCACGTAAAAAAAACGCCCCTCTAGACTCTACCTCGTGGGTGGTGGGGAAAAGAGTCAATAAATAATGATTAATAATATTGCAAAATTTGTAATTAAAAAAGTTATAACAACAAAATAAAAAAAACAATAACTGATGACATATTATTAGTACACACGTATAATATAGGTATAGTTAAGAGTACTGAAAAATATTACTCACTTCGGAGCGCTGTAAAACCTTAGCTATTGACTTAATGAAAAAATGATGCTAATAAAAGTTGTTCCTCAAAAAACGATCTACAAAAATTGTCAGATATCATTTTTTAGTAAAATGATAAAAAAAAAGTTAAATCGAAAAATATAATTTTTTTTCTCGAATTTCTGAAGATTTTCGCTTATAACTTTTTTATTTATAGTTCTACGACAAAAAGTTAGTGGACCAAAGTTGTAGAGAATTTAATTTGCAACAAAAAATAATAATAATGTTTTTTTATCAAATTAATAGTTTAAGAGATATATCGTAAAAACCATTTCAACCCCTATTTTCAAGATGGCGGCCGTGGGACAAGGGTGGCGACCCCACAAACTTGGTTTTAGCTTTACACTGACCCCCCCTCCTACACATCAAAAAAATAAAATTGCGTCCTCTAAAAACGCAACCCCAAAAGTAACTTTTCAATGGACTATTTACGCAGCAAATAACAACTACAAAAAAAAAGTTTTAGCTAGGTGTATTCCCAAAACAATAAGTTGTCTGTAAAGTCGGTTTACGGACTATAGTTTAACGTGACGTCAGAACAAAACATTGATGAAATGATTGCAAACTTTTATGAATAAAATTGAATCATTTTTATTGAATTATCACTATTTTGTATGGATACAAAGAAGGAGTGAATTGAAATCTACCATTTAATTGATAAATTTACTTTTATTTGCACTCATTAATTCAAATATGTTTATTACTTTAACGAAGAGATTATTTTAACTTTAACTTTTATACATGATTGCTATTTAACTTCAAGATCGTCGAGAATGTTTTACGCATCTCCAACCCAGATGCTCGTGGTGCGCTGAGGAAGAGATTAAAATTCGTCGAGAATATTTTACGTTGTTATGTCTTCCAGTGCTCAAAATTATATGCAATTGTGGCCCCGGGCACAAAATTTTATTTATAATTCATTAATAATAACGCCCCTCGCGATAAACAAAGGAAAATATGTATTAACGGGTTCCTGGTTGCCACGGAAGCGGATAGATAAGCGCGATTCTTTCGGTTCGCGCCCGTCACCGTAGATTACAGCACCTTAGGGGAATAATATTATTTCGTTTTTATAATACGATTTTATAACAAATGCACATCCCAAATACACCAAACTTATTTATAATGTGTTACAATATTTTATAAAACATTTTGCAAAATATCCCGGGTGTAATTTGAATTATTATGTGTAACTGTAAAACACCATTGTTCGTACAAAAACGTATTTGAAAATTCAACATTACTTTTAAATAACCGTACCGATTGTGCAGAAAATCGGTGGACTATCGTTAAATGACATAATATTAATAATTCAAACGACAAAAACATGATTGAAAAGTCAAATCGATGGTTGTTCCCAGGGCCGCAACTAGAGTCTCTGGCACCTGGGGCATTAATGGATTCATGTGCCCCCCCCCCCCCTTCTGTTTTTGCACATACCACACCAATAAAGTGGGGGGTCCGGGAGCCCTCCCACGGAAAAATGGTTTATGTTGAGACGTTATATTGTAAATCAGATTAGAAATTCCTGGCATGCAAGTTAAAAAACTTTTTATCAGTTACCAGTTGTAGTAGGAAGGAATACAATGCAAGCGATTTCAGCGCCCCCACAGCTTTGCGCCCGGGGCGTATGCCCCGCTTGCCCCCCCCTAGTTGCGGCCCTGGTTGTTCCAATCGAGTGGAAGAGAGATAGATGCGGCGCAAGCGTACAATGAGCGTAACGGGACACATCGTAGTGGGACAATGTGTGTTACGGGACACTTTTTCGTGCGTGCAGCCAGCGTTCATCGATTTATTAGACGTCACGTAAAAAAAAATCAAGGTTTCCAACATTTACTTTTGAAACATTAACGACTTTTAGGTTGTAGATTGCCTGTAAATACCGCACAGTAAGTTGATTTTCAAAAATATAAGAGTGTTAGTTATAACATTAAGTTGCGACTCTTTATCTTCCTTGCTTTGTTGGTGAATAGAAATGGGTAAGAGGAGGGGGGGAGGACATTACTCCTGCTGTCGAAAACCTGAAAAGGTGTCAGGCTCGTTAAAATGAATCAACAATTCCCACAGTCCGAGTATTTCAGGACTTTTAGGACTTTCAGTGGCATAACACTTCCTCTGGAATATGAAAGTCAAAAACCAAAGTCACCCACGCCGACAGAATAAATGTGATAGACATAAAACGTTTATTTCTCGTAGCTGATACACCATACAAAAACCACTGAACTTCTACTCGCTAAGATTAGGGTTAGAATCTTGGCCTGGTGCTATATTATGGTTTTTCGTGGTTTATTTAATTTATTCCAGCAAATACTTGGACAGTAACTTAAACTAAACCATAGCAGATTATTTTTTCAGTATTCCTCAGTTGTGTTGTGTGTTACAATCTTTAACGACTTCATTGCATGTTATGTCTTAAACGACCTCATTGTGCTTTACAGTAGTCTTTAACGAACTCATTGTGTCTTGCCGTCTTAAACGACCTCGTCATTGTCACAGTTTTTAACGATTCTGTTGTTGGCAGACTTGTACTGTGAAGCTGTTTCATAATTACATTTAGTAACCGGGTCTGAGAAACACGTTAACTGAACACAGACCTGTGTGTGCAGTAGCGATTACATGATGGAGCTCGGCAATGCCCACTGTTTCACCTAGAGATGACCGCCCGCTACCCCTCGCTATCACAATAATAGTGAGGGTGGCTCTCTGCTCCACTAGTGGGCTGAGCAGAAAAAACTTCCCCTCCTGCTGCCATGACTTAGAAGCCCTACCAACGGGGTTACCTTCTGATTAGTACTCATCATCATGATGGTGGAATTGAAAACCGGACGTTTAAGGGCCCCGCCTAGTCAGGGATGTGTCTGTGTTCATGACGCGGAATGATAAGCATGACGCTTGCTGGTGTTTTTAGCACGGTATGTTTCTAAGCGCAAGGCTCTGACTTCGCAGACTTCGCTCAGTCTTCTCGTCGTGCATAGGACAACTATAAAATCCGAGCGGTGACCGTAACATTATATGGCAAATAAATGAAAATAAAGGTGCACAGCAAGTCCCTCAAGTGCTTTCAAGAATCTGTACCAGTTGTTATATGATTAAAAATTACTCTGATAAACACCCGTTTTAGTCATTTTAACTCTTTTAAAAATACAGTTTAAAATCTTAATCCAGAAACTAAACTACTTATATGCCCTCAATGAATTCTTAAATGTGTTTTGTAAACCGATCCCATTAGAATATCTTGAGTTTTGAAATAGCGTTGTTTTATCTGAAGCTCTGCACTCCGTAAGTGTGCCCAGGTAACACCGAAAATGGCAAAATTCTATGAACTTTTATACAATGTTCTTTTGGAAGCATGGGGGAGTTAGGGATGGCCCAACTGTTTTGTATACTGCCTGTTGCCTCCAATTTGAGGGAAGTCACCCATCGCTTAATTTAAGACTACTGAGTAATTGACCCCGGCATAGAGGTTTGGACCTGCAGTCCAAATTCTGTGTGAGGCAACTACTCCACAGTTGCTTTGTTTGCTCATAGAAATTTCCAGTCCACTTCAACTTTAGTTTAGTTTCTCCTCGCTCTGCACATTTCACTTCTCCATTGCTGCATGTTTTAAAAGCGCAATAACTATGTACATTTTAGTTCAGTACAATTTTTGCGTGCTGATAGGTTTCTTATTGGTGGAGATGGCAACGTATACGAGGGCACAGGATGGCACAGAGTCGGCAACCACACCGAAGGCTACAACTCGAAAGCAATTGGCATCTCCATGATCGGTGACTTCAGGGGTGAGTACCGTGCAACAGTAGTGATTACCTTTTGTTTCATATGTCATAAGTTGAATTGTTTAAACGAAGAACTACATCCATACATGAAAAACATATTTTTTTCTTATGTTTATCAGTTCTGATAATCAACATGGTTATTTAATAGAACAGAAAAAAATTTAAATAAAGATGTAGATACATTTTTGATTCTGGTACTATTATTTCAAGATCTTAACTTTCCTATCTATAGTAAAACTTGAAAATCAATTTATTATTGCTTTCACCCACGTTATTTAATCAGAAATCATAATAGAAGAAAAATGAGATGTCAGGATAAGAGATTCAGGAATGAAGGCCAGGCATGAAGTTCAAGGCCTTGGTTGCTAGCAGAGTATTTTCTTAAGAATAAAAATTTCTGTGGAGCCATGCTAACATAATTTTAAAGCCATGATGATTAAGACAGATGGTAGCAAATTTGTCTGCCGTAATTGCCATTTCACACACACATGTATATATATGTATAAGGTTTCTTGGGTGCTATTTAAAGCCAGAACCTAAACCATATAATTATTTTCCTAGATTAGATGGATTCATTTAGCCCTGCACACTGCTCAGTAAATACCCAGGCTGCTGGCTACACTGCAGCATCATTCTATATTTCCCACCCGCGGCTCGACTGGTATCCACCATGGCCCTGTAACACCATGACTTCACATTGGCTGGCCATGCAGTTAAAGCTATGGAAATTAAATAGTGGGCCTTCTGTTTATGGACTTAACTAGCTGCGCCCTACAGTTTCACCCACTGTTTCAACAGTTAAAATTAACTTAAACGTAAAGTGCGAGTCGTGCCACCACACTATGCAACGCTTAGCTTGAGTCCGACTCGCACTTGGCCAAATTTTATCATTTGTTATACTTTAGAGTTTTAGACTATAATTACTACGTTTGACTATTGCATGTAATACCGTTTTTAAGATAGATTGAAAACAAAAAAAAAAGTAATAGTTTCATGGTGTTTTAAGAGCCAAATATTTACTGCAATACATCTCTGTAAACAATTTTTGAAGACTTACATTGTTTTCTGCATATGTATATGTAAAGATTTTTGGCTCTCGATACGCGTGCACCCATCATACAGCTATCCGTGCGAAAAACATGGGGTGCCCTAATGTATTCCTGCCACTTATAATGTTTCTCCATGACTTTTTGTTAACAGTAAATGAAAATGCCACTTTCAAAGGTAACTGTAAGTGTTTGAACTGGAAAGGTAAATTTGTAGGGCTAATGGGAATTGGTGGTACCAATACCGTTACTTCTTTGGCTCCTCTGGTGATAATAGTGGCTCGCACAATATGCATTTTCAGCTCTCTGAAGCATAACCTAGTGCTGTTACACAACCTTAGTGCATCAAGGTTATGCATCTGTATGACAGGCACACGGACCAGCTCCAACTTACAGGTCAGCACCCCTGATAACTCTAAATCAGTTTAAAAACTCAACAGGGTATGTAGTTGCATTATCATTTGTGTCAATAGATGTGTAGATGGTCACCTCACCAGTTAGCCTACTTAATCAATAATTTATTGATCGATACTTCAAACCGACTCATTCTTAGTCGCCATGATTGTTCTTTCACACTGCCAGAACTCGTTGCTTTTGTTGTAAGCTCGGGAAAACCCTTAGCAATTTGTTTACCTTCCGAGCTTACAAACTTTGCAGAAATTGTCTTCAAAATCAATCATGCCTACTAAATCCATTGTCATGCGACCTTCGCTGATTTCAAGAAGTTTCTGAGCGAAAAGTATAGACTCCTGGTCGTTGTAGAGATGGACGCTCATGTTCATTGTGAGATGCAACCTTTCCACCCTAGCCCACTATGGCGAAGCCTTAAGACACGCGCTAATCTAAATGTTCCTCGGTTCATATGAAGATGCACATTAAAATATGGTCAGCACACAATGATGGGAATGACTGTTGCAGACATGCTGCCCCCTGCGCGTCAACTGGAGGCACTGAGACACCTGCTGCGGTGCGGCGTGGCCTCGGGAGAGCTGGACCCGGACTACAAGCTGTTGGCACGGCGCCAGCTGTCCCGGGGCGAGGCCCGCGGTGTGGGCGTGGCCTTATTCCTCGAGCTGCAGACGTGGCCGCAGTGGGCCGGTCAGCCGTCCCTCGGCTGAGACCCACCTCCCCCCGCCCTCTAGTGCATGGCTTTCCCGTGGGCTAGCACTCACAAGCTGCTCTAACTCCAAACAGGACTGTGAATCATGCAGCTTGTCGAGGTTACTAAATACACATCAGTTGCCTGTTCAGCAATATAACACAACACATACTACATGCATTTTGAGAGTAGTTCAACTTGCCATCTAGGTAAATTTTAAATAATCAGTTAATGTTACTAACACAGTGAATTGAGAATGATTTAAATACAGACATGCCAACAGTCATTGATCAGCCATTATAGCTAAGAAATTTCCTTCAAATTACACTTTGGTACTTCAGTAATTACGACTTAAGATTAGATCTGGCAAATCAGAAATGAGGTTTATTTATTTACTATTTTATTTACCAAATTTTGAAGATCACATCAGGAAGATGGTGGCCATCAGCAGCGATACATTGATGAAGGTGGTTTCGGATATTTTCGACAACTTTTTGCCACATTCCTGAATTCGCTTCTTCGGTTCTTCCAAGGTGTGAGGGCTATGTTTGAAAACCTTTTCTGCGAGGTAACCCCAAAGGAAAAAATCACAAATACTAAAATCCTGTCATAATGGGCCCCAGATTTAAGCCTTTGTAACTTCTTCCCGTGTAGTTATCTAAAGGAAAAAGTTTTCAAACATCATCCTGAAGAACTGAAGATACAAATTTGGGAGTAAATCACCGCTGTACCCCTCAAAATGTGCCAAAAAGCGGTCAAAGAGTTCTGAAATCGCCTTCATCAATGCAATGCTGCTAATAGCCACCATCTTCCTGATTTAATCTTCAGAACTTAATAAAAAAAAATGGGAATGTATTGTTACAATTTACCGCGGGTTCGTAAAGGATAGCACAATTAAAGATTTTTATCACACACACAGTTTTATTTATTACCACTACTTATGTCACTTACAAATATCTTCTAAAATGGCAAATAATTAATTACACTTAAAGAAAGGTCTATTCCCCAGTCACTCGTTCCAAACAAACCGCTGGGCCGCACCTCTGGCACAACTCTCGCCGCAGCACCCCTCGAAGGTCTCCGCCGCGGGACTCCGTCGCCGCACTCCGCCGCCGCTGTCACACCCTTTGCCGAGATACCACTCGACTCCTCGCTCGCAACTTCGTTCGGGACTCCGTCGTGCCCGGAAACTCCGCCGCGGGAAAACTCCCGACTCCACTGAACTCACTCACTCCCTGCCCTGGAACCTTCGTCCAAGGACTTCGCCACTCTGCTGCACCCGCGGCACTATCGCCTGGATCTCCGCCGCGGGAGAACTCCCGACTGAACACTCCGAACTCACTCAGCCTCCACTGACTCGAAGGTCGGCCCCACCTCTTTATATAGCCCTTGGGTTCCTGTCCAGAACAATCGGGAATGTCTCAGAGATATTGCGCGACCTTCGCCGTCGAAATGCCCAGAAACGCGTCTTGAGTCCTGTCGAAGGACGCGGCGGCTGCTCAAAGAACGCCGATAAATGCAACACGCATCGGGTTCCCACAAAACGCGCCGATAAACATGTCCGAGTCCTTTTATGCCGCAGTGCGGCCTCTTATAAGTAACTCGATCTGAGGCAGGTGCGCGCTGCGAAGGCCAGGATGTCGCGAGATACCAGGGAGAGGATGCGGGTGGAAGGGAACGCAGACAGGCCGAACAAGCACTGTAGCCAAGCGCAATCGTAACATTGCCCCCTCCTTAAACCTGTTCGTCCCGAATAGGTAATGCATCTCCTCCTGGAGGTCCCCATGCTACTCGAAGTTTAGGCTTCCTGCCTTTCCTCCATCGCGGGTTGTACAGTCTCACCAGATAACCCTCTCTCGCAGTAGATGTAGCTTCTCGTCACCCGGCGACACTTCTGCGTCGCAGATGCCCCATGTTGTTCAGCCAGCTGCTCAAGAAGGGCCAACCGTGCCCTTGGACGGACCCAATACTCTTGAGTGCATTGCTTATTGCCTTCCAACAGTTTCCTTGTTTCTTCCCTTTTTCTCTCCATTTCTTCTCTCGCAGCTACTTGTTCGTACAGCATTTCTTCCCGGCACTTTTTCGTCTCTTCTCGGTTACTCATGCCCTCTTGGTTCTTCTTAGTCTTGCCTGGACTGCACTTAGTTTCTCCATGTACCCTCTTCATGACTCCTTGTGTTCTCATTTTCTCTTCTTGGTCTTTCTTCCCCTGTTCTTGGTCCTTCTTCACCTTTTCTTGGTCTTCCTGTGTCTCTTCTTGGTCTTTATTCGTTTCTTTGCGCTTCTCTATCTCTTCTTGACCCATCTCTTCTAGGCTTTTCTTCAGCTCTTCTTGGCATTTTCCCCTCTCTCTTTGGTTTATCTTCATTTCTTCTTGTTCAATATTCCTTAGTTTGTAACTCATCTTCAATACTTCTGTGCTTTTCTTCAGCTCTTCTTTCATCTTCATTTCCTGGCTGTTCTCCTCTCCTTGGCTAATGTCCTCTTCGCTGTGTTCTTCGCTGTGCTCTTCAATGTTCTCTTCAATGTTCTCTTGACTGTTTTCCTCTTCGCTGTTCTTCGCTGTTCTCTTCACTGTTCTCTTGACTGTTTTCTTTTTCGCTGGTCTTCTCTTTGCTGTTCTTCTCTTCGCTGTTATTCTCTTGGCTGGTCTTCATTTCGCTGGTCTTCATTTCGCTGTTCTTCTCTTCTAGGCTTATCTTCACTTCGGTCTTCATTTCATTCTTCATTTCATTCTTCATTTCCTCTAGGCTATTATTTGACCCGCTCTTCGTTTTTTCATGATGGTCCTTACTCTCATTATTTTCACTCTTCACTTCTTTCACACAGTTCTTCATACTGGTTCTCCATGCCCTCATGTCATTCACCATTTCTTCCAGGAGAACCCTTATCTTCCCGATATCTTCTACACTTAACTCTTCAGCAGCCATCTCTTTCTAAAGCATTTACTAATTAATCAACGTAAATAATTTTTTTTTTCTAATACTGTTCTTAATTTTAATTGGTCTAGCCAAACCTTCTAATTAAACTAACAATAACTCTATTACATTCAAAACTAACACTGACTACAGTATACTCAAACTAACTCTAATAAATTCCAAATTCACTAAAGTTCTAAACACTAACTTTATTCTCGAAAAACTAAATCCTATTTCTTAACTTTTATTCTAATAATAAAACTGAATCCTATATCTATTAATTAGGTCTATCCCACTTCTGACACCAAAATGTTACGATTTACCGCGGGTTCATAAAGGATAGCCCAATTAAAGATTTTTATCACACACACAGTTTTATTTATTACCACTACTTATGTCACTTACAAAAATCTTCTAAAATGGCAATTAATTACACTTAAAGAAAGGTCTATTCCCCAGTCGCTCGTTCCACACACCTCGCTGGGCCGCACCTCTGGCGCAACTCTCGCCGCAGCACCCCTCGTGGGTCTCCGCCGCGGGGCTCCGTCGCCGCACTCCGCCGCCGCTGTCACACCCTTCGCCGAGATCCCACTCAACTCCTCGCTCGCAACTTCGTTCGGGACTCCGCCGCGCCCGCGACTCCATCGCCCGGAAACTCCGCCGCGGAAAAACTCCCGACTCCACTGAACTCACTCACTCCCTGCCCTGGAACCTTCGTCCA
Source organism: Bacillus rossius redtenbacheri (assembly GCF_032445375.1). Lineage (NCBI taxonomy): Eukaryota > Metazoa > Arthropoda > Insecta > Phasmatodea > Bacillidae > Bacillus > Bacillus rossius. Next base: position 28,777,292 of record NC_086334.1, read on the forward strand.
AGGACTTCGCCACTCTGCCGCACCCGCGGCACTATCGCCCGGATCTCCGCCGCGGGAGAACTCCCGACTGAACACTCCGAACTCACTCAGCCTCCACTGACTCGAAGGTCGGCCCCACCGCTTTATATAGCCCTTGGGTTCCCGTCCAGAACAATCGGCAATGTCTCCGAGATATTGCGCGACCTTCGCCGTCGAAATGCCCAGAAACGTGTCTTGAGTCCTGTCGAAGGACGCGGCGGCTGCTCAAAGGACGCCGATAAATGCAACACGCATCGGGTTCCCACAAAACGCGCCGATAAACATGTCCGAGTCCTTTTATGCCGCAGTGCGGCCTCTTTTAAGTAACTCGATCTGAGGCAGGTGCGCGCTGCGAAGGCCAGGATGTCGCGAGATAGTATGACACGAGATACCAGTGAGAGGATGCGGGTGGAATGGGGCGCAGACATGCCGAACGAGCGCGGCGACGCCAAGCACTGTAGCCAAGCGCGATCGTAACAGTATATTGAGTACAATAAAATAAACATAATTTCTGTAAGTAGATCTGATTTTTTTAATAGCCCTTCAAAACCAATACACATATTTTGCCCTATCCTGTATTATCTTCAATGGACTATAGTAGCTTGGGGTTTGGAGAGAGTGGAGATATAGTGTCCCAAATTATGATAAATAAATGAAATTATTACAAATTATTCAAAAATGACATATTATTGAAAAATAAATTATGGCGGAGCCAAATACTCATTAATCAGGATGGCTAGCAAACCTGTGATAAAAATTTTCTGACTTTTCCAGGCTTGCAAAAAATATTCCCTGACCAATAAATTAGCACGGTAGAGCATCCCCCCAACCGGAATCATTGGGGGGAGGTTTATTCCGGTTATGGGAAAATTCCAGGTAAGGGGAGTTGCAGTAGGGCCGGCCTCCAGGCCGGTTGAATGACCTTCATTCAAGCAAGCTGGCAGGCACGTGTTTCTTATCTCTATTGGTGGGTGCATGCGTGAGCGAAGAGGACAAGAAGAAGGTTCGGGGGAGGTAGTAGGGCTACAGCTGCAGTGTTGTGTTACTTCTGTGTTGACATGCTAGTGATTCACACTTCCTGGAGAGTGTATAGTCACTGCCACGCACAGTTTACATTTCACATACACAAGAATAACACTTCAAGCATCTCGTTTAAAAACACAGAGATCGAGAAATACAGGTAACTGTAGACTGTTTAACCATATATTAAATATGTACATAATAAATATTTGTACACTAAATTATTGTCTACAAACTGAAAGCATCACACGTTGTAAGTAAATGTTACTCGCTATCACTTGTGTCAGCGTGTGTAGTGGGAGTTGGTGTACATACTCTCGGGCCGGCAAGAATTTTCAGTTTACTTGACGTAGTGAAACAATAAAACTACTTATAGCATAAACATCTATATAGTAATTCACGTCCGATGCGAAAACCAGCGGTGTATTTACGCAATGCGAGGGAAAGACTGGCTATAATTAGCTCTCTGACAGACGTGTGCGCGCACGCCTACAAGACATGTACAGTCAGGCAAAAGCAAAAACTCCTCGTTCCAGTCCGGAAATGTTTTGGAGATGTTTTGCAATGTTTTAATATTGTTTGGAAAATTAGTTCTGGATATCGGGAGTTCCGTTTGTGGGAATTACGGTTGAGGGGTGCTCTACTGTATTTAGAAAATAAACATCAAACATTCAAATTCATAATCGCTACTATAGAAACAGGCGAGCATAAATTATTTTATTCTCTACTTCGAAACACTGAAGTCAATGCATGTAGTCAAAGTGCTGATATATTTATAACAAAAAAGGAATGTGAAGAAATCTTTTTTAACATTTAGTTACAGGTTTGAAAGGAAGAATAATTTATGTGTACATGGAACCGGTACATAACCAAATAAATCTCTGCTATAACTTACAACTTTTCAATTACCTCATAATTAATTACAAACATTACCGGACTACCTTCGAAATTCACGGAACTTTTCCTGCAGCTGTACAATCCCCTGCTCTTCCTGATTTTCCTGTTATTCCCTGTTGCTAGCCATCCTATTAATGTGCTGAGATCAAATGGCATGCACGCCAGTTAGAGGAGTCTCTGTGACAGTTTCTACACCTGCGGGAGCCGAGGCTTTCTAGACTGTGAGGGGGGTCGTGGTCGCATGGTTGGGGTCTTCACCACCGCATCTTCGTCGTCATGAAACCTGGCGACCAGTCGGGCCACAGACAGCCCGCCGGGCTCGGCAGGTCTCAGCACTGGCGGTGTGTCCGGGGTGGATGCACCTGATGAGTCGGAGGGCTCCAGCAGGCCACGCATCGGTGCCAGCCGGAGGGCCCGCCCTTTGGACAGCGACAACTTGCGGATCCTCACAGAGAATCTGGAGCCACGGGTGAGAGGAGGCTGTGGAGAGTTCTCATCTCTGTCCTTTCGTAGCACAGCCATGACTGCTGGGTTCGTAGTGGACACAAGCTCTTGCTTGGTTATGTCTGGCCTCTGGGAAGAGTCCTGCCGCCCACACGACTTCACACCTCCCGATTTAGCTCCCGCCCGCAGTCTGAAGAATGATGGCTTGTACATTGGTCGACCTGACTCCTCCGTGGTTGCTATTCTCCCACCGCTGACTCGCTTGTGGCGATAGAAGTGTACTGCCCCTGCCACCAGCACCATTAGAGGGACCACGCCCAGGAAGATTGAATACAGCGAGATGGCGAGCTGTATGTTACCTGAAATTAAAGCCATTAGCACTTCGCTGTGTATCTAAACTCTTTACTTTTGTTTAAAGCAACTAATTTTAACTGAAATTCAACATCATTTTCTTGATTTAAGAAGCCTTGTTTCAAGGCTTAACTGTTGAATCTGATATACATCAATTACATTTTTTTGTGTAGTCAGTCTTTACACTGTAACTGTAGAAAGTGTTCTAAGAATTCAATTTATGTACTTTAAATTGTTTCTATTTAAATATTTTATTTCTATTTTATAGAGATGGACGAGTTGAGGTTTTTTGGCTTCGAGTCGAGTCGAGCCGAGTTTAGCAATTCATATTTCGAGTCGAGTCGAGTTCGAGTCACAACATTTTTGAAGAGGTCGAGTCAGTTCGAGTTTCATAATTTTATAATTTTTTGCGTCGAATATGATAAATAAAATATTACTACACCCATTGATATAAAAATTGTGTATCCAAGATGCATCTGCATTATTTAAATATTTTAAATGATTAATTAGCAAATCATTATGTTATTTTTATTTAAATATTTTAAATGATTAATTCAAATTATTATGTTATTTAAATATAAAAAACTAAGCTTTATTTCAACATGATTTCACAGTATCTTTAATGTAGCTATCCTAACCAAATCAACCGTCCACAATGTTTTAAAGTATTTTTAATGTAGCTAACCTAACCTAATTGACCATAGTTATCATGAGTTGTCCAAAATAAACATTCACGGACACACTGCAAACGAAAAATATGGCGGCGTACAAATAAATACTGTTGCCTTGTTTATAGTATTTCCTTTTATCAACACCGCCATATTTATTTACATTGAACAAAAAAAAAACGAAGATGTACGATCGGGAGTTTGGCTCTTTCGTCTGTGAAAAGAAGGCTTCCCGAGTTACGTAACTTTTTTTTTTCCGATCCACCGGCAGATCCCCACATGAACATACAGCTCAAGGAATATAGGCCTTGTCACATTGTCACATTCTCAATGTAAATACACTTTCCGCGGCAAGATTATTCGCCCGGAACTTGTTACAACTACAAGAATATGAATATGTTTTTAAATAAATATTTCATGCATTTTATTTGGCAATCAGTTACTGATTGCCAAATAAAATGCATGAGCGTTGTTATTATTATATTTTATTCAAACAAAAAGAAAGTAATTTTATCCTAAACGTTATTGACACGCAGCGCTGCGTAGCGGATCACAGCTAAATTTAGTTCCAAAATGCAAGGCTGGTTGGCCTAACACGCAGCCATTTTCACGCATCACGGCTTGGTGTTATTTACTAAATATTACAATATAATTATTTTATGTTTTTATGTTTAGGTTACGGAAATCTCTTGTTTATACGAGTTATTATAAACGGGGCACGATAAACGTGATGATTATTAATATATGTGCGTTTTGCAACAAATTTTTCTTCAGTGAAAATCCATTGACGTATTTTGTAAACAAATGCGGTACCGTATTTGAAGTAAGCACAGGATGAAAAACAAAATGAAAACAGTGCACGCTGTTTTCCAAGTATTTTCTTTATATAAAATGGTCATGTGACATAATTTTGTCCTATAAACTGTCGCCACTATCGACAAAATCACGTTACGACGTCACGTTCATAAATGAAGGTAGGCCTAGGTTTGGTTGCACTTGTACCTATTATAGCGCCGTAGCACGGTAGCGGGCAAGGTTAGGTTTGCACGGGATTTGTTTTTTTAAAGGTCATTATCATTTCTTGCTGTATTAATGATTTGGCGAAAACGTTAAGACAACCTATAATAAAGTGCTATAATGTCACGATGCTGGTACTTAACTCGAAACGTGTTTCGAGTCTCGAACTTGATAAAATATGTGACTCGGTTTTCGAGTCGAGTCAATCTGACCCAACTCGGCTCGGCTCGACTCGATAAACCAAGACTCGACCCATCTCTACTATTTTATATTTTCTTTTCTTAACTCTTCTCCCTGCCAAGCCTTTTTCTTCCGTTCCTGATTTTATTGTAGAGTTTCTATCAAATATTTTCAGTTGTACACTATTATTACTTATAGCTAGAGATGGTGATTTATAGCATTTAAAATAATAACATTTAGCATTTTTAATTTGAAATTTAGCATTTTGTAGCATTTTTAAAAACAAGATTTAGCCAATTCTCTTATTTTACATTACTGAAGAAAAGTATATTTTTAAAAAGCATTAAATAATACACATATTAATTACTAACAACCACAGAAATAAAGATCTAGCACAACTACAACGATAGCCTATCTTGGCAGGTTTCCAAACAACTTTTTAGCACTTATGAGTGCAATAAATTGAATACTTAAAATTACAATAAATATTTTTTAGCCGTGTTCATGGCCATAGTTGATGTAGAGTGCACAAATAATGTTATCGGAACTCGTTTATTCAATTTTTTCTCTTTCGTTTTTTTCAATTTTCGTCTTCTTTTGGTTTTAGGTCATGCCAGAAACCGTTGCTTGCCATTCTACCGACTTTTTTTCTTCATCCAATTTCTTGGTGAATCTTTTTTTTGCAGCCTGACATCCCTCAGATTTAATGTGCTTTTCAAGTACATCTTTTTTTTTCCACTCCAGACGGTGATTACATAAATTGCACATTAAAATATTGGTATCACTTTCGTAGAACTGTTCACTTTTGTATTCATTTATGTGATCGCGAATGGAAATTACGTTTCGTCCCATTTTTACCACGAGAAATAACAGTATACAACACATTCACAAGTATGCACGTATTTGTAAAAACACCACCTTCCACAGACAACACAAGAACGCGGCTTTCGCGTGAAACACAGCCAGAAAATGGGACTTACAATTGTTAGCACGGCGAAGCAGAGATGTCGCAATATGTCGCCTGAAAACTTGTACTCTGCAAGATGACAGACACTCTTCCAACTAGTTGTGCTTTGCTTTGTTTACAATCGCGAGGCACAGATGGCCATTCTTCATTCAATATTTACGAACAATAGTGTTGTGAATAACGTGACGATAAGATACTTGTGCTGAATACGCCATAAAATGATGGTTTCTTTTGATACTGAACTGAAACGAAATACAATCAGTAAATAAATTGTGTAGAGTGAAGACGAATCTACGTTTTTTACCTTGATTTCACATTTATCTCAGAATAGTCTAGATTTCGCATTTTATAGCGGAAAAAATATAATTTAGCATATTTTCGCATCTATTTCGCGAAAACGAAAAATCACCATCCCTACTTATAGCCAATCGGAAATTGGACGCAGATTTGTTTTAAGAAACTTATCAGAGACTAAAATGAATAGTCAAGACTCCAACATTAGCTTTAATAAAGAAAAAAATTCATCCTATCCTCATTTGGTACTAGAGATGCCAATATGTAGGTAAAGGTATCTATGATATAGGTACTATTTACCTTCAGGATGTGTAGCAGGTCCACTATCCAGACTACCTCCAGGACCAATAATGTCACATTCTGGAGGATTAAATCCAAGTGCGCAGTGGCAGTGGCCCAAGTTGTTGCAGACTCCGTTACCAGAGCAGTTGGAAGCGCAGTGCCTGACACGGTACACAGGCGTGCACGTCTGGTTCACACACATCTGAAACACATTCAGCTAGAAAACCATCTTCAGGCAGGATGCATGCTTACTTTAATTTGAGTCTGTAAACACGCAATTTGTGTTTATTCATTATATGTAGGTATATGTATTTTTATTTTTACTTTTTTTCATTAAACAAAGACATCATTGGAATATGTGAAAAAATTGATTATGGAGTTTGGTAACAAATCATCTCTATTGTCTTGGTGATTTTAAAAATCATAGAAAGCACATTACAAAATGGTTAGACCACGATTCTTACTCATATCCTCTGAAACCCAGAGTCCAGCTTCTTGCCACTGTGCTATGCTAACTTGCACTATCATGTTTGTTAAAAAAAAATTAACCTAAAGAATAAAATCAAATTATACAGAATTCCTGGAAAAATAAATAAATACTATCTAATTATGTTCCACACATTAATATTTTTTATTTCACTCTAAATTATGACAAATTTATCCTTCCCCCTCTCCACAATATCTTCAACTAGTGAGGCACTGATCATATATAAAATAGCAACTGAAGTGTTTTTGAAGATAACCTAGCCATAGTCGAGTGAGTATGTTATGCTGTGTGTGCACAACTATTGAAATTACGGCATTGACTGTTGGTTTGTAGAAGTCTCTTATTTAATGTTAAGCTGTAGCTTCTGTAATTTGTCTACTAAATATTTTCTAATATGTTTCAATATGCAAGGTTTGTGTTTTTTGGCAATGACACAGCATGCCACATTCGTCATCATCGGACTTGTTGGTCCGTGTGACGTAATAAGGGCAGATGCACATTCCCCCTGTGGTCAACTGGAGCTACGGGAGCTAAAGAAATGAGGCATCCTAATTTTAACTTCAGGGTGAGCTTGCCGAGCGAATTGGCGAGTGTCGGCCGTGAGCACGAGGCAGCACCAAAATGGAACTCGGGATAGGGTGATAGCATGCTGGAATGGCGGCAAGATGATCAATTCGGGCCGTATGTGGACAGAAGTGGGTTGATTCCTTGGCTAAGCAAGTAAGTTATGAAAAGGAATTATAGTAGTCAAGGAGTCACTGGCCCATTTGCTGAGTACTCAGTAAAGTCAAGTCCTCCCATCTAAACACACCTAATTAAGTCTTAATTTATGCGTAGTAAATTCTAAGACTTGTGCACATACTGCTAAATTTATAAGTTCATACACAGAAGAATAAAAAAATGGGTGCGCGTACGAAGTTATACTTCTTTGGCATCATTAAAAAATAGTTTTTAATTGCATGCAAATAATTCTCCATGGTAGCGTTATTCTCCATGGTGGCATTAAATGTTTAACGCAACCTTGTTGGAAGTCACATTAGAAGTACGTATAACTTCAATAAAATATGAAGTGACTTTTAAAACTCAGTTTGAAACTGTTAAATGTGTCATCGCCCAGACCATGACCTAGTTTTCCATTATTTACAAATTTAGAAGAGAACTGATTGATAAAAGCTTTGCCCCCCTCCCTAAAGAGTTATGTAAAAATATTTCATCACATCATTTAATTATGTTGATAATTGGTAAGTAAAATGTGCATTATAGTAATTAATTTTATTCATTATAATTTATCCTCAACCCATCACAACTCATTTTCATATAAATCATGAAACCAGTGTACACTAAGCCTCCTTACAGGGTCGGAGGAGGGGGAAAGTGGGGTAGCATGACTGGGTGCTGTCTTCTCCTCCAGGAGCAGGTAGCGAATACAGCGTCTCAAAGTAATTGCTGAGCAGGCTCAGAACCCGTGATAATAAATAACTTGAAGAGCAAGAGATGAGAGTCGCCATAGCTGACCTGTCCTTCTCCACACTTGGCGCCGTTAGGAACTTCACCAGCGTCCTTTTCCCCCTCAGTCACTTGCGTGACATGCACACAGGAGACAGACTTATGTCCGACCGCTATGTCTTGCTTTGTTGTGATGGCTCTGTGAATGTTGCCAAACTGCAGGCCACCTTCTGCGTGCGTGCATTGCAGAAGTCCACAGGTAGCATCCCTGCATGTAACACACGTTCAAACATGAAGCTTTCATTTAAGAACATATTATCGATAAGTAGGGCCTGGAATTTTTCGCGATCGCGAATTTTGCGAAAATTCGTGCGAATTTCGCATGAAAACACGAAAAGTAAGTACATTCGCGAAAACCACAACATTTCTACATTACACTGCGAATATATCCCCGAAAAGTACCATTACAGTAGAATCCCGCCGATGCGAGCCTCCTCTGATGCGTCCATTCCGTTTATATGACCGTTTTTTGAGAAAACAGGAAAAATTTAAGCAGAGAAAGTCGAAAATTTGAGTAAAATCGCCTGAAAAACAAGTCTGTTACACTTTGTTGGGCTCTATGCGTTCACGTTTATCTTGGCGAGAGCTGTACTGTAAGCAGCCAGGCATACAAAAGACGTCTAAAAATAGATACCACCCCTCTAGACTGGCCACGCGGCAGTGTCTAGACGAGCTCGGCGCCTCCACTATCGCACGAAAAGCCGTCTCAGCTGTCATGTTATCTTACCCGCCCGACGGCTTGACGTCATACGTGATGTGACGCGACTCTTACCTCTCCCATCCCCTGCTAATTCTTCAAGGCTCATCCCTCCCAGAGCCACAAACCATGTAAAAACAAAAAACAATTCCCCCCCCCCCCTATCCAACTAACATTTCAACACATTCCCTCCCTTATTTCAACCTTCTGCGTGAGAAACTGTCAGCGTGTTTTTTTTCCTCTTTTTTTTTACGCTGCGAAGGGACGTGGAAACGATAATTGCTTGAGCTGTCAAAATAAACATCGCTGACGGCAAGGGCGGGAGCGCATCCTGTCGGTCTGTCGCTGTGATTATCTACTCCAAAAACATGTCACAGCATTTCAGGATAGCATTGTTCTTATTTCTTTCGTTTATAGCCGAATGTTTTCTACTTGATCCACACAAGGTTAAAGTATCCTTTAACCCAAGTCTTGTGTTTCAGCATAATTACCTTATTTTTACATAAGCCGTGTTCGTGTATGGTTTTGATGCTCAAAATTGATCTGGGGTATAGTTCACACTAAGTTTCTTCTCATTTGTGTGCTGGGGTTTGTTCAAGTGGCAACCCCGTGTTCCTCCACTCCATTAAATACGAGCATATCAGTATCAGAAACATGGGTTTTATTGTACTGACAATAGCACAGTGATGTGCAAATTTTGCAACTGTAAAGTTTCATGGGATAGAAAATATTTCATTGACAAACACCTAAAGTCAGCTAAGCATGTGGCATTGGCAGCAAAAAAAAAAAAAAAAAAAAAAAAAAAAAAAAAGTAGTTGCAAACATCTATAGCAACGTGTCTGTTTTGTGTAACTGTTTTGGATTTAATTGGCTGTTATTATGCATATTAGCCTATTCCTAGTATACATGGATTGTTTATTAAATATGTAAACTATTATATTCAATAACTGCACAATTTAGTCAACATTTAAAATACCGGTAAAATTTCCATTGCATAACGAAAATACTGACTTTAAACCACCGCTTTTCTAATTTGAAAGTACCGCTTTTTGCATATTGAAAACACCGAAATTTTCCAGGCCCTATCGATAAGGTCAACAACACAGTAATGTTAGATGGTGAGTGCTTTCTTTAGATATAATGTGAGAAAACAAATTTACTTGTTGTAGGCCTTTAGAATTTCCAAAGAAAAAAAAAGAAAAGAAAAACCCACAAATTTTACTGAGATATCCCATTCTTGTTTTCTCAGGAAAAAAAAGAAAAATATGCCCCAAAGGTTATACTATGAAATAGAAATCAAGCGAGCTGTCTTAACTCTGTTGCAAATGAAAATAAATGTGTTTTTAAAACCCATTGCAACAAATCAATTGTTGCGTAAGAGCTGTAAGTCTGTTTCCTGAACCACAGAGATTAGTGAAAGTGTATGTGGGTGCTAGTGATTTCATTTATATTCTGTTTATAAATTCGGACTGAAATTTCTACTCAGACTTGTGCCAGTTATAATTAAAATAAATTCTGCTTTTAACACTATCAAAAGGAAAACCAAAGATGCAATTATGAAAGTGTCATTGTTTGCTGCTGATATTCTAAAAGTACAAGATAAATAATGATGAAGAATACGTAATAATCAGAGAAACATTTGGCTAAGATGGAAGTTTGGAAGTAGAATACATTATTGTTGGATGTTAATTTTTTAAGAGCAAATTTTATTTTAAACTACATACGACATAAATCGAGAATACAGTAAGTCCTCAATCAACATATACTTGTTTAAAGGACAAATGTTATAACCACACTATATTTTGTTGCTTTTAATTTTGCTAATGGATGCCAAACTCGTTACTACATTTCCAAGTCACAATTTAATAAACGGGGGCTGGGTGAAGGGTACTTCTTGAATAGGCTGAATATAAACTTATATTTAAGCCCTTCACTGCTTATACAAGTGAATAATTCTTGAATGTATGCATAATGGTTATTGAAGGATGACACAACTGTTCTAAAAGCGCCTCTGCTTATCTTTTTCCCCACACCTGTAAAAAAAGGAAAAGGGGAAGATAAGACGAGACACTAAAATTTATGGTGCGTGTAGGGAAAGGAAACAACAGCCTACTCACCCCTTCCACCAGCCCATGTGTCCCGGGAACGTAACCTGTCTGTTAATAGAGGACTTACTGTAATTTGGTTTAGAGTTTGGAAAACCGACAACATTTATTTATGTTGTTATCAATATGTATTAATTTTTTTAATACACGAGTCAGACTTGAAGAGCTTATTTGAACCTGCTTAAAAAAAAAAAACTCAGAGCACATGTGCTCACTCCATTATCACTCCTCGGTGACTTCATTTACAATCCTCACAAGACCAAATCGTTACTCTAAAACTAATATATTATTTTTTTCTACTGGAACAAAAACAAGAATACTGAACTATTATGCACAATATGTAAGCATGGGTCAAAAAATTCCAAAGAAAAATTGAATATTAAACTGAGTTACCCAGGAGAGTCCAGGTAACAAACATTGTTTATCTATAAACAGCTTTCGAACCTCTACTTCAGGGTCTAGAGCCAGCTAACATATTTGCACCAGGTTAACAGATGTATATGAAATCATACCTTTCTCTGCACTTTTTCGAATGTGTACAGTTTGCCAAGTAGCATATTTCAGGTCCATTTCTGCCAGATGGGCCCCACAGCAGCTGGCACTGAGTATTGTGAGTGCGACATAATCCCTGATAGCAGAAAGCCTGCACACACATGCATCATGTTACTAAGTGTCGTTTCCACCTCGTTTGTTGTGCTTGTTTTGACGTTACAAATGGGATTAATTCTGGTAGCTCTCCGGATGTGTGGGCATGGATATTAATATTTATTCAGTCAACAAAGCCGTCAGAGAAGGATACATAAGCCTGCAAAAACATAAATCAGGGAAGTTTTGGAAAAGAGATTCAGCAATGGCCTAGGTAAGGAAACATCCTGGCTTTTGCCTGAAGTGATAACAGGAAAACACGCGCATTCAAAATAAGGATGGCTGAATTGAGACTTGAACCTAAATTCTTATGAATATACCTAAGTCCAATGTTTTGCCACTAACACCTTACCCAGTTTCTGCTGAGTGATGCTAGTTAATGATAAGTAGGGACAAGATTATATGGTGAAATGCAATGACCCGAAATATCATCAAGAAGCATGTCAATACACCATATAACACCGAAATGCAAGTTATATCATGGTTAAAGGTGTATGAAAAGAGCATTAAAAAATTTAATTTATAGCATCTATTATGTGATTTTTAGCATTTTATAGCATTTTCCAATTTGTGATTTTTAGCACTTTGTAGAATTTAAAAAAATTGTTTACTCGCATTTATTTTTGTTGATTATGTTGTTGTTAATAATTAAAGCATATGTACAACGCACATAGGTATTAAGTAATGACAGAGTGAATTTTAAAATGGAGTTCGCGGTTTTTGGGGATTTCAGTTGCATGTTTTGAAATTACATATTTAATAAATGTTGAAGTATCGCAAATAATTGCGGTAATTTAAAAATTTTGCATCTATTTAGCATTTATCGCAATTGCGAATTTCATACACCTCTAATCATGGTATTAAGCAGCATTTAACCAAAAATTAATTAAAATCGCAATAAAAGTATCTTTTAATGTTTGAGATTAACGGAAGAATAATTATTTCCCAACAAAAATTATATGAATGTGCATAGATAAGACAAAAAAATTTTATTTTGCATCTTTTATTGAATCACTTTTTTAAAGCACAAATGATCAAACACATTTTTATTGTCCTGAATGTATCTGGTTTAGACCCATTTGTTACAAAACATTTATCGCAAAAATTCAGCATACAAATTCAATATTTTGGTGGAGTATTACAATATCATGACGCAGTGCGGGCACTGCTTAGCGTTCCTTCCCCTCTCCCCTCCCCTCTTCTCCTTTCCCCTTCCTCTCCAACTTCCCCTTCCTACCCCCCCTCTTCCTCCCTTCCCCGCCGCGCCACCAGCGCACTCTGCCGTGTATTGTTCCCGGCCTATATAACCTCGGCATCCGGGCTATTTGCCGCAGTCTTCCGGTCATTTGACACAAGGACTGTCACTTGGGGTGGCGTCGTTTTGGTATGTACTCGGCTGTGAAACTTAACGTCTGTAATTGTCAGTACTTAGTATTATTTCTTGTTCTTGCTTGCGCGTCGTGGCCGCACCTTCATTTTTTCGTTTTTGCCATGTTTAGTAATGTTTGTAATTTATTTTGGACCCTTCAGGTCAGTGCTTAATTGGATTCTTTGCCTTAGTTTCTCTTGCTCACGCCGAGTACTACCGGTAGCTTATGTAACAGTGTTTTACTGCGGCTGTATATGGGCACGCCATGATGGCTTTGGACACTTCTTGTCAAGCTGCGTCGTAACGGTAATCGTAACTGTAATTGTATGTCTCTTTCTTTCTTTCTTTCTTGTTGCTGCCTAGCGGCCCATATAATTGTGTTACGTTAAACGCGTCGTCAGCTTGCTCCATTTATTGCACCATTGTTTTACCCTGTATTCCCGCGGGAATCGAATTGTTATATGCATATTATATGCATTGTATGCATTGTGATTAATAAATTGGATTGCTTGTTATTTCGTATTTTTGGACTTTATTTATTGCAGCACGAGCGCACCACTGCTGTGGTCGTACGGCAATGACCCCTTGTTTGTGTTGATTTCCCTTTTTAGTTGTAGGTGCGAGTGCAACAGTATTATTAAAAATAAATACATAATTCTGAAAACTTATGATGTTTAAAAAATTAAAATTGGACTAAAAATAAAACCATTAAAATCTTGTCTCTAATGATTTGTGAATGAATGAATGAAGCGAGGCATAACGTTCCTTCAACATCAAAGCCATTGGATATGATGAGGGACGAAGTGATGTATATGGAGCAGGGAAAGATGCATGGGTAAGAGGAATGAGGACCCTGAGAAAACCCACGCTTTCCACTGCGACAAATCCGGGTAGACCCAGTCAGGAATCAAACTTACATTACCTTGTTGGGGCAAGTGATCTGACTCAACCACCTTGGCCCTTAGCTACAAATTTCATTAACTAAAAATTAATATAGATTCTAAGGTGAATTTAATAATTCCTCATTGAGAAGAAAAATTACTCAATTTAAAAATAACTTGATGACCAGTTTTCTATCCATATTATTGGTACACACTGATTTATATATCATGTGTGTGTGTTGTTTTTTTTTTTTTTTGCAACTAGACCCGCAAAGGCATGGTCCCATACATTACTCAATATTATTGCCTTTGAAAAAACAAATCCACGACTGCTTGATCTGCCCTGTCAGAAAAACAACCTTGCTATAGTAATAATTGCTTATAATTTAACTTTTTAAGGGATACTGATATGATTGGCTTTGAACTGCCAAAGTTTTATGCCAATAGTTAAACATTCACTAAGTTACGGTAGGGACAGACTAATAACAGTGCAAGGGAGGTTACACGTGAGTTAATGTAAACACTTTTTGCTAACCTGCCCACTGCGACATGCTTCACCATCGACCTTGAACACGTTGTTCGGACAGTACTCTGTCTTCCCTGTGCAGAACTCTGGGAGGTCGCACTCACGATCAGCAGCTCGACACGGTGTACCTGCCGGCTTCACTCTGCATCGCTGTCAACACAAGTGAGTTGCATAGGGGCTTAAAGGAATCTCGTAGATCAGAGTTAGTGAGGGTGAGGTCAAGAGCAAACAGGTTTAATTGATGTAGATGTTTACCAGTGTTCAATTTAAGAAAAAATAACAAAGTGAAAAATTAATTAACTCTACTTATGTTGATTTACTTTCACGTTTTACAATCATACACTACACAATATCAACAAAATTTGAATAAACAATATAATTTGATCCAAATTTGATTTTCTTTATGACTCCTTAATTATTTCCACTGAAATTAAAATTTCCAGCTGAACAAATGATACATATATTCAAAGCTTAAGTAAGTAAATTTTGTAACAGCTACACAATGCGCTATTTACTCTGAATTGACTACGAAAATGTGCTGTGAGCTTCACAGTTACCGCAAACAAAAAGGAAAGAGAAAGAGTTAAATAGAGAGAGCGGAAAGAAGCGCCTCCCACCTGCAGGTCGCAGCAGTGTCCCGTCGCACACTCGGCCCCGGGTCGCAGCCGGCAGGTGGAGCTGTTGCAGCAAGGGTTGTCGCACGCCGCCTCCAGCCCGCAATCACACTGCTCGCCATTCTCCACGAACCCATTGCCGCACACTGGCCCCTGGAACAGCCTGGCGGCACGTGCAGCACTTAAATCGCCCTTTTCGCTGAACTTGCACTTCCCGCGGGCCGCCCTAATCCCCCAAAGGTACGTTCGCGACACGTCAAGTGGCCGTGTGGGGCCGCCAGGTCAGACTACCGCCGGGAAGCCCGCTCAGGTACCTGGCAGCATCGTGGCCTTGCCTCCCTAGTGCGCACGTTAACACTGTTTCGTGAGTGACTGGGTAGGCTTTCTGGAGCTTCCTACTTTTGACTTAATTAACATTGACGGTTTACATACCAAGTGTGTGCCAAAGGTTCTAAGCAACTGTGCAAATGTCGTTAATTTTAAAATAACATCCTTTACTGTTATTATAAATTATGTTTTTTTATTATTTAATCTTTATTGGCCTATTGACTTGATAAAATTTATCAAGCCAAATGTAATATTCCAATGTTGGAAAGAATTTACTTTTTTTTTTTTTAGATTATAATTTTTGGCATTTTGTACTCTTTGCCAGGTTTTGTGCTGGCTAATCCTCCCCCCCAAAAAAAAAAAGGCAGAAGTAATGCATCACTATATCTGCAACCTTTTAAGGCCTTAAGAAAGCTGGTGAATCAACCAGCTCTAAACTTTAAAACTACATTTAATACTGTTTAAAATAAATACCCCATATAAATGCTCATATGTGTTAGATAAACATGGTATTGTTTAAAAATCTTACTTTTATTTCAGTGTAGCACGTGATGCAAACAGAGGCTGGCAATTAGTACTCAAAATATCAAAACAAAGAAATTATTGCACAATCACTAAATATAAAGGTATATGTATTCTTATTTTACATAGGCATGTAAAAAACCAAATACATTGATAACTTAAACTGATGCTTATCATTGCACATCAGGTTACTGTATTGCATAGTCAGGGGTGCCCACAAGGGGGAGTAACGACGCAGACTGCGTCATTAAAATTTCAGGGGGGGGGGGGGGGGGGGTGGTTAAAAGACGAGAAAAATGTATATATTATTTACATAATTATAGCTTCTAATGTGAAACTACGTTTCTGGTGCTTTGATAATTGAAAGGGATTTTGTAAATCAAATTGGCAACCCCGCACTTTCCTCAACAAAAGCAGTTTGGCATCTGTCGGTTCAGGATGGAAATATTACCTGATATGACCAAAATTATTATTAGAAAATCAGTTTTAATTAATGCAAAATGTGATAAAATATAATACTAAAAAAGTATAATATTATAAAATAATTGAGTAAATCATTGAGAAAATGGCATAAAAAATTTCGGGGTGGTAGGGGGGGAGGGGTGGCGCATCATTAGGTTAGGGGGGTGAGTCATAGTGTTTGGGGGGGGGGAGGGGGGGCACCTCTGGCATAGTCATACATGGGTGGGGTTGTGTTATTAACCAGGTTATAAACAAAACCCAATACTTTGTAAACAATAAGAACTGTTTAATGGTCTGTACCTTTTAGGCTTATTGCGGAGACAATAGTCTAGTCCTTGCTCGTACGAAACTGCAATATATTCGAGACTGCAAATGCTCCATGAGAAAGATACATCAGAACTGTAACAAGAAACATTGAAATAAAAGTCAGCAGCTCTTTGAGGCTTGTTCTACAATGGCATGAAAACGGTGACTGATCATGTAAACGGAGACGGATCTCTCACATTTCACTATGGCATCTGTTGCACCCACAATGCAAGGAAACTTAACCAATGACATTGCATTTCATGTTTACTAAAAATTAATTTAATTAAAAATATATACATTATGCTTCAAAACCATAGCACAGGCAGAAATTATATAAATAAAATTGAAAGACAGAGTAATGTTATAACGATTGATATTCTTGTACTTGAAACAATTTTTAATGTATTTAGAACAAATACAAACATGGCTACCATCGCAGCCAAGTACTTGGCTTCTATTGGTCGCACAGAGCAACGCAAATGGAAGAGCCCAGCATTGCCAAGTTAATCCGTACTGGTCCATCTCCATCTGCGAGCTACTGTAGAAACTCTGTTCCATGAGATCATCTCCATTTATGTAATCTATCTCAATTTACATGTCATTGTAGAATGGGCCTAAGAAATATCTTATATGGCTACATGGCACATTGTGTACAAGTGCAATATACAGTTCACTTTGCTTTGCACAAATTTTAATGCTGGGTTTCTATGTGCAAGGAATGTAAGGACACAACATACAACTAAGGCAAGAAATTCACCATCATTTACAAAGCGCAAATGACTCAAGCCATCATTAACGCTACAAGTTTAAATTGCAAAATAGTAAAAAAACTCTATTCTTTGTCAAGCATTTTACGATAGTAAATGTTTATTTTTCATGAAAAATGAGTAATATTGTGAAAAAGTTTAATTCTAAAAAGTCATTTCAGTATTTCACTGTGTGATAGTTTAATAAGTGAAAACGTGATGTGTCATAAAAGAAAAATTGCAGCCTTCCATGCACTTGACGTATACTTCTTTAAAAGCTTCTGAACCCTTCACTTAAAATATGGAAGGCGAAAACACTAGCCAAAACCCAAGAAATTAAACATTGGCCGATACTTGCATTGAATTTTTGTATCTTGTGTGTTTTATGAACAGGTGTTAGGATTTTGTTTTACTTTTTTTATTGTGCATAGTTTATAATCTTACATAATCGGGTTATGGGGGTCGTTTGTACCTCACCGAGGGTGCCATGATGCAGAACTTGCCGTCGCAACGGCAGTCACCTTCATCGTGCTCCATGCCGAAGTTGTGCCCCATCTCGTGGGCCAGCGTGTGCGCTACCATGCCCACAGAGCGGCTGTGGTCCATGATGACCCCGCCGGAGTTGTCAGAGGAGCACATTGACCCCTTCATGGCCTTGCCCACTATGCCCGAGTTGAACGTCTTTCCCCTGCAACACGGCCACACCCTTCTCAGCCAGCTGCATCCTAGAATATGATGTGCCTGGACCGATTTAGGGAAGTCACAGAAGACCAAACTCAGAATGGCTAAGCTGGGATTCCAACCCAGGATTTTCCAAAAGCATTTCCAATCATTTCCCACTTTACTACCTCACAATGGGCACAAAATAAGACTATCACAATGACTCAAACATACCTCTACCTTGCAATGATTTTTATCATACTATCAACCTTAGTGTTGCAAGATGTCACCACTCTGCTATTTACTTTGTAATTCAAACTTTAAGTAAAATGCAATAAAATAATGTAATATGAATGATTATGACTATGAGTCAAACTTTTAAGGCTCTAAAATATATTTACATCCTAGAAGATTTTCTCCTTTTAATTTTGGTGTTGAGAACTGAAAAACTCTGGAAGGGCAAATTTCTTAAAATAGACTGTCAGAGTGCATACCTTACAGTAAACTTATTTGTAAGGACATTAACATTAGTTGAAATCAAAAATATTTTATATGGAGAGAATATAAATTTTTCACATTAATTTTCATATAATTCCTGCAAGAAAACACGGTATAAACTAGTTTGAAACACAAAATAAAACTTGCAGATTTGTATATGTTCCACTGCAATATAATTAGAGTTACACCCTTTTGACCATAAACATTATTATGCAAGGTAATTCTTGGATAATATAAGATTTTCTCCCACTACTTTACTGAATATTGACTCTGATACTATCATGTAGCAGCAGAACCTCAAGTATTCATAATACAAAAAATAATTAAAAAAAAGAAGATTCAAACTAAAGTAAATAATTTGAAATTTTCTTAGTTAAAAAAACATCAGTTTTTAAAAATGTATTTATTTTGTATGATTTTTGAAGGACATCTGTAATCAGTTTATAACATTAATAACATTAGTATGTATACTTAGTTTCATATTTTAATTGAGTCTCTAATTCAGTTATTTAGAATTCATAGAAGTTTGCACACTTAAATTTCATGAGAGGGTTTGGTGTTTGAAAAACCTCGCACCCTCTCACACATGCAGATTGAGAAAAATCAAAATTTCTGCATTTGCTTCAGAATTGGCCAAATAATGATAAAAATAAATTCTATAACATCCTACCCTTCTACAGCAAACCTGACTGTCCCAGTTGTCTACAAAAATATGTTGGTCCATTTCATAAAAACCAGAGTCCAGCCAATAATTTATTACTCTTTAATATTTTGAGGACTAATATTTAGCTGAGCAACTGAAAAACCATTATTTAAGGTCAAACCATATACTACGTATGATATTTAGAGATGGGCAGTGATTGATTTGTCCCTTTGATAGTTTGAACCTTCTCAATGAACATATATCATTACCTCGTTTTGTTGCCTTCCTTTGAAATATTTCTCTTAAACTTATTGCTGCATATTGTCTTATGGAAGTGTCTCTATCTTCTAGTGTCTTTGCTTCCAAGTGCAATATGGCTATCATACACTTCTGCTCTGTTTTGCTCTATTTATCCTGAGAATAATTGAACTGTTGGCTTGGTTAAATCTAAACAAAAATATTAATATTATTGTAAATATTCTGTTTGTAACTGGAGCTATAGTTTTTTGTAAAGAATTTTTCTTTAAATTTTATCATTTCAAATTACTCAGTATTAAGTCAATTTTCCTGATTAGTTAGTGATCAGACCTATATATTATATAAACTTATTTGAAATAAATTTACAGTGTAGCAGCAATGTTTACACTTCTGAACAATTATCAATTAACATTTCGCTACTGACTTGGTGATAAACTGTGGCAGAATTTATAGCTTGCAAATAAACAAGTTTGACCCTGCGCTAAATTGTAGTGTGTCACCATGTTGAAAATATAATATGCTTAATTTCCAGGGTATCTCTTGGATTATATATTTATTTATCCTTGACCTTTAAGAAGTATTAAACGAAAATGCTGCATTTCTTAATGCCAGAGTGTCAGTGACATCATTTTTACTATTTGTGGTAAGCCAACTAGCATTCGCAATGTAATTCATCCTAATTATTTTACGATTATTAATTGCAAAAATAAAGACAAGTGTTCGTAATAATACTCTCATGCAATCTTCTTCCTTTAACAACACAATTATATGGTATGATTCAGTGTAATTTTGTTTACTACTGGATCCAGTAGATATGTTTATGTGAATAATGCTGTACAAAGACATTCAATAAGTTACAGGACTGAGGCTTACGGCACATATGCTCACAAAAAAAATTTTATAGTCAAAATAAGCTGGACACTCACGTAAGCAAATAGGCGTTGTCATTTGGATGATCCCTGAGCAACATGTTTTTCCGGTATTGCAGAAAGCTTGTCAGCGTGTCATCACTCGAAGATGTCACACTGATCTCATCCCTCAGGTTCCACGCCACAACCCCCACGAGGGCAATGTATATGTTCAGAGGAGAATACATCTGACGCAGAAAAATAACCATTACCATATTTTGTCTTGGTGTGTGATGTAAAAAGTACATCAATAAGCAAAATAAATAATGTATGGCGAAATTTTTAGTAACTTTTCTTGGGTACAAACCATCTCTCATATTGGCATCATGTGTGTTGCACAAGCTAGAGGCAGATCTCAATAAGTACAAGTTCCTTCATTAAATACTTCAGAAAATATACACATGAAGCAATTTGGCGAGATAGAAACCATAAAATTATGTAAAAAAAAAAAAAAAAAAAAAAAAATCATAAAATTTCTTGGTAATAGTTGCTTTTTACAAGAAACAAAGATAGGCTGTGCTAGTAACTTTAGTTTACATATTCTATTTAAAAAGTGTAACAAAAGCTTCCTAGAGTATATTTTTGGCTGTAAAGTGAAGCCTTAATTTCTTAGCAATAGTAAACGTGAAGTTACTTAGGCACTGCTAGACTTACCCTGTTGACAATATTAACTACTTGCTTGCAGAAACTGAACACTTCATTCCCTCGATTCTCATTTACTTCTCTGTCCACAACAAGTACCAGTTCCACGTAGCGAGACTGTTCGTTGGAGCTGTACGGACCGTGGACGAAGGACCAGGTAAGTTCAATATCTCTTTTAAACTGAAAAAGTCAGGTAACACAAACACTTTAATAACGGTCAGAATAGCCAATCATATTATGTATTACATTAGCTAGGGTCCTGCAAATCCCAGAACTAATGAATTAGGGTTTAACTCTTCACTGACACAGGAGTTGTAAGAAAAGAATAGGTGAAATTGTGAGCTGAATCACATACTAAATTTATTGGCGGGAAAAATGGGAGCACTCTGAGAAAACCACTGGCACACGGCAATGTTCACCAAATTTTCCTTTTGCAGAAAACCTGGTAAACAAACCTTGGTCCCTTGGTAGGAAAAGAGTGATCTCACCACTTAATCACAGTGGTCTACTACTAACCATAAAAATTGTACAAATTTATGAAATATGAGCAATCATATGTAAAACACAGTTTGCAAAATTAACCTACAGTATGTTATTAAATTATTTTACAAAATGTTCTAATCATTTTTTCATCCAAAATATTTATTATGGACATTCTATATATCCCACTAGAAAGTTAGGCGTTCTTAGTAGCCGTGGTCGCAGAGACTTAACAATACACTTATAGAGGTAAGGTACAATTCAATCCCGACCCCTTGTATGGTTCAGTTCACAAGCACCAAATCGGCACCCAAGTGGTAAAATACATCGTTTTAAGTCTAGTGGTTATGCTCAGAGCATTAGAATTTCAAAATTATAGCAGGCTTCAAACTACTCTGGACTACAGTAAACTACAACTCTCCGAATCTAATTAAAAAAAAAAAAAAAAAAAAAAACGCACATGATTACTGATCCAGTGGTATAGAGTGTGAAAAAGACATTGGCGGTTTTGTACCTTTCACTGTAATAACCAAATGAATTTCAAAAGTTCCTGTTTGGTTAAGTTTGCTAAGTCACAGTCAAATTTTACAGAGTTAAGGCATTTTTAGCTATTACAATTTAAGAAAGTCTAAGGACGTAATAAAAAAAGCTGACAAAGTAATTCAAATTCTTTGTTGAAATGTAACATAAAGTTTTAAAGTTTTAGACCAGTTGCAAAGTTAGTTATGTAAAATCTAAGAAAAATCTCTGCATGTTAATTAAATGGAAGAATATTTTCCTTTGCCTCAAATCATGCCTGTGCAGAGCAGCCTCAATGTCTAGCACAAAATTAATTTACATGGACTTAATACTTTTTTCTTACCCTTTGTGCATTCAGTGATCTTTGGTTCAGAAATAAGTCATCAATTTTACTTGGTACACCTGAAATACATACAAAATTTGAGTTTTAACTACATTTTATGTAATAAACTTCGAAGATCAATAAATAAAAACACCCCTTAGCTTTATTCCAGCATATCTCTTACGTTACAAATATAATAAATTCACAAAACTTAAATAGAATCAACTACAGCTCTGGACCATGTCCAAATCTACAAATTTACTATCTATAATCATTCTGCTCGCCAATTTCACTGAATAATATAACTGCAGACTGCAAAGCACCTTTCATATTATATTTTTAGTCACTGTGGTGTAAAAAAAACTAAGTGTTTGCTGGAATAAAGCAATAGTTTAATAATAATTCCTTGGTCAGTTTAAAGTAACCATTGATGTGTCTGAACCCTAAAGTTAGTACACCAGGTCCATTTATTTAATGAAAACGTTGGCCATATGTCTGTGGTGTACATGTTTTGCTCTATATAATGGTATAGAGCACTATGTTTAGTTGCTATTAATAGTGAAAATAGGCAATTCCAGTATCATTGGCAGGTAAAGAATACTATGAAGATGTGACTCAAAAAATTTCTGTCATGTAAAATTACAAAATTATGTGACATGATGTCCTTTACCTCCAAAGTATAGATTTAATATTCAGAATTAAATGTCAAATTTTATTTGTGGTTATATTTTTCTTTATTTTCAAAATACTACATAAATGAAACATTATGAAATGGGCCAGGAACGGCACTGTGTGTCATGAATTACGAATGCACGCACGCTGGATGCAGAAGGGCATCTAGCAACTCACCGCAGCTGAGGTTGGCTCGCAGAGCAGCACTGCTGTACAAGAAGTGACGTCTGCCGCTCTGCAAATCCACTTCTTCGGCCACCCGGTACGGGCTGCTTTCCAAGTAGTGCATTTCATTGCCGTCAAATATGGCACCACTAAAATAATCACTGGAAGCAAAGCATCCAATCATAGCTGAAACCATGGGCATAGATCCCTGGGTTGCCGGCCCAGTCCATTTCGCCCCAAATCCCCAGGTATTAAAAGACCCTCACATAAGGTTTTTGAAAATGTGCAAATCCTTGAGCCACATATTCTGCAGCATTATCCTGTGAATCATATAAGTCAACTTTTTGTTTAAGTTTTGTTTACTGGTATGCTCAGTTTATTCTTATACTTAATACGTGAAACATGCTAAGTTTGTGTGAGTGTGTGGATGTTTTATAAAATCTTCAATATTTCTAAACTATGATTAAGTAGGGTACATAAAAACTTAACATTTATTTAATAACATTGAAATCTCCCTTCTTATTAGCTTGGAGTGACATAATAAAATACGGGGTTGGAATAATGGGATCTTGTTAATTGTTAGAAAATTCTGAACAATTAAAAAATCAGAACAGTTGAGTGGTAACACTCAGTGAAGGTCTTACTTTGCAGGGCCCTAAGCCATTTGCGGGGCCCTGATATATTAGAGTGTGGCTAACTTATGGGGAAAGGGGAGTTGATGCCTTGGGGGTTAGAACATCCACAAGGTTTAAACTATTTAAATGCACGTTTTTAAGTCAAACAAGAACTTAAATTTTGACAATGTTAATTACAAAATATTAATCATAATAAATATAAATTTTGCATTATTAAAATACAATAAAAATTGTTTACTTAATATAAAGAAAAGGACTCTATAAATGACTGACAAACATTATACTTTACAGGTAAGTCGGTATATAGTAAAAGAGCCAGTGCAAGGCCCTGCTAGGTCCTTTTGTTGGTGGAAATAATAGTTTAGAATCCCCCTTTTCAATCTTCCTTCCTACTTACGCCACTGTATGTCACGTAACATTCACAACTTTTTATTGAAATATTAACAGTATTAAGCAAACTCTGCTTAATACTAACACTTAAAATGTGTACAAGCTCGTCACAATTTCACAATAAACAATTGTAGCTAGTGATATTAACTAATGTAAAGTAAAATGTTATGTATAATATATATTTTTTCTAATGAAATATTAATGAGAGATGAGTTCTTACCTGGTGCCATTGCACGTTGAAATAGCCGCCCATGAACGAGGGATGCCTCGAATGTGCCCATGGTAATGACACATCACTTCCTAGGAAAGAAAAGACAGTTAAAAGTATAATTTATGTAATTAAAAGCTGGAAGAACAGTTTCGGAAAAAAAACTGCATCTTGAAATCAACATGAATTTTGTTTATTAGATGAACAAAAAAACACTGTTAAGCATAAATTCGGGTTTGCTCGCATTACACGTTTCCGCAAGTTCTCCTTTCACACGTGTTTGCCAAGACTATTGACAGCTTTGGTGGGGGTGGTTTTTCCAATGCAGTTGTACCAACTACCATGAGTACAAATCTGTAGGATTTGCAAGAAAGGCGGAAATTCTTTGGGTGGGGCCCTTACGGTCATGTACTCAGTCATGTTGGTTAGGGTGCTTGCATTTTGTATATTCTCCATATCGGGCCTATATGTATGCAATAACCAGAAAACCTTAAACTCTGTGCCTTAAATATACAGAAAGTTTGCCATAAAACATAGTTTTTATGGTTGTACGCCCATGCTAACTTCAGTCGCTTCTATGTTGTCTGTCTTCAAAGACCTCATTATCTCGTTAATAAAACGTTCAACGTCAAAGTCACAAATGCAGTATCGTCTTACTTCTCAGAACAACAGTACAAGTTCATACCAAACAAGTAACTGAAACTGTGACAGTGAACATACAGTAAGTGAGAGGGTTGGCAACACTGCAAGTACAATACATCACAACGCTTTGAATAAAATGTTCCTACCTACTATACAACACAGATGTCAAACTCTGCGCGTTGTAACTAAACTACGGGGGTTTCAGTTTACAAACGCAGCGTATGGAAACATTTTCCACCAAGATTAAAAAGTATGATTTGAATTCGTTTAGTTAGACTAAGTTGCGTTCGCCTGAACGCTTATAACAAGAGTAAATATAGCGCAGGCGATGCCAACAAATACCGTACCCACGCTTTGACCGTGTCTAGAGCAAAATTACCAATCAGAATCAAGCTTATACTTAGAAAAAGTAAATGGCGGTAAACGAATTTTTTTAATGTATACCTACCATAGCAACACAATTTAATTTGAACGTCAAAACTGCCTTAAAATATGTTTCATCTTAGTCACTTTTCAACAAACGTAAAGCTATTTACAAATACCAAACATCAATAAAAAAAATAAACAACCCTGAGAAATACCTTAATTTGTCATATTTTGGGTCTATAAAAACCGTTAATTTTCTTACACAGTGACGTATCTTAGCACGGTGAAAAGTAGCTTTATCGCTTTTATATATATATTCACTCCACTTGCATTTTTGACGTAGCGCGCAGATTCATATCTGGGTGCAAGGTAAATTGGCGCCCTAGGCGAAAAACCTTAATGTCTCCCCCCCCCCCCCCCCCACGACCGACTCCCCAAAAAAATTTTCCTTGCCTCAAAATACATCACGTAAGCCTAAGATTTTGTCAACAATAAAATGTAAGCAGGCTTGTGTTTTTTTTTTACTTTTTTACTTTTTTACTTATTACAAATCATAAACAGGTCACCGTGGACTTTAAATAATTACTTACCTATATCAATATAAACATTCCAAACTGTTACAAAAATCCATTTTCATCTAGTTTCAATAATCGTTAAACATATTATATCAGATGGTATGTGTCGTGCTGCGCCGCCCCCAGCTAACTTGGCGCCCTAAGCGGTTGCCTAGTTCGCCTAATGGACGCGCCGGCCCTGCGAATAACATACTACCAATGAAAATCCCAAACCATTAAATTAAGTCTTTGAGTAGTCCTTTTCGTTAACCTTTATTTAATTTGGTCACATTAAATCCGCGTTTACTCGATTTATTTAGGAAATTAAAATGTGAACAATAAAATGTAGATGCCTACCTATTTCACGTGTTTGTTTCTAGAGAAAATCGTTCTACTAATGAGCCATATTTAAATTTGCCAAATATATTCATAATGTTTCTGAAAAACACAGTGGTAAATCCTTACTAAATTAAGACGACAATATTATTTACTTCCCCCCCCCCCCCCCTCTTTATTTAAAGTGACTAAATATTAGAGGCATTATTTGCTTTTAAACACCAAATTTTACCAAATGATTTTAAATAAATACCTGTATATATCTTAAACTACTTGCACCTAGGTAAATCTAAAATAATGTTTGTAATAATGTAGATTTTTAGAAGTGTGATATGATTAGTGAACATTTCAATTTATTTTTCCACAAACATTTAACATGTATCGGTTTGTTGTTATACTTACCAGATGTTCATACTTCCTTATTTCGTAGTCGTCTTTGCGTTGGTATTTTTCAAAATAGGATTTCGGTATCAGATCTCTAATAACATAAAAAAAAGGACCACACTGATAAGTAAAAAGATCAGATAGTTTATCATGCTTGCATTGCATTTCCATAACATTCATGAAATTCCAAGCACTTAGAGAAATAGCCAGGTCACGAGCAGAATTTCTTTCAGGATGTTATCTAATGAACAGAGAAGGGGCAAGGGATCGGGTCTTGTGGATATGCACTATTTGTCACCAACGTTTTGTCGAATCGTTTACTCCAGCCAGCCGCGTCGCAATGTTAGCTAACCTAGACGTATTCCTATTGCTTGCTGATGACGTGAAAGTGTGACGCTGTTAGAGAAACCAAAATGCAATATTTACGTAAAATTTTATAAAATCATTTAATAATATGACATTGTTAATTTCAGTGACAGCAAATTCAAACGTATTTTAATAGAGCAAAATGTGTGTGTCTGTGTGTTTGTGCGTGTGTGTGTGTCTATATTAATAAGCAACAGGTTTATTTTTCAATCAAACTACTGGGAATACTGATTTGCCCGCATCCTATTATTTTGTGCACTTATGTATAGCGTATCCTCATCTGCGGAACATTTTCAAGGTTTTTTTTTTTTTTTTTTTGCGGGCTTTCAAACTAGGGTTGCATTTGTATATATTCTCTTGCAGTCTTCCTCCCCCATTGACATTCCAGTCCTAGGGTTTTTAAGCCAATGCTTAGCGACTGGCATGGACCTGCGGTTTCTACACACAGCAACAAATGAACACAGGCCCTTTCTACAATGGCCCGGAAACGGATACGGATCTCCCGGAAGAGAGTTTCTACAATGGCACGCAGACGGCGAGTATTTGACTGCGGTAGTAGCCATGATTATTAATGTTCCCAATAATACGTTAAAAATTGTCTTAAGGACAGGAATATCTAGTTTTCTATTATTACCATGGATTTCTTTTCATCATATATGCAAATTCTGCCCGGACTATGATCTCGATGCATAACATATTATTATAACTAATTAATATTTCGTAACCTTGAAATGTAATCTGATATGATCTCGAAGCATATTATATTTATTATGATGAAATAAATATTACGTTACCTTGAAATGCAATGGGATCGAATTTCAAGGATACGAAATATTGATCTAATCATAAAAAAAATATATTATGATTCGAGATCATAGAACGGGCAGAATTTTTAATAGCCATTTGTTACGTTTCCGTGCAATGTGGCCGCAGCAGACACGGCAAGGAAATGTTCCGGGAGATCCGTCTCCGTTTACGTAATCGGTCTCTTTTTCCGTAGAACGTGCCTTAGGGCCTAACTTAAAAAGCTTATGGTTATGGCAATGGCTGGCAAAGAATGCACACTGAGAATAAGCAGGTCTCATGATGGTGCTCTGTGGCAACGGAGCAGTGTTTGTGAAGCTACGTGATGCTTGGAGTACGATTGCAATGACACACGTAGATGGGCTGTTAGTGAAGTCACCCGGTGTCATACTAACATGTTGAGAAAGAGGTCCAGCACGTATTCACGCTTGTGAAGCTCGTACTTGACAGCTAACAGCTTCACATGTCTCCCATTCTGAAACACGCATAAAATATATTTTATTTTTAAACTTAATGCAACTATGAAGGTAAGACTTCCTCTATGAATGCCACACATTTACTGTTTTTTTTTTTAATATAAGGATTTCTGCGAGGGATAAATTATTGATATTCTGACCCAAAAAAGTATGCTTTGACATGTAGTCTTATAAAAACGCCATAATAATTGTAAACTCTCCAAAAAGTGTTTATAAAATATTTGTTATCTTTTTTTATATCAAGATTTTCAGGCACTGAGCTAAACCCATATCAGGTTCTCTCAGCCCAAACAACAGTTTCGTTGTTCGGAACAGGCTTTTATTCGGCTCCGACACGGCTTCTACACGCCAGTAGTTCGAGACCCATTAAATATTGAAAGTCCTGTCAATTCAACCCTATGTACTCAACAATGCGACGTAACGACACACGTTAGATAACCCTACTTCCTCCACTTACACCATTCTCATTTTTAACTTTGAAATGAAATATTTATTCGTGTAACTGAAATGTTCATGAAAATGTCTGGCAAAATTTCAACTACATTTGAAAACCTCATAAAAATGCATTTTTTCATAACATTGGCATACTGTACCTGTTCTAGAGTGGATGGTATCTCGTTGTGTGTTTCGCCGTGAATCAGCTGAAGCGTGACGAGATTGTGTCTAGCGAACTCACTAAGCCGGTCTCTTGGTACACTGCCTGGACAAACACGAATACACGTTAGAAAATGGCACATAATATCATTAATATCAGTTTAAGATACTTGAGACACGTTAACTTCTAGACGGATAGTATTAAAAAAATTACCATGTGAGTTCAGTAATGGTTACAAAATTTGCGTGATAAATTGTAGTGACAAGTGAATTACACATGAGTAATGTAACGGCTGACACTTAATGTGCCTACACATGAAGTATTATTTTGTGATTTGTCGGGGGGAAGGGGGGGAAGGCGATCCAGGTTAATTTCCCGTCGAGCACAGAGCCTAATTCTTTTGAAAAATGGAACACCTGAGCGGACGTTGCCTTGAGTCAGTGGGTTATCTAGTAATATATTCCGTCAATGCTATATCCAACCGCCTCATCCCTCAGTACAAAAACAGCGTGGAATCCGCCGCAAAGTACTTTGAAAGTATTTACACTAACAAATACATATTTAGTAGAAAAAAAATATTTTTTAAGGAACCGTGAAACCAGGGGCTGGCGTATGGAATAGATAGAGGGAGGGAAGGAGGGTTGTACAGTGTATGCAAAAGTCTCAAAGGCAATCGTACAAAGTAGGCGATACTTCATGCACGCAGAGGTAAACACGTGGTCAGCAACCAACATTCGCTTGACTACACCCAACAGCTACAGTCAAATCGTAACAGGGCAGTTGTTACCTTTTACGCGTGTGTTCTGCAGCAGTGGAGAAAGCATCTAGATGTTTGTTGGGGAGGAATTGGCCAACATTCAGCAGGCGGCGCTACACCTGAGATCTCGTCGCGGGTAACAGCAAAGATACCGAAACCGAGTGACTCGCGATATCCATAGATTAACTAGCTACAAGAATAACGGGTGCGATTCCCCGACATAAACACCGTGTTTACCTCTGCGTGGATGAAGTATTGCCTAGTACCTGGCGTTACGTCATTGCTGGTCTAACCTTTGCAAGCGTTGCACACCGAAAATGTTCTTCCTAAGCACTTACAAGAGGGGTGATTTTATTTACAAATCCATATATATACATATATATAACATGACTTCTAAACATCTACCAAATAGGAAAACGCAAACAGGGTGCCATTTCTTATTTTAATAAAAGAAAAATATTATTTAAAAGTTTGTTGATGGAGACAAGAACTCCATTGTTTTAAACACTATTCTCATCATTGTAGTTTATTTTTCAAAAAAGGGTTGAAATTTTGCACACTTGCCATTTCTAAAAATGATTTTCAAGGATTTAATTCCCCCTTAGGAATTGAGATAGGTAGCAAGGGGTTTAAATTTAGTTTACTTAAATTTACATACGGAATCGCCTACCTAAATATTTTGGTTGAGTTCTCGAACCAGTGTTATCTGTTTACGGACTACACATACAAGCAACGCCCTAGTGATACAGAAATTGCATCGCCCCTCTAAGACAGTCAGTACGTGTGATTGTGCCCTGATGTCCGGCCAAGTATCACCAAGGAACTTATACAAATTATGTAGCTAAACTATGCGTTAAAACCCGTGGTTACATACGAAAATGACCTGTAGATGAAGCAGAGATGTGAGTAGGATAGCTCCGGAAATGCTTCAGATTATCCCAGCGTACAATTAGATACACTGGATGCCTGTCATGTGGAATGCCATATCGGTAAAGTGCACCGTATGGAAACTTGTAACATGCGAGCAGTCCACACGATCGCCGATGTAACATTCCACATGACAGTGATCCAATGTATCTCATCGTGCACGGGGAAGGGTCTGGTGACAAAAGTATCTCCGGACTTTCGTTCATCGTCATTTGTGCCTCCCATACGTTGCCCTCAGCCAGGGGCGAAGCCGGGGGGGGGGGGGGGGGTTAGGGGTTCAAACCCCCCCCCTTAGTGCCAAATCTTTAATTAATTTCTTATTCATCAATCAAACAAATTTCATATTAAAATTAATAAAAATTTTACCATTACAATATTTAAATTTAAGTACCAAAAACCGCTAAAATAGCACTATTTTACACCTTAAAATCCAAATTTTTCCTGGGGAGGACCCCCGGACCCCCGCTTTAATACGGGGGGGAGGGGGTTTGGCATGCTTCTTAACACCCCCCCATACACAAATCCTGGCTACGCCACTGCCCTCAGCTCTGGCGTGCATACTGCGTGCACGGACACGTGTTCGAACCTGCGACGCGCAGGGCGGCGAGCAGCAGCCAGCACCAGGGCCCGCGCGCCTCCCTCATCGCGGCCTGCCCTCGGAGCCACTGGCCGCCATCCTGCCCGCAGCCCCGGCCGCCGCCGGGACTCCGCCGGAACCGGCCCGCCGCTTCCGGCGAGGCGCCGTTATCTCTGCTGGCCGGCGCGAGTGGGCCGCAGCGCCCTGGCGTGGACCCGCAGTGGCGCGATCGCGCTTCCGAGAACTCTTCGGTTTCCGCCAGAGTCGTCATCGTCGTCGTCGTCGTCGTCGTCGTATTAATCATCAACAAAAAAAAAAATTGGTTGTCTGTAAAGTCGGTTTACGTACGATAGTTTTACGTGACAACGTCATAACAAAACATTGATGAAATGATTGGATACTTTTATGAATAAAATTGAATCATTTTTATTGAAATATCACTATTTTGTATGGATACAAAGAAGGAGTGAAATGAAATCTAAAATTTAATTGATAAATTTACTTTTATTTGCACTCATTTATTCAAATATGTTTATTACTTTAACGAAGAGATTATTATAACTATAACTTTTATACATGTTTGCTATTTAACTTCTTCCAATCTGTGGTTAAGGATAGGACGATGATAGGAAAATTAGGAAACGAATGGAAGTGTTTCAAGTTTAATGTGCCTCGGAAAAGTCAAATCGATGGTTGTTCCAATCGAGTGGAAGAGAGATAGATGCGGCGCAAGCGTACAATGAGCGTAACGGGACACAGCGTAACGGGACAATGTGCGAAACGGGACACTTTTTCGTGCGTGCAGCCGGCGTTCATCGATTTATTAGACGTTGTCACGTCAAAAAGATTTCTTCCACCCTGAGGCCGGGTCAGCACAGTAAAATGCCTACATCTTCCTCTGTCCCTCCACCATTTATCATCCTTCACTCTGTTCCATTCTTCTCCTCTCTCCTGCACTCATTTAACTATCTGCTCTTCCCATCTCCTCCTTGGTCATTTCTAGGGGGCCTTCTTCCCGTGTACTTCAACTACATCTTTTTCATAGGCAGCTTCTCTTTTTCCCCATTCTCTGCACATGACCGTGCCATCTCATTCTTGCTTTTCCTGTACTCATGCTCTTGTTTGCACCATCTCATTCTTGATCACGTCTTGCTTCATAACTGACATCAAACCTTCTCCTCGTAAACTCCATTCCTTTTTCTCTCAGGTTCACAGCACCTCTCCTGTTTACAGTCCAGGTCGCTGCTCCATAAGTGGCTATGGGCGTATCAATGGTACCACAGTGATAAACTAAAATAATAGATTATGTATGCAAAAAAATATCTGGCCATCGATGTTTACAATTTTTCTTTGAACAAAATGTTTGAGAAAAATATATTTAATCCAAATTTAACGTTCGTTCGGAAAGATCACTCTGCGAGAACACATTTCAAAGATTTCACATATTAATTTAATAAACAAACCATTACTAAAATTCGAATAGTAATAATACCAATGCACCAGTCTAACCATCATTCGAAAATCAAACGTAGCGCCTGCGTAGCGATGGAAATAGAAAATATTTTTTATTCGGAAAGTCTGTCGCGACCGCGAATTTTGTTGCGCCGGCCTCCCAGATGTGTCGGACGTGATTAGCCAGGAAATTGTTTTATTCGCGTTGCACCCGTTGCGCTTTTGTGATTCCAGCATTAACCGTCGACCAACAGGGCGGGGCCGCGCAATGGTGAAGGGTCGGTTATACTAGCCCAGCTAGTGAGGTTCCAGAAGGCGACTAAAACTCACACGCTCACTAGACTTTTGAATGAAGATATATTTTCTTTCTTAAATTATATTGCTTTATAGTTATTACTACCTCAGTTTAAATTCAAATGAAAATTTTATCACATTCGGCTTGGCTTACAGACGCAGGTAGATTTAGAAGTTCATTTTTATTTTGTAATATTCTGGAAACTTCTGAAACACCCTAGAAAATTTTAAAACAAATATATATATAAATATATAATATATATTATATATTATATTATATATATAGAGAGAGAGTGAGTGAGAGAGAGAGAGGCTGCTTTGTTTTAAAATTTTCTAGGGTGTTTCTGTGCCGTGTCGCTGGTGAAAACTCTTCTATGAAAACCATGTGTCTATTAACTCACATTATCTAAGGATTAAACAAATTTACTAAATCTGCCAATAGTGTTTATTTCTACATAATTTAGTTCAACTGTTTGTAGAGACTTAAGCGTCCAAACAAAACACATTAATGGCAGATGAGTAGCGATAAAATATGAGTAGACTTCGGCTTAGCTAGACCAAAGCGAGTGGCGAGTTGTCGAGTGAGTTTTTTTTCTCTCGCAAAGAGTGGATTTGAATGCGAGCAACTTACATATTTTCTCTATTTAATCTACGCTTTAAAGAGCGGACTCGCCATGAGGAGGGCCCGGGTTCGAAACCCGGTTTAGCCATTTATTTTTAATTGTTCGCCAGAAGTGGCGCCAGGGAAATGCTGATGACCGATCGTGTGTCGTGGAAACATTCTAGAAAACCCGTCGATACTAAACTGTTTGAGCACATATATGATCTCTGAACATTTCCGCGAAAAATACATGCCCCTGTTCATGAGCGTAAAGTCGGAATACCCCAGTGTTTCGGGACCCGCTTCAATCGCTTTGAACCGTAAGGTATAACCGTAGGACGTAAAATTAACTTTTATCGTACTACTTGCTTCCCCTCCCTCCAACTCCCCACAAATATTTTTTTTGTCTGAATTCCCACCGCAGTTTGTTAAGATCCGGAGTAAGTTGTGTTTATGTACGTAAAAATGTACTACTGTTCTTTGGTTGTAAGACCTTTTCATCTTATACCATTACGTATACTGATATTGGCATGGTGTCTTATTTTGTATCATTTACTCTGATCGTGGTCGCGATGTTCCACCCAGAGTGAGGGGGAAGTTCACGTGTGACGTAAGAGGCAGCCTGCACATGTGTTTGACACGCAGCTGTACTGGCTGCTTGCAGATTACTGGGGAACGCTATCAAGTTCTTCGAAGAAAGGAAGCGGAAGTGGTAGGAGAATTAGGACGTGGCAGGAAGGGAAGGGAAGGGAAGTATCTTATCTTCGCTGGAGGCCATGCAATAGTTTCTGAGAACCAACGATTAAAAAAAATATTGGCATTAAGCTGAGGAACGACGAAATCCAATCTTGATGTAGCTCTTCATACAAACACAAATGATTATTGTCTTCAGTCGTTCGGTGACAGGCAATGTGATATCCTATTACATTTGGGTATTGCGATGGATGAGTGGTACCGACCTCCACAGCGCAATTGGACGCACGTAGCTTGCGTTGTTTGGTGTTTGGGTTCGAGTCCCGGGTGAGACTTGGCTGTGAATTTGTATTTGTCTAAATAAGTCTCAAACTTTGCCACCGTTACTAAAATTGTCAAAATGAAATTATTCATGTTAAAAAAATAATGAAAAAATTACCAACGAGCCAATAATAAAAAAGTTTTCATATTACTCGTCACCCACCAAAGCTATCTTGGTTCGATTCCCGGCTGGGGCAAATTTGAATTTTTCACACATAGGAAACGTGACTGACGTTGCTGTGAGACGATTGGCTTTCTCGGGGTACATACTTTCATTTACCCCACAATTTCATTACATCACTGCTATGTCACACCGTTTCTCCCTTCATGAGAATTTCCAATTATCAGTCTCAAATGACCATGATGCTGACAAGAGGTTAATACCCGAGCGTATTCATTCTATCGCCTTTTAGATGCGCTTTACACGGGGGCGCGGAAGACTACCATAATGAGAGTATTCCGCCTGGCCTCTTAGAAAAAGGCGGAAAAGTACCATAACGGCAATCTGCCATAAGTTCAAAGGACGAGGCGGAATTCTACCATTTTTCCTTATACACTCCATGGAATGAGTACAGCTGCTTTGCTCTCGAAGTAGTGTATAGAATACGTCGCTAGGTAGCACTGTTTCTTAGGTTAACTTAAAAGGCTACAGATAGCGCTTCTGACGTTTACTTTCTGTAGTT
The DNA here is from genome assembly GCF_032445375.1 of Bacillus rossius redtenbacheri. NCBI lineage: Eukaryota > Metazoa > Arthropoda > Insecta > Phasmatodea > Bacillidae > Bacillus > Bacillus rossius. The sequence continues at coordinate 28,812,451 of NC_086334.1, forward strand.
CCAGTCATAAATAAACTTAACAGATCGCACACTAATAGAAACAAATGTTTACAAAAATGGGTTATAGGAAGCAGCACTGTATACTTATAACCGCGATCTGTAAAAATAAAAATATGGTAGTTTTCAATTATGGCACTTTTCCTCCTGTTTTGACGGGGGGCGATGGAAGACTGCCATACTGGAAGACTACCATAATGGTATGATTCCGCCTGGGTGCGACGGAAAACTACCATAAGTTAAAACGTGACCATACAGTCCTAATACTCGAACAACATGAGTAAATTATGTATATTATCTTAGAAAGAATTCGTATAAATAAGCAGCATACAAAGTCTTGTGATTCTAATTAATGTTTTAATTCCAAGCCACTAGATGAAATGAAATGCAATCTAGTGACCGAAAATCACAATTCCCTGAAAACCGGCGGTTAAGTAAGTAAAATATTGCATTATTTATATCATTTGTTAAAAATACCACGACAGATTATCACCATCAGGTGTATAATCATCTATACTACTGAGGTGGCAAATCAATTGAGTTTATTTTATGTAATTTCTATCAAAAGAACAGTAAAATAAAACTAAGCATTAATGATTTCACAAAACAAATATATTTTTACGTTACTACATCATTAATAATATCCACATTATGTTTCTGATGGGCTATTGGGGTTCACTTTTCGTGGGCTGACTTCACTACTACCTTACTTCTTAATGGCTGTGGTGGTGTTTTTGTCATGTTGGGGATGTTACAGGGTATTGTGATTCCAGTTTTTAGCATGTGCTGTTAAAACCATTAAAAGAGTATTTTAACATATAGATGTACCGAAAAAAATAATTGCCTTTAAGAATAGATAAAAACAATCACAGCATTTCCAACCTGTGAACTGTGAATACAGAATATTTGTTATACGTTACTTGAGAACGATTTACGTTTGCTGTTTAAGTTTTACTGATTAAGTAGTTGTGAAATTAGACCTATATTTCAGAATATTAATTTATGAAAGCCTTAAAATCATTTTTATGTATGTTTACCAGGGGAATAGCCTATTTCCGATATTATTTTTCTTCTTATTCTGAAATGCTTGCTTGTCCGTAAACATATTAATAGCGAGGTCAATGCAGACGGCAAAACACAACGCCACAGTAAAGCGACAATGTGAAAGGAATTAGCCATGACCTACAGTACGGAACCATCCTACCAATTTTCTAGAAAAAATCGGTGGGGCTGTATTGAGACTCACGGCCGTTGGTTTCACATGAAACTTCTATGTCAGCGAGTCGCTTTTAGTGCAATAGTTTAAATTTAAAACGAGAAATTGACTACGTACTAAAAATTTTAATTAAAAACAGACACTAAATGGTAGCTTTCTATTCATTTAAATTAATATTCGACGAAAATTCTGTTTAACATTGGCCTGTGATATGATAAATGAGATACCGAAGGCATAATATAAAAATTAATGTTTTTTGGTGAACGTACAATCTGTATCCCTTCTCCGGAAACTCTTTTACAATGATAATGCTTGAAAATACATTTTTAGGTTAGTTGACGATCCCTGAAGTACTTTTTGAAATTTCTGCCATTGTAATTTTTGTAAAATAAAATTCTTTGTCTAAATAAATCTGGCAACCATACTTCTACCCCCACCCCCTCCCCACATTTTTGTTACTACGCTCTTGACACTTATTGTTACAGAAACAGGTTCCTATTTTGAATAAGCTTCTCTGCACTAATACCTGTGCATTTTAACAAAAGTGTAAACAAATATACACATAAAACAAACAAAACACAAATCTGTTTAAAGAAAGTCAGTAGCTATGTGAATATCAAATAAAACTGAGTGTAGTTCATTAAATAAAATTTCCACTGACAAACATTTTAAATAATAGGTAAAATAATTCAAGATGTACAGCGGGACTGTCAGTTTGTTTGCAGGAAATCAACTAAAAAATTGCCAGACTAGTTATAGAAATTATATTTCACTGTTATGAAATTACATAATTTATGCTGAAGAACAACATAAGAACACATAAATTTGTTCGTTACCGAGGTTAGATGTTACTGCACGTACTGCACGTGTTAATGAAACACGAAACTACAGTAAACTTGTGGAATAACATCATGTCAGTGTTAAGAAGACTGCAAGTATTCGCTCTACCACTCTGGTTCTGGGGTAGAGCGCCTGCCTTGTGACTTGTAGGACCCGGGTTCGCGCCCCGGCTCCTCCAAGGCGGATTGCCCAGACGAAATGGTGGCATTTTCTCTGGTAGGAATACAATCCCTTGTAACAAGTCAGGCTACCAAAGAAACGGTGGGTGGAACAGAAAAAAATCTTCCAGGTGGCTTCCAAATGGGGAGCCCGTTTCTTTTCTTGGGCTCCCCATGCGGTGGCCATTCCGGGGGTTTCTCCGGGGGAACGGAGTTTTGTAATAATATTTTTTTTTTAGTTTTAAGCGTTTTAATTTTTAGTAACTGTAGTATTATCATTCCACCATGTTATAAATAAAGCTCAAACAAAAATTTAAAACATTAAAACAATTTTTGCTTGCGTACATAAATTATCAGTCAGTGAGTGTATGTATACCGATATTGTGTGTTCAACCATTTATCGGTATATATTTTCTTCAAGTATTATTGAAGGTTAAATTTTAGTCAGATAACTATGTTTTGTAGTATTTTAGAAGTTTTTGACGAAAACATATCTATTTATAGGCACATGAATTTTATTCCTAAAAATATTATTTATGTGAAACCACATAGTTTTCAATCATGAATAACGTCTTTAACACACGCTTTTTTATATATATGTGTGTGTATACTAGTATTAAATCCATACTTTCCAAAATAATCTTATGATTAAAAAATTATCAATTTTAGGTCTCGTCAAGCAATGCGTGGTACATAAATGTTTTAATTATCTTACAAATAGACGCTTCTCAGTCAGATTTGCAAATGCAATTTCATGGTATTAGGTGTTCCGCAAAGCAGTAGTTTATCTCAACTACTCTTTAATATTTAATAAATGATAATCCAACTGTAATCAGAATTGATCAAGAAAATATGCTAATGAAAAAATATATAATTGGGAAATATGTTTGTGAAACTATTCAGCAAGATATTTCAGCTGTCCGGATCTGATTTTCAAGTTAACAAATGTCTCTGAATTACGATAGCAATTATTGTATAGCCTTTAGTCAAAAAACTAATTTAACTAATTAGAATTATCACATAGTAAGTAATGACATTAAACGTGGTGTCCTCTTTTAAGACCTTCGAGTTATATTGGATGCCAAGCTTTATTTTCACCATCATGTAGATAATACTACATATTAGCAACAATTTAATTAGAAAATTATGCAGAAAAAGTTCTTAAATTAATATTTAAAAATTTGAGGCATTTAAATTATTTTGAATATGATACATTCCTATGTAACCTATATAGACGTCATTTTTGTTGGTTCCGACATAATGACTCAGTTTGTATTAAGAATTCCAACTTGCAATTACAGAATTAGTGACACTTTTAAAACCATTAGTAACTATAAAATGTGTAAAAAATTAAAACTGCTTTTGAATAATCGACAAATATTCATTGTTAAAACTATTGTAATCTAGTAGTAATTTATTACAGTTTAAGATTTTCGTGAAAACCAAAGTAACCAATTGGTTAACATGAACTTTATCGATCTTTATCTATCTGTGTGTTGTGTTGTTTCGTGTTTTGTCACATTGATGTATGTGTATTTCTTGTGTTTTTGTTGTTATTTTATGTCATAATTCGTTTATAGGTCCTGTAAGGCCCAAAAAACTGAATTTCAATTTGATCTGACAGTTTTAATGAAGCAGGATAATATGCTACGCATAGTAATATTTTTTATTTTATAATATTAAAATAATTTTTGAAAGACTCCAAGCCTGTGCAAAGCTCATCAACATTCGATGTACGAGCCTATGTCTCCTCTATAGCGCCTGTGCTGCTTGCCCTGTGCCAACAAACTACACATTTTGTAGACTTTAAATAATTTATTATAGACATAAAAAAACCTTAATATCTGAGGTTTTTGTGTTCAGTCACCATAATAATGAAAACATTACATAAGAAAATCCTTGAATATTTGCGTTGGATTTGCACTCATTAAATAATGATCTACAATTACTTCAATTATTCCAGTATACAAAAATGTAAATTCTATGAAGCTGGTAATTTTAGAATTTTACGCGTAAAGCCGTTTTCTTCATTCCGTAGAATGTATACAAATAATTGGCAGAATGGAATACTAGGTATCACATGTATATATGTTTTTAAATCGTTGTAATATGAATACATTTTTGGAAACATTTCTTTTATTTCGTCCGCGATCTGGAAGTGATTTGTTATTGCAACTATCACCGTCGAGAAGCGCTATCCGTAATCTTTAAAGTTAACCTGAAAAACAGCCAGAGGGTTAACAGTGCTACCTAGTGACGTTATTCTATACACTACTTCGAGAGAAAAGCAGCTGTACTCATTCCATGGAGTGTATAAGGAAATATGGTAGAATTCCGCCTTTTTCGAAGAGGCCAGGCGGAATAATTTCATTATGGTATTCTTCTGATATGGCAGTCTTCCGTCGCCCTGCTTTACACTTAAGGAATGGCATTTTTCGTGGAGATAAAGGGTTATTTTGTCATCAGGGATGCCATTCAGTGATTGGCCGTGTTTGCAGTTGGCTCAGGGTTTTCTTCGGTCCAATGGCGCAAGAGAAGCTTACGATTAAGATTTTAGAGTTCTGCTTTTCACCAAGAGAATTCGCGAAATTTTCCTATTCCTGTCAGTCCCCTGCTTGTAAGAATGGTGTTTTATTGCAACATTATTTTGTGGCAAGATAGTTTACAACTTATCTTTCCTCTTCCACGCGAATCACAGACTTCTGTAACACAACTGTTAAGGTACAGCCAAGAGCGAGACAAGCTTGTTTCGTCCATCGGAGCCAGTGAGAAAAGAAAATGAAATGTTTCAGACGTAAATTATGTGTTAATAGTTAAATTTTCTCGCGGATAAGTAGGATTAAGCCATCTTGCAATTTTTTTGTTGCTGTTTTAGATGGCATAAGACTTAGTTTTGGCTTCTTGAAGTCAACACTTATAATATGTGATTATCATATTATATGTAGTCACCCGCGTGAAAAATATAAGTTATGTTCTTGCGGTGCATATAGATTAGTAAATATATCGTTGCAACAAGTTATAGAAGGTCTAGAAGATTTTATTTACTCCATGACATGCCAAAACTTGGGAAAAATAGTTAAAATTAGAATTATAGCAAAAATATGGATGAATTCAAGATTTCGGGACCTATTACTGCTTGTCATGTAGAGAGCAGATCTTATTGAGAAAATGGCCTTATGCATATTGTATTAATACATAAAAACCAATTTAAAACTTTGGAATAATATACAATTATATTTTGTCTCAGGGCTATATTTGAGACATAACATATTTAATAAGGAAAATTCTGCTATATATGATAAGAAGAAATATAGTATTTTAAATAACTTGGATCATGTATATTATGTGGATTTTGGTTTTGTTTGTAACATTATTTAAGGAAATTTCAAACTAAAGTCCATGAAGAGCAAGATACAAACATCCAGTACGCCTTGCTACCTTCTTTCTGCAGCAGCAACAGTTTTTATGGTAAAAGTAAAATATAAATTGTGTTCCATTTCATGGTGACCATCGCCACTTCAGTCATTAATTAAATCTAAAATCTGAATAGTCTTTGCAAGTATACTGAGAAATCATTTTCAGTAAGAGAACAAGTCGTAAAATTAATTACGGTGTAATTAACTGTATGTTTCACACAATGGTACCTAACGTAACAGGAAACTCCATGAAACATTAACAAAACTGTTTAAATATTCTTACAAACTTAGCGACGTGAGCTTGTTTCATTTTTTGCTGTCTCTGGTGGGTTTTGTGCGAGCCATTCACTCTCCAGGCGAACAAATATGCCACCTAAATGAAAACAAAAGATTAAACAATATTTAGTATTAAATATTTTCTGGTCAGCAAACATATTTTTTGAACATGTGTTACACAATAATAAAGGAATTATTTCCTTATTTATAACTTGCCCAGATATTAGTAAGTGAGATATATTGAGAATACACAGATGCAAATTTTTTGTTAATGTCAACCAAATATACGTGGTTTTCTGTGACATAGAACAAGCTAATACTTTGCAGTTATAAACACTGTTCCCGGATCTAGGAAACTATTCTACTGATATATCATTTGTCCTAAATGTCACATAATGTTAGTATTCTCGTACAATAAGTAAAATATGTATGTCAATTTATTTTACAAAAGAATAAAAAATTACGTTTCAAGGTTGAGTTATGATTTTACATCACACAGTTATGCTGAGAGGCTTAAGACGATGGGTTTCCGAGATTATAATGGGCTCTGAACCTCTTGGTTATCGACTCGGTGCTCATCATTTACTGTGAATCATGCCGAGAGTTGAGTTCGAAACGTCACTCCGTACCACTTCAACCCCCCTCCTCCTACCTGCACAAACACATTCATTTTGTGTCTTAGTGACTACTCATGCCGACATTAACCCCCCCCCCACTTTTTAAAGCAAAATTCAAAAGTGTTCGTGAATGTAATATAACTTCCATATCGTTTCCATGCTAAAACCCCACCGTGGTATCCATTTTGATTTCATTGCCTACCACCTACTAACCAACACGTTTACAGATATAACATTACTCTATGCTAGCAACAATTACTTCTTATCTTCTGGGTTGTAACGACGTCCGTATAAATAATGGCGTGCTCGATGTTTCGCCGCGCCACGTCGTAGCCATCTTCAGGGGATATTAACGAAGTCACCATGGGCGTGGTCTCATCCCAGAAGCCAAGAAGTGGTTGGTGTATCTAGGTACGATCTGTGCTGGCATATGTGACTAAGCATTGTTCTCGCTTGAGGTAAAACATTTTAGAAGTCGTAAGGAGAGCCAAGATTTTATAGTGTTTTAAAAAAAGTAGATTTCGTCATTAAAAATATCCTATTTCATCTTTATCGCCATTAAAAACACATGTAATAATAGGTACATATCATGCACAGTTAATTTAGTCAACTGCTTTAACAATTTGTGGTAAGACACTTAAGAAGTGTACATAAAACAATACTACATATATTGATGAGAGTAAGTTATGCAATCAAATGCAACTGAAACATTCAATATTTTGTTTTCTGTAAAGTTTTTCAGTTCACGATAAAGTTATAAATACGAAAATAAAAAGTACAGGTAAATATTTTTAATGCAGTGTCAAGAGCCAAGAGTTTATGGTTTTATATTTAGACAAGTTTCAATGTTATTTTGCAAGTGTCGTGCCTTCATAGGTATACAAAATTACTCAAACATTTAAACAAGTTATTGAAACTACCAACCCTATGTAACTTACTTTTTTGTTTACTTTACTTTGTGAAAAATTCGCAAACATCAATTAGTTTGATTATGTTTTTTAGGGTTTTGAATAAAAGCCCAAAATAAAGGTTTATTTAATACGCAAAAATTTAGTAATCCAGGTAAATTTCGCTACGTTTTGTGTTTTGCCTCGCATGTTCCCAGTGTCGAGTCATTCACAATATAGTGTATGGCTGTGGCAGAACCTTTGGGGACGACGTGCGAGGTCCACTTGGAGCGCCTGGCGCGGGGCTCCTCGGCACGGCCCGCCAGCTGGTGCGTGGCCAGTCTCTCCAGGTAGCCGGCCGTGCGCGCCAGGCACCTGCGCTCGTGCTCGTGCAGGGAGTGCGTGTTCACGTGCCCGGGCAGCAGCGGCGACCACAGCAGGCTCCCGGTGCACGACCTGCACTCCGATAAACTACCGCGTTTAACTGAACATGCGGTCGAAAGTTATTAGTTCTGTTTACCTCTAAATAATACAAACATTAATGAAATGGCTTCATTTTTTTCTCTCCTGTAAATTACAATTTATTACTCATTAACCACATCAGCCTGGGGATTTTTTCTGATTGTATTTGCCGTTTAATAATTAAAATATTATTTTATAGATTTATAAACGTCGTAACACTGCTAAAAATAACTTAGATAAAATTAAAAAAACAAACAAAAGTAATTTAGTTATATGTTTTAAAACTACTCAATTTTTTTTAATCCACATCAAAATAACTATGTTTTTTTTCCCCTTCAGGAAATTTAAAACTCACGAAAAGAAAATTATGTGTGAATGCTACTAGTATATTTATGCTACATGTGGTATTTTAACTGTGTGAACTAAATTATGATAATTAAATATTACAAAAAATTACACAATATTTGAAAATTAAAACAATACATTAACTATTTTAAATGCTAATTTTATTAAAACAGTAAATGTTTGTTAAGTAAGATGAAGTATATTATTTATTAAATATATAAGATGTATAATGGTTTCCGAAATGCTATAAGTGTCCCCCAGCCTCGTCACATGCCGTTACGACCTCTCTATCATGACGCCGCGGACTCCCGCATGCCTGGTAACCTGACTCGTAGGCAGCACGCAGCTCACGCGCGCATCGTGGGCAACCTACCGGCCAGGCGTAAAGGACTGTTTTATGACAAGCTTGGCGTCTTCGACAATATCAGTTCGGTCTCACGATGGCGGACGGACCCTAGACGTTTGAAAACGACGTCCGTAACTTGCCTGTCTGCTGTATTTATTTAATTTGGTTTCACGTTTCGTCACCAGGGAGTTCACTAAGTCACGAACATGCTTCGAACAAGCCAGGAAATAGTTTTAGAAGTAATCGTCCATAGCCAACATACATCAGTGCTCATCAAACCTCTTTTTAAGTCGGAGTCCATTAAAAACCCTTTAAATAATTTAAGTGGCTTTTGCTTTGAGAACCACCGGCCTACAGTTTGAGAGTCGAAACGCCTAACCGTTTCACCACCTTTGTTCACTACTTTCAATAGATAAAAATACATATTATTTAAGCACCCCTCTGTGTAAAACTTGCAAATAAAACACTTTATTAAACATTTTTTTTTTAAATATCATACATTTGTGGTCTTTTAAGACAGAGTTAAAACGGTGAAATTCGCTAAATGTTTTGTTATGCAGTTACTTGGGAAGCTAGATTATACTATTTTATTTAAAATAATTACACGGAAATACACCACTGCAGAAATGGCGTATGTCCATGAAATATTTTAAATAAATATACCCCATTAAAAATAATAATTCAAAGAACGTAAAAATATGTTTCCATGAAGTGAGAATAATACGCAAATCATTACTTTTACTATCACAACACTGCGTTAAATACACACGGGTACCCATGTAACAAGAGCGATAAGTGATGAGAACTTATCGAAGCCCACCTCTGCACAGTGATCCTCTGTTTCTCGACGATGCGCCGCCGATACACTTCCCCCTCAGACGACGAGTCTGAACTCTTCTCTTCCTTATCGCTAGATTCGCTTTCGCTCGCGTGCACGTAATCGTAGAAGAAGTTCTCTTCCGCGAAACCGTCTCGTACCTTGTTTTGATTCGAGATCCCAGTTTTGGGAGTCTTTTCTGAAACATATATAATGCAGGCTACCTAGCTAAATGTTAGGTTACAAACACATCATACAACTTTAAGAAGTAAGATATGAGAAATGTGGTTCTATAAATTCCTTTAACTTACCGCAGTATGTATGCGATATGAATAGGATTAACAATGAGAAGCACTTACGAATAGTCATCAACGATGTGAATACAATAATTCTTTACTCCGTTAAAATCTCTCACTTCATAATGTGCACCACGTACCAAAGCCACTTTCACACTCATGTCTCGGCATCAGGTCTTCTTCCACGATGCGTACTCGTTCTGTAAAGATAAGAAAAGAACAACTAATAATCCAAGAAACAACCGTCTGGTCTAGAGTTCAAATATACCTGGCAGATTCCCAAGCAAAGCACTCGATGCTAGCCACCTGTTCTTACACGGTAAGGGCGTAGGTCCCGTTCCAAGTTATTATTTTATTTTAAAAAATTGAATTTTTAAGATTTTTCTCAATGTGGATAAAACGAATGAAATGGAATATAAAACTGGAGCCATTTTAGGTTTAATGTCAATTTTACTGGTAATGTTTAGCAACTGAGCCAACCACACGTCGGAATAATATTACAAATAAAAAATAAAATGCATTTCGCTCCAAAATAAAAGCCACTGTTGTACACTAAAAATATCACAAAATTATTCTTTCAAGGATACAGTTGTTACAGTAAATAAAAGTATGTCAAACGATTTTATTTTTCAACGAAAATGTTTTTTTTAATGGCACTCAAATTCGTTGTTAACAGTGTGACTTAGAATGCTACCTCAGTTTTAAGTCACCGAGCAACACATCTAGACTGTAGCTCATTAACTAGAATCTCTGTTTTTTTTGTCTCCAAATAAATAGAAAAAAGCTTATTAATTGCTTATTGAAATTTTTATTTCTAGAAAATAACCTGGATTAAAACCTAATACATGCATTGGTTTACGTTTTAAAATCCGTCTGGAAGTTTTATGTCCTCATTAACTAGCAATACCCTCAATGCCTAAATCCAAATGGCAACAAGTAACGACTTGAACGTCATTATGACGCTGATTAAGAACTCAATAACCCCTTGAAGTTTCTTTTGAAATGTCAATAAAATGTTTTATTGGTAAGCGATGTTAAACGTAAAAAATATTGTCACAAACATATTAATTTTGCAGTGATTTTAAGTGGGACAGAACTTATTTTAATAAAAAATAATTAAAAATTATATATTTATTAATGCAAATATTAGTAACAAGTGTAGGCCCTACTCACCATATATTATCTTTACTCCTTTCTTGTTCTTCTTGGAATTAAATACTGGAACAAAAATTAAAACTAAAAACACAAACTTTTACACACCTTTTAAAACAAGTTTTTTTTTACTTCTTAGAATTTTTTATTTTGCAGTTTTCAAAAATCACAATAAATTTGAACCTGCACCCAAAAATACGTAAGTTGCTTACTGTGTATTTTATTTGCTCTGTATAAACTTAAATATGCGGTAAAGCGATGATTCAACTGCTTTTAAAACACTCATACACAGAGCTAGATGAAATAATAATACGGATTGTAAGAGCCTTAAAAAAATTAACATTTTGATAAAACAACTGACTGTTAGCTAACTTTTAAAATTTTCTATAAGTTGGAATTATTTCACTTTTATGAACAAGGTGTTTTTATATTTATTATTTTGGTTTTTATATTGTTTGTAGTCTTAATACAAAATATTTGAAAACAATATTTGGTAACTTTCTATGACGAAGCTAAACGACTGCAAATAAAGGAAATACAATGAAAAAAATAAAACTTTTGTTCACTTTTAAGGTCCCCTTAAACGCGACTACATTGTTAGCTGGACCTGTGTTACATTTGTACATTGAAGATGGTATTAAAGACCTACCCGCCTCATCCCGGGAGGCTTAGTGAGGTATGGCTTAAGGCTTTGTCACACTTTCAAATATTTATCTCCAAAATCTTTGACAATAGACTTGGAGGGGTAGTATTGGACGGAAAGTAGCTTCCAATTTTCTCCATCTAATGAATTTTGACAGATGAACTCAAATAAGTTTTAATTCTTGTCACACTATCAAAGTTTACTTTTGACCTGAGCTATGTCAGTTTTTTTAATCGAAATCTCAATTTTTAAACTAACTAATGCATCAAGTGTTGGATGAAATTTTTGTACATTAAACTTTTTGAACATTTATAACTTTAATTCACAATAATAGTTATTACATAATTAACTAAATGTCCAATTTTATAGCAACATAATTTCATTTTTACAGATAAAATGTTTTCGCATACGAATTTCATATACACATTATTTTAGTTATTTCACTTTTATAATCCTTATAGTCGCCCGTGTATTCTTCACCATTGTAAAAATTGTCATGACGGAAACGGATGTCATTTACGTTTTCTAAAGGCACGATTTTGATTGGCCTATCACATCCAACAACCAGAATATTTTTTAACCCGTCCTACACACAAAATATTTGATGGAAACTCAAGTCATCCAAATTGTCAAACAAACATTGCTGCGCTAGTGACATTTTCAACGTAAAAACCCTCCAACTTTATCTGTTATTTGACACAACATATTAGAAGATGTCCAAAGAGAAAATTTGGCAATGTTACAAGGCCTTTACGAAATAATTATGAAAACGCCCATGCCCGAGATGGGACTCGAACCCATTGCGCTGGGGTTTTAAGTAATGAACGCTGATCCCTACATTACTATTTTTACTGTCTGTGTATATTAAGAAGAGTGTCTTTGTGTATTTTTATAGAAACCTAAAGTTTTACACTGAGCTTGTACCTGAGAAACCCCTAACGTTCAAAATAAGAAGAAAACTGCTGTCCGCACCTCCGGCCTTTTGGACCGTCCGCTCAAGCTTCGCAAAAAAAAAAAAAATGTTCTAAATATATATAAAAAATAATGTTTTGTTTCGCGGTATTTACATCTAAATGAAATCTACAGTATTATTTGAACTTGTTGAAATCTTGCACAGTTGCACAATAGAGGATAATCACTGTATACCTGAGATTTTGACAAAACTACCCTCATTCCTCACTCTGCGTGAAAGCTCGAGCGAAGAGACGAAGAAGAGTTGTTACTGATACATGTTGATGCCCACTAATCAAGTAGCGACCTGCTAGTGCGTCGGAAACAATTGACGTTAGCAACAGTCACACAAAAACAGCCACAATGACCTTAAACAAACGTACAAGGAAAAAAAAACAGCGAAAGGATGCAAGAATTAATTCACAAGTAGCTTAGCTTCGTGTAGTGAAATTACGGACAAATTTTGGCATAACTCAGAGGAAACCAAAATACTTACGCACTGATTCGTTGTTGGGATAAATTTCCCAAATATTTGGCACAAAATAATTCTCATTAGCAGGTGATTCTTTCAGCACAGTCCACCACAGATATTTATCTGCAAATAAAAATGTATTGCAGTGAAAATACTTTATGTGCATTATCTTAAATACTAAACGAACGACAACATGATACCTTTTGACACAGCATATTAGGCGCTACCATTTGAAGAGAGAATAGTTAGTGATCTGAATGAACAAAAGCTTACGTAATCACTTCACCAGCACCACGTAATTTCAGCTTTAATGTAATTGTTCGGCCTAAGGACTAGTATCCTTCGGAAAGCAAAGTGGCTTGCAAGATGGTCTCTGGACTTTCATGTGAGATGCTTGGGCGGATTAGGCCTTGCCATCTTGCAATTCCAAATATTTTGATCCTGTTTGCATTTTTTTTTGCGTTTGACATGGCATAGCTACTTGTTGAAGTACAAATTCGTGAACTGGGGTGATTATCGTGTGAAATAATAAGTTATTTCCTCGCGTTGCTTACAGACTCGAGCCTGTTGGTAAACATGTGGTTTCAACAATGTATAGTAGGTCTGGGAGATATGATTTATGCCTTGAAATGCCAATAATTGGGATAAATATTTAAAAATTAGAATATTTACCAAAAATAGAAAAATCCTATAAGGCAGGACCTAATCCACCTTAAGTAGTATGGACCATTCTCCGGCAGCTTGGATATTACAGTAAGTGTTACTCTTATACTGTTCTATCAGCGTATCTCCCGTTCATAGGTTTCAAAATTACGTCAAAAACACACCTCAGAGTAACTCATGTTTATAGGTTTTTAAAACTATCCATGTCATAAACACACCTTTATCGATAAAATTTCTTTGCAAGTTTTGTTTGTAAGATTGTTTATATTCGTCTGGCAGAGCAATCAGTTCTTTGTGTTTGGAATATATTCGGAAAATTTCGTGGTCCATCCTTGTTTCCAGCCTCGGGCAGTGCTCTCTGAAGTGACACCCCTGAAATTAGCAAAGCATAAAAAAATAGATCAGGTAAATTCAGGTTTTACGCTGTCGTTGTCACGGTAGTCTTACAAAACATTAAAAAAAAAAAAACAGGGGAAATTTTTGTATTACTAATGCACCAGGTTCAGCGATATTCAGAACAAAATTCTGAGGTTTGTCACAATAACCTCGCGCCCGCGACGCGATGTAATGGAAATAATTTCTGATCGGAAAGTATTATGTCACGTCCATAAATTTTGTCAAACGTGATTGTTTATATGTATGTATATATAAGTATAATATTCCCGTGGCGTGATCTCAGCATCAGTGGTCATGGAGAGAACAGACTTAGTGATGGCTTAATGAATGGTAATCGTAAACCACAATGATGAGTTTGGTCTAGTTTCATAATATTGTCAAGCTTTCTGGCACATTGTTAGAAATTACAGTATTCACAGACTTTTCAACGAAGAATGCACCTCAAATAAACGAAAAGTTCTTCATTTATTGACCCAGATAACTTGATCTGTAAAAAGAAACTAGTTGATTTTCCGTTAGCATTGGAAGAAAATAATTTTTTGCGACCACTACAAAATAATTTTGTCAATATGGACTCTACTAAATATTTTGTATTGACAAAAAAATAATTTCGTAGGTATCTATAACATGTTTATTGTAACAGAACAATTTTTTAGTGATTAACACATAGTTTTGTTGAGGCTACCAAATAATTTGTCATTATATAATATTTCATAGACACGCTATTTTTTTTTCTGAGCGAGTTGGATATTACTTTGCAAACCGAGTAAACAGACACTCGGAAGGAAGAAGATAGTTAATTCTGCAGTCCTTACGAGTTTTAACAGTCGTTTTAAACTACTCTATGTTTAATACTAATCAATCATTATCAAAGTAAAAACTCAGTACTCATAAATTTACAAAGATCTCAGCAAATTTATGAGCCCCTATATAGTTTGTAACCAGTGATTTTCTCTAATTTAATGCTAAAATTATTAATAGTGTGTATCCTTGAAGAACTGTGTGATTGACATCATTATGCTTACGGAAATTTTTTAGAGATATTACGTAAAGTCGTTATATTTACTGGCATGTCCTTGAGAGATTTCTTAGTGCCGTTATTGTTACTACCATATCCTTGAAAGATTGCGTAGTATCGTCATGGTTAAAATTATGCCTTTGAGAGAATATAGTATCTTTAAGGTCACTGGCATGTCCTTGAAGTAATGCGTAGTACCGTTATTGTTACTAGAATGTCAACGAGGGATTACGTAGTGTCGTTATGGTTACTGGCTTTTTTCTTTTATATAGATATTGCAAAATATCATTATGGCAAATGACATGTCCGTGAGAGATTATGCAATGTCATTATGATTCCGAACATGGCATCGATAATGCCGTTATGGTTAATGAAATGTCCTTAAAAAAATTGCATAGTATCACCATGGTGTCGATCGTGCCTTTGAGAGATTGAGTAGTTACTTTATTGTTAACTAGCTGCCCGACCCGTGCGAGTGAATGGCTTCGCACGGCTATACTAATGGAAAAAAATTAAGCCACATCTCCCATTTACAGTAATGGTAAATAAAAAAATTTAGTGATAATTTATTACAATTCTGTATAATGTACCGGAGAGAAAATGAATATGGTTTCCCGACTCGTGCACGCAACGTACAACTGATGTACCCGTACTTCGCTACGGCAGTCTACAGGCAGATCACTCTTGCGCCGCTCATTATACATGCCCCTCCTTGTGGTTACGCCACTGCCGCGCGATGCCCGTTGCCATGGAGACGCAGAAGGCATGAACAATGCAAAATCATGTTCTCATGCAGACAAAGTACCCACTGTTGCCTGATTTTAACCACCCATGGGATCTAATTTTCGGAAAATGTCATCCTGCGTAACATAAGGAACATTACTGTGAAGTTTCAAGTCTGTAAAATATATATACTTGAAAAAAAGGGCAATAAAAAAAACAAATTAAACACAGAGAGAGGAAAAAAAAACAATAGTTTAGGTTTGAGATTTAAAGTGATAAAAAGTATTTAAATACTAATTGAACTCTTATGAGGGAACTGATTGCTTCGTTGATAATATCACACGGGTGTTTTTTACTTGTATGGGAAAATTAAGAATGATAAGGCATCTAGTGTGTGGCACCAATGTTAATAGGCAATAGGAAATAACTTCTAGCGCCTGCGGCATTGTCAACACACACTTCGTACGTGTACTGCATGTTGTATCTAACCCCCTCCAATGCATTTGATTCTAAATTGGACTTTTAGTAAGGATCCCTAATGTTATTGTAATATAATATAGCATATAGCCTTCCTCGATAAATGTACTATCCAACACTGAAATAATTTTTCAAATCGGACCAGTGGTTCCTGAGATTAGCGCGTTCAAAAAAACAAACAAACTCTTCAGCTTTATAATATTAGTATAGATGGAATGTCCGTGGGAGATTACGTTGTTATGTTATTGTTACTTAAATGTTCTCCGGGGATCGGGTAGTGTCGTTTTGGTTACTGGTATGTTTTTGAGAGGTATTCGAAGTGTAATTAATTATGGTAAATGGCATTTTCTTGACAGATTATGCGATGCCAATATGGTTAAGAACATGGCCTCGAGAGTGTGTGTAATATCGTTATAGTTACTGACATGTCCTTAAAAAAATTTAATAGTATCGTCGTGGTTACAGTCGCACCTTTGAGAGATTGCGCAGTATATATGTTTGTAGTTACTGAAATGTGTTCGGGAGATGGTGACTAGTGTATCATGTAGAGAGGCCTACGGTGATGCCGTGGAGCGGGTCGCGAGGGACGGCGGGCGCCTGGCAGCACGGGTAGGTCCAGCGGGAGTCGTCGCCGGCGCGCGGCTCGTCCGGGTGTCGCAGGCACCAGCCCATCTGGCCCGCGGGGAAGTAGGCGCGGCAGGCGGTGCACAGCAGCATGTGGCACTGCCCCCACAGCCGCCAGTACGTGGTCCGCGGACAGTGGTCCAGCCTCTTGGCCAGCCGGCGGGCGTGGTCCCGCGCGTCCCACGAGTCCTCCCTGGGGCCACACACACGGGGCACTGGCATGCTGAACAGCCCAAACAGCTCACCTTTACCACAAGATGAACCCTTTAAAAAATCACTTTCTTTTTTTTTTTAAGCCAATCAGAATCTGACATTTAGACTATGGTTTTGTTAATTTATCACAATAAATTTGGAATTTTTCTTCCGATAAATTATCCTCGGGTTAGATTTATAATTTATTATGATAAAATTCCCATCATCTAAATGCACTCTTGCTTTTCAGGTTTTGTTTTTTCAAAGCCGTCAACTTTGATGAAGTTCAGTTTGGACTAACGCTGTCACCTTGTTTGCATAAAATTGCAGGTCATCTTCTAGCCTGATACAAAACTGTCAGATTTACTTGAATATTGACTTATATTACTATATGCATATGTTACTGATTGTGTGCTCTGGTAATGCTCATAAAAAGTGAATTTAATATAGATTGCAATAAAACAGCATATTTTTTTAGAGCATTTGTGTTAAAGCATGGTTTATTTAGTTTAGAAATATACTACGTGTAATGTGAAATAACATTTTTACATTAGAAAGTGCAATAACATTGGATTTCTCTTTGCATGTTTAGAATTTAGCATAGCCCGCGACGCTGAATCAAGGTTGTATCGGCGAGCTGACTGTATACGTTAATTAATGACACCAAACTTACGTCTCTAAGACCAATAGGGATTTATTAAGGCAAGTCAATACAGACCTTTTCGTTACGGTACAAATTTCTGTTCTGGCACACGTATGTTTCGGTGTGATGTCAGGGCCGGTGCAAGGTAAATTGGCGCCCTAGGCGAAAAACCTTAATGCCCCCCTCCCTTCCCGGGCCGGATACCCCAAAAAAAATTTTCCTTGCCTCAAAATACATCACGTTAGCCTAAGATTTTGTCAACAATCAAATGTAAGCAAAATAATTACTTATATCAATATAAACATTCCAAACTGTTACAAAAATCCATTTTCATCTAGTTTCAATAATCGTTAAACATATTATATGAGCTGTTATGTGTCGTGCTGCGCCGCCCCCAGCTACTTGGCGCCCTAGGCGGTTGCCTAGTTCGCCTGTATGGACGCGCCGGCCCTGTAGTGATGCTACAAGACGTTTTCACGTCGAAGCGGAACAATGTTGATGGCGCGCGTGTTACCTTCTATGCAGATTGATGATGCCCTTGGACGGACTGAGCACGATGTTCTCCGGAGTGCACCACATGCTGAAGGAGACGCCCGCGCGAACCAGCTGGCCGCACGCCGAGCACCTGGACAGGCTCCTGAGGCCGCAGAGGTGACCGAGCCGGGGGTCGGCGCCCTCGCGCAGCAGCGCCTCCGTCAGCTGCGTGTAGAGGCGTCCCTTCAGCGCGTCCTTCCCCTCGCCCACGGCCTCCACCTCGCAGTTCGCGAACTGGTCGCACAGCCTGGAACAATCCGCGCCTCGCACCACCAGGTCTGCCATCCTAGGCAGGGGCGCAACAAATAAATTTCCAAAAGGGGGGGGGGGGGGGGGCAATATACCTTTTTATAAATAATCATCAATCCCCGGGGGTCCTCCTCCGGGAAAATTTGTATTTCAAGGTGGAAAATGGTGCTATTTAAGCAGTTTTATTATCTAAAAATTGATTACACAGCACTTTCTTTGCCCCGTTTTCCCCCACTTCCAGGTTTCAGAGGGGGTGGGGGGGGGGCAAAATACCCTTGCCCCCCCCCCTTGTTGTTGCGCCCCTGATTCTAGGCACAAGTCACATTGGCCGCCCCTTCCGTAAATAAGGTGACCAACTTTGCGAATTCAAATTACCGGACACTGTAGATAAAAAAAAAGTCACAGGTTCTCTTACATTCACACCCCAACTTTCGATAAAAATGCTACCACAAGTATCAATTTTAAAAAAGTGTAACTATAATAGATTGTGTAGCAAAAACAATGAACATATGAAATCAATTTATAAGAAAATAAAATTCAACCTAAAAATAACTATATATAGCTTAATAATAAATAACTTTCTTACTTATTACACACTTAACAAATAATTAATGCATTGATAAATTTTCTAGAAATTATCAAATCTGCCACTTCATCTCGAGTTTAATAAAGCAAGAGACGAGTCGAATAATGAGACATTAATGTGAAAGGATGAATGTTGGACAGTTAGACTAAAGGAGTTAAACTACGTGCCAAATGCACAGATTCCACTAGAAATCTAGTAGCCTCTACCATGGAGGTTTCAAACACCAATAGATTTTGTATGTTTAAATATTCTAGTGACAGCCCGGCTGGGATTAATGTAGCGTGGAAAGCCACTAGATACGATAACAGCCGAGTCTAACCGAATGATACCCGAATTTAACGACGTCAATATGTGGTGTCACAATCTTGGCCAATAGGAAATGATTAAAGCCATGTCGCTTTATTTGAAACGTTAACAACAAACACAGAATTTTGCAAATATCAAATCAATTTAAAATGTTCATAAAATTAAAACATATATGGCCGTATGGTTAGTTAAAATGTTAAGTGTATATGTACATGCCATATAGCGCTGTTCCGGAAAGAGTGCAGCCTCGTGTGAAGACGCCATTTTAATTGAAACGTCATACCATAGACATATCAGGTTACTGGAGTAGTAATACTTTGTTAATTTTTATTCAACTTAACCCCAGGTCAACACATGAGTGTTTTCTAATATGAATATTATCTTGTTCCTCTGGCAGTGTTCTTCATTAGTATGTGCCTAATATAAATTTGACATATGAATTAAAGCACGGTTAACATCGAAACATACCTTGAAATAGTGTCCTCACCAAGGATTTGAAGAACATTTGGAGTTAAGTTTATCCTTTTGATGTTTTCGTGTATGAACTGGAGACATCGCGAAATAAGAGCTTTCATCACAAGAAACTCTGCTGAGACCAGCACAGGAAATACATTTCCTATATCTGCTCAAGGGGAGAAAAAAAAATACAATTATAGATTACCATATTTATGAGTTTATAAACAATTAAAATATGACAGTTTACTTCAAGTATTAAAATTTAATGTTTAATTTGTTACAATAGTAGTTCCCAAATACTGGGCTGCAACAAAAGTAAGGGTTAGTCATAAGTGTTACGGTCTGACTAGGAATCAATATACAGAATGAGTCTTAATTCAACCGACAAAATTCAACTGTAAGTTCATTCTGACAAAATACTTCAGATGAAAACATCTATCGTTGATTACCTACTATTAACACCTCTTAAGTCTGTATTTTGAGACTTTGGTGTTTTTTATGACTTTGGTTCATAAATTACTAACACATAGGCCTGTAAAACCTTCAAAGTCGAATTATGAATGCAAAGACGGCTATCAGATTTAATTGAAACATCCTATATATCTGAACTCTCGTATTACGAAATCAACACCTCCTATGTCTGTTAACCTTAAAACATGGCATGCACACTGTGCTTCAATGCTTGTGTTCACCATAGTTTTTTTAAAAACTATTCTAATATTATGAATGCTCAAAGAAAAAAATATTGAGAAAATACTACTAATAAAATTAATGTTCAATCACACTTTGAAGTAGAAGTAGATTTACTTAGGTATATTCATGCAACTGAAAATGTAAAATATGGATAACGTATATGAAATACCATTATCGAAACGGTTGGCACGATTATGAGGTTTATTTTGCCTCAAGATTACAAGAAAATAATGCATAGTACATCTATTTTTTATTTTACGCTACAAAATCTTCAGCAACAACGTTGCTTATTATTCTGAAGTTAAAAAGAAAATATTTGAATTCTTAGAAGCTCTCTGGGAAGTTAGTAAATAGTTCAGCTCTTTCATGATAACAAAGCTATTACTACATTTATCGTTATGGGTAAATGTTTATTTTGTGGCACTACACAGCGGTCATTTTTATTTCATAGAGTAGGTATACTGTTAGAAATTACAGTAAATTAAAAAAAATTTCAACGGAGAATGGACCTCCAGTAAATGTAGAGTTATTCGTTATTTAAGGCAAATGAATCTTCGTAGGAATGTCTCCGGATTCCCAATTCCGAACTTTATCCTTCGTAGTAAACAAAGTAAACACACGGGTGTAAGAAACACGATTGCTCTTGCTGTAGTCTACTTCCCCCTTTTTTTAATGATTCATTAATATATCAATATAATTCTTGTGGATTCATGTTCAAAGTAAGAAATCACAATACTCGTTAATTTACGAAGATACGTGGATAATTTGCAACCACCAATCTTCATAAATTTAAGGTGAACATTTTTAACAGTGTACTAATGTTATTTACACAAAAGAAAGCTTACTTTGATGAGCTTGACTTCAAGTTGAACTATAAAATAATACTCTACAAGTAACTTAATAAAATGTGTACTCTACGAAATAATATTCTGTATAACTCACCTAGTACTGGCAGCTGATCAGGGGAGGAATCTACCTTTCTTATCCACTGTATTAACCAGTTAAATGTATTGATGTTACAATGGATTGAAACTTCTGTGATTTCAAGTTTTGATACTGTGGAAATTAAAAAAAAAAGAACAAACAAACAAATTAAAGTACATTGAACTCGAGGTAGCTGACGGTAAATGCATTCCTATTATTTTTAGTACTACTGATCTACCCATGTATGGACTGGCGCGTGTGACAATTTGCGGTATCTTTATGGGTTTTTTCAACCACTTTTGATATTTTCATCCCTCCTAATAACAAACGTTTTGCATCTCGGATAGTGTATTAGGAAGTACGGTCTGGGAAATAAAATAAGTATAAAAAACTGTGATGGTACAAAAAATTTCGTTACGTTAAGGTTTGTCCGTTCCAGATATCTAAAGGCAATTATGATAGCAGGGGGAAGTGTGGGTATTTATTCAATGAAATCAATTGAAGCGGACCAAAAAAAAAAAAACAAAAAAAAAACAGAAAATCCACGCCCATATTGAGCCAGTATTCAGTATACATAGGCAAGTAAGTTCCATAAGTAGTCTATGCAAGAAAAAATAGATCTATATTGACCCGAATTACCTTTATTTTAGGGTAACCTTCTGCTTCTTTAAAAGTTAAATTTAATAGATCCTAACCAATCTATTTTTTTTTCTGATTGCAAGAAATTTTAATGGTTTGAACATAAGTTGAAGTTTGACAAATGACTATACTGTTATAAATTGAGTTTGTAATTTAAAACCGAAGAATGTTTATGAATGTACCTAAAATACACGAAAAGTTCTTCGCAGTTACAGATAACTGGCTCTTTGGTGGAAAGTGATCAGGGTTCCTAAACTGGGCAGCAGAAGTACGGAGAGCGTGTTTTCTGTGGTATCAATAAGTTTTTTTTATGGTTTTGTAAACCTTCTTGTAAGAAATTTTGCTAAATAATGTTTGAAATAAGTAAGTTCAATACAAGTATGTAAATTGCCTAATAAATCTGGATAATTTGTCACAGATAATAATAATATATATTGTTTTTTTTAAATTGAAACACGGCCAGAGTTTTTGCTGCGGAATTTCCAACACAATTATCTGCATGCACGGACCTCGGAGGAGGAGGTGGGGGCTAACTTCAGGGGCCCAAACACCAACCTGGACGATTGAGTTCTGATTATATATATAACTTCATAGTATAAAACAAAGTCGCTTCCCGCTGTCTGTCTGTCCCTATGTATGTTTATATCTTTAAAACTACGCAACGGATTTTGATGCGGCTTTTTTTAATAGATAGTGATATTCAAGAGGAAGGTTTATATGTATAATGCATGCATAATATAGTAGAGAAACACTGATAATTTTAGAGGTTTCCAATGTGATGTCGTAAATAAACACTTTTTTTTTGCGCTTACATTGCAAACGCTGGCTGAACCCTACGAGATAGATCATGTTGTTGATAATTGTTGATTATCTTTTGTTTTTACGAATAGTAAGTAAAATATTTTTTATTTAATTATCAAAAATCGTAGTTTAAGGTAAGGTGTTTAAGTACAAAATAGAACTGAATAGAATAGGTATCTATTGCTGATATTTGTTGATTATCTTTTCTTTTTGGTCTATATTTATAATTAGTATATTTAGTATCAGCATTGCACCCGTGCGAATCCGGGGCGGGTCGCTAGTATATATATATATATATATATATATATATATATATATATATATAATGCTTGTGCTTACCCTGAGAGCCGGCCAAAAATTACAATCCTATTTTTAATAAAATCCATAGGAAATCTTACAAGTTAGGCAATTTTTTTCCAAATCGCGTTCACAGACGGTCCTGGTCTGGCTGTATGTGATAAGTCACGTGGTGGAATGTGGGTCTGACTGCTTTAAAAGTAAAGTTGGTGGATAATTAATTTATTTCTGGCGAGCGCCCTTATCTCGCAGGGATACCGCTAGACCCTTCGCAATCACGTAAGCTCTCAGGCGCGCAGGCTGGTTCTCGCCCTGCCACCAGCCAACTACTACACCACTGCTACTGCCGAGTAGCCATCTCAGTCCGCCAATCGTCAGCATTGTAGCCAGCACTGCAAACTTATATGATTACGTAACTCATATTATACATAAATTTCCAATTTTGTAAAATGCTCTACTCTCAATGGGTTTCGTTATACCTATTTATGAGATAATATATTACAAGTTTTATATCCATACCAATTGATAATCATTTTCTGATGAATATTGGCAACAATGAAAGGGATTTACAAAGAGGAACGAAAATAAATAATAATTAATTACTGGAATAATTATTGTTTTAAAATTTGTTAATAATACACACTCTGATTTGTATAAAAATGTAACGTGAAACATGTATTCACATTATGAAGCTGGAGTTTTGACATAAATGTCATAAATTAATGAAAACATTTCTTTAACGTATGGTAAAATGTGCGTGAGTCTTGTGGAAACCAAGTTTTTTGTCCTTCATACCGGGCACTGAAGAATTAATTTTCAAACTTATGTGATACTATCAGCTAAGTAATGACGAAGTGATGATTTCTTAAATTTACCTTTCTGAAGTGGCGAATTTTTCATGTGAGATGTTATAAGTACAGTTATTGCCGAATTAAATATTTTAAAAATTGAAAAATGAATTAAATTCGCTTGGCTTTAATTCTTTTGGCAGCATTCTTTAAAGAATCAATTAACCACCTTACAACATGTAAATATGTAGGGCCTACCTACTGGTATTTAGTGTCCATTGTTATATTCATTGATGCTTACCTTTAAATTGTTCTGCTAAATATCCCACATGTTTAGCCAGAAGTTCTCTGGAACACAAATATGATTTTTTCAATTCTTTTTCATCATCTATCACACAGACTGTCACATATCTGTAAGGAGAAAAAATGTTGACAGCATGTGTAAGGGAAGACAGTTTATTGCAGAAATTAATAGAATAGTTGGATGTGCAGGATTTAACAGCAGCTTATATTTAAAATAGGCCTGTGGAACTAACCAAGCAGATCTGGTAAAGTTCGTTTTGATCACGGATACGTCCCGCAGTCATAGTTTCCAGCGGTAGGTACTTTGCAAAGATAAATCTTCATATAAGGTTTGTATTTTGGTTTTCCTCTCGTTGACAGCGAGGTGACCAGAGATAGTAAGGCCCGTTCTACAATGGCACGGAAACGTAGACGGATCACGTAAACGGAGATGGATCTCCCGGAACATTTCACTATCGCGTCTGCTGCTTCCACAATGCACGGAAACGTAACAAATGGCGACAAATGAGATTGCATTTCAAGGTTACAAATATAAGGTTTCCTTATTTACGAGCCATTATGAAGTGGTTTTTAATGTCTATGTTGGAAAATATTCTCGCAGTTTTTGAGCAATTAAATAGCTTTTTACAGTATTTTAATTTTTATTTGTTCATTGCTCCTTACGCTATTCTTATATTTTTGCGATCTCTGCTATGTGTTTGAAATTTAAGGTTGATTTTACCTGCATCCTTTTCCGGGAAAGTAGAGTCAAGTTAGAGCGGGTGATGCACAAAAATAATTTATCTTTTAAATTATATTCATGTGTTTTGCGTTAGACCAGGATCGTGGAAGGGTGCGGAAGTTGACGGTTTTCGCCTGCATTAAGGAGAAAGACGACGACTATATATACACACACATACACACACACACTATCGACCGTGTTATTTTTATTTAATATTTAATTATTTCTTCATGGTCTCTGCATTGATTAAAAGCCAGCGCGAGTGTGCGATCAAATCTGTGTACCTATCGCGTAGCACATAATGAAGAATAATTCGTTTTCCTAATCTTACTTAAGGTAAATTTTAAAATTTTAAGGACATGACAATTATACACTTACTTACCCAGGTGGTATTTTGTCTCCTTTCTGGGATGTGCCTTTTGACATATTTTCAAAATACTATTTTCGGTGTAAATTAAATCGGTTTTGCTGATAACTGAAACAAAAGTGTAACTATCACACATAAATTTACCCCATAGCCCTATATCTCCAAATTTAAGAAACGTTTATCAAGAATTTCTAGATTCTATGTTCACATTTTTCTTGAGAAGTTTCGCTGACATATATTTAGTTATGTTGGCAGATTGACAAAAAATAATGCCCGGAATAAAAAAAATGTTTTAAATCGAAGGCTGCAAATTGGTTTGTATTTTTTAATTTGCGTTAGATTATGTTTTAGTATGACAAAGACATTTTCATTTTTCAAATAAAAAATTTTTTGCCTTGCAATACAAATTTTTACATGTCACTTGGCTCAAGAAAATTATATTTATGAATATGGCGGAAGGATAATAAAAACAGAGATGACGATGCTTATTTAAGTGTGAATAAACTCTGGGGAGCCAGAGTTAAAAAGTTGCATTGCTTGGATTGTCCGTAATGGTTTAATTTTGTGACGTTGAGACTGTCAAGACCACAGAGGTGCCCCCCCCCCCCCCAAACACTATGACTCACCCCCCTAACCTAATGATGCGCCACCCCTCCCCCCCTACCACCCCGAAATTTTTTATGCCATTTTCTCAATGATTTACTCAATTATTTTATAATATTATACTTTTTTAGTATTATATTTTATCACATTTTGCATTAATAAAAACTGATTTTCTAATAATAATTTTGGTCATATCAGGTAATATTTCCATCCTGAACCGACAGATGCCAAACTGCTTTTGTTGAGGAAAGTGCGGGGTTGCCAATTTGATTTACAAGATCCCTTTCAATTATCAAAGCACCAGAAACGTATTTTCACATTAGAAGCTATAATTATGTAAATAATATATAGATTTTTCTCGTCTTTTAACCCCCCCCCCCCGAAATTTTAATGACGCAGTCTGCGTCGCTACCCCCCCTTGTGGGCACCCCTGAAGACCATGACAAAGGTAATGGCCATGGGTTTACATGCGTAAATAATACCGACAGCAGCAGCCATCAAACAGCAGCTGGCAGGCATGAGCCTCTTCTCCCAGTCATTACTTGCAGAAGAACACTTCACCCACCACCAGTTCTATCACCTGTCACTGGGCCGTTCATAAGAAGATGGTGGGGATTCCCTTCCCCCCTGAAATGAAGTTCTGTTTACGCTCCAGCCCTACCAAAGCCACAAAAAAATAACCATTGGCATTTCACCGCACCCAATGCCAACACACTCCTGCTGAGCTTCACTCCTTTTGGCATCTCGAAAATCCGCTTTGCACCAATGTTTTTCCCGACTAGTCTGCACTCATCACTACCTACTGAACCATGACCTCCATCAATGCCACCCGATTTCTTGGAATCGTAGTAAATATGTAGTAGAAGTGCATGCATTCGTGTCGGTTAGTGTTGACACAAGTAAACCTGACATCACATGCTACAAATAAATTATTTCCAATTAAAATCTCCAAACTACAATTGAGAAACTAAAAAAAGAAGAGATTCATTTCCCTGATTTGTTGAAAATTTTTAAAATAATGGCAATTATTCAATGAGAGGTTTTCGAAGAATATCTTAACCCATGTATAATATAGAGTTTGGATGCATACTATATTAGTAAATAATGCTCTAATCCATCTACAAAATCAATTATTTCCTACTATTTTAATGACATCAATTTCGAACCTTTTATGTGCTAAGCAAATTGCATTTAGAAGTTCTACCCAAATTTCCTTCAAAACTTATTGAGGAAAACTATAGTTAATGTTAACCACTCTCTAAATCTAGGTTCCAAAAGCTTATGTTCATAAATCAACAACGTATTTATACTCACAGTTTTGTAGATCCAATTGACAATACATTTATCAAGAATAATATATCTTGAATTTAATTTTAATATACTTTTTTTAAATTTTAAGCTACTTTTGAACTTCATAGATAAAGAAGGTAAATGACCATATCACAGAATAAACAGTACCAATTGTTTATTCTGTGACCATATTGGATTCAAACCAAAGAGCATATATCCAGTCTAGGTCGTTGGTCACATACGAGTAATAAATAGTGTTTGCGCCAGCTCCTACAGGCTGTTTAACAAAGATTGTGTTTGGGGACGGACGTTTTGTTCCATGGGTGCAACTACTTTGCTTTACTAATGCTCCAATCTAGTACTTTTACTGCAAATATGTTCAGTAAGAAAAATACATGAATGTGTACCACGTGTGGTTGAATCAACGAGCCACTGGCCGCTAGTATCAATGTAGACTGCATTACGTACCTCAATTTCTAGTGAATAGGATGCAGCAGTGTAGCAGGCCACTTCTTGGCTTAGATTTAAGAGAAATGTATTAACTTGCTGGTATGCCTTCGGTTTTAGCAGATTAGTTAGATTAAAAATTATTCTGATGCCTCCAGAAGAAAAATTTCATCTTAATTCGCCCAGTAAAATCACTAGTTTTCGTCCCAGGTATCGGATCTGAGACCGCGAGTGACGGCATTATATATAGCTTCCGGTCTGGGTGGTGGAGTGAATATAGAGGTAAAATTCGGGTGATGTTGCGAAGTAGGTACCTACTGAAATATTGTGGTCAACATTTACCACACTTAGAAACATGTGATATAATTGCGTGGCACTGTCAGGTTATATGGTAAGTAATATATCAAACATCTGAACCCTGTAGTAGTATTACAATTTATTATGTTCATGCCGGAAAAACTTTACATTTTTATTTTTGTGCAGTTAATTTTTTCTCCTCAGTATTATTAAACGCTTTTCAGAACTTTCCCTGCCTTGAAAAGGTTTAAAAGCTTTAAAATAAATCAGAATGAATTATTCATTAGTTTTTAGATTTAGTACGTTCAGATTTCCCGCTATGATTTCAAAAGTTCCGCTGGGCCATAGTTGGTGCAGCTAGTTTGACTGAAAGCCATTATAATGCGCTAGAGATTGTTTGGGCTTCCAGCAGATGGCAGTACCATTGTGTGTTTCAAGCTGGCTACACGAAAAAAGCATTGACTTTCCAGTTTTTGGTCTTCATTATCTATGGTGTGTGATTAAAATGGTTGACAGGTTAATAAGAGATTGCGGCTGTAAAGGTGTGAGGACTTGTTTGGTTTGCGAGAAAGAATATAATCTTCCGAAAAAAGAGTATACCTCTTTGAAAGAAGTATGATATTTCATATATTTTAGTAATATGGCGCATTAAGTTTTTGGCCAGTCATTGTTAAAAGTTTTTGTTTTATGAGGTTATGTCATTAGTGATTGTATGTACAACTGGTTAGACTGTTGGCATATAAGTGCATTCCTGCTGGTTTCTGAGTAATCACCTTTTATTGCTTTCATTACGAATACATGTACATTAATGCGGCCAGCGAAGTTTTTTTACCGTATATATGTTGTGTATTAGGTATCCTGTACAGCAGAGTTTTTCAATCTGTGGGTCGCGACCCCGAGGGGGGTCGCCGGCTGAAAGAAAAAGGAAACACTATTTTATTACCTGAATCATAGTATTTTGCTGCTGACTAAGAGCTTTCAACTTTTGTTCAAAGAAATCCAACGGCTTATCAGCTTCTTTTTTATGCTTGGTTGTGAGATGCCGCATAAGCTTTGACGGTTTCATACTCTCACGTGATAAAACATCGCCGCAAATTACACATTGAGGTTTATTATTTATGACTGTGAACCCGTATTTCAAATAACTGCCATCATAATGTCTATTTTTTTTTGGGTTTGTTTCACCACCACCGTTATTGACACTCATACCAGATGTTGAAGGCTGCGATCTTTTGAGAAACTTATCCATTTTACAAACGCGCCGAGCAAGTGAAAAACAAAAGAATGACGTCCGTACTCATCGGTGACTACGCTTAACTGGGTGAGATGAGAGTTGAAACAAAAGAACATTGCGGGCGGCGGCGGGTGGCACGCGCGGGTCGCTTCCTATCACCGCAACGACAATGCGGCGTGGCAATGTGGCCGTCACCGACGCAGTTTGGCCCGTGCGAGTTGGCGTCCAAGTTAAGTAGCACGTAGCCTTACCAACTTACCTCGTACTTACTTTCAAAACTCTCGCGGCTTCCTGCAGAGTGTAGATCCGAATAATAGATAATTGTACCAAAATAGAAAATACCATTAACGTAGTCTTTTAATTAAATAATTTCTTTGTCATTCTGTGACACAAGGGGGTCGCCGGAATTTTTCAACTTGTGAAGGGGTCGCGAAATCAAAAAGATTGAAAAACACTGCTGTACAGTGATGTGGCCACCGCCGTAGTGCTTTATTGCAGCAACTTTATTCTTTGGCCTTTGATATATAAGTACGTGGATATTTTGTATTTGCATTTTGCCACGCAGTGGAAGGTAAATAGAAATTTAAAGAAAAAAGTATGCGAGTCCCTACTGTGAAAACAAACCCAAGCGCCAACCCTTGACAGGGATTTTTATATCAGTAGAAAACCACACAACAAAATGCATTATAGGCCTAAACTAACAAAAATCACACTAAAAACACGAAAACTAATTTTTTAAATAGTTAGCATGAATGGCGTATACATTTATTTTCCACAGGAAAAAAATGGGAAGCACCCTGAACTTAGTGAAATATTCAAATAATTGTACAATATTACACAGTTTGAGAACACGAATTTTTTAATCATTATAAACTGCATCAGTATATATTCTTCATTCACATAAAACTAACATAACATTTTACGTAAATATACATTGCTAGCTTCTTTATAATGACAATACAAAAATAAACTCAGCCAGGTATTTTTTGAATATTATATTTATATAATCTGAACTTTTTTATTGTACCATTTTTTCAGTCCAAGGTTTAGTACCTAGATGATTTGATAATCTTACTACAAAGACTAGCATAAACCTTGGAATGAAAAAATGGTACAATAAAAAAGTTCAGGTTATATAAATTTTAAAATATCTCAAATCAACTCGCAGGAAGGTTTAGGTCTTTGCAAGCAGACACTCGCCTCTGCTTTTGGTCGTCTGTCAAAACCTTTGAGACGAGTTTCGTACAGATTTTTCTCATCACCTAATTTTCAATGATAATGGTGTGCACTGTCATCTTACCAGTGCCAATTTCATCTGCGACCATGCACACACTTAACAAACGGTCTGATTTCTGCACTTCACGCACACGTTGTACGTTGTCTTGGTTCATGATGTCGTCCAGCTCCGGGCTCGTCCTTATACTCTCTCGCCCATCTGTGAAGAGCTCGTGCCACTTAAAAACTGCAGTTTGTGACATGCTTCCATCCTTGAACACTTGGCGAATTATGACTAACGTCTCCATACCCTATTTCCCCAGTCCAACACAAAATTTGATAAAGTACTCTGTTCAATCATTCACTGCATTTTGCACTTGCACAGAGTCACTTGACAGGGTTTCACTAAAATCACAATCTAGCTTGAATGTTGAACGCTCGCATGCAACTGGCGCTTGCTGCATGTTGAAGGTCATATCCCCCCCACCATCGAGCCTGTGCATTGCAAGCGCTCTGCGACGTACAGTCACGTCAGGGAAAAATTGTTCCCGGTACTTTTTATACACAGCCTGTATATTTCAGTAGCTCATGAGATAAATAGAAATGTACATTAAGGCTCACAAGCTTTCGCGGCCATTGTCTGAAATTGCTTGGCGTCTGGGTTCTAGCCGCATCAAAACGAAGATTGTCTTCAACGTGGCTAGAACACAGAAGCTAAGCAACTTCAGGTATGTATAAATTGCAGTTTGTCTTCTGCTGTAAGAATGTTTGTACATACTTGATCCAAAAATTAAAATGTAAAGTTTTGGTTTTGTTGTGTTTGCAGCATAAGAAGACATATGTATACTGTCCATCTTGCAATAAGGCTTGGCCTGGTTGGGATGTGAATGCCACCAATCACCCAATTCATACGGGCGAACCTTTAGATTTCCAGGGAATATTCATACAGGTACCTATATTCAAGTTTCTCAACTGAACAAGAAAATAATACAACCTATACACAATACTTTCTCCCCTTCCTTATATTAAGACCGAAAAAGTGTTAAGAAATGTTTGGGTACAGTTAATTAGTCTTACTCCATCTAATGACCAGGTTTATTCTACCATTGAAGGTTTATGTGGTTGTTTAAAATGCTTGCATACATTTCAAATTCTTAATATAAGTTAGATGTATTTCAAAATTGAAAGCCTGAACATTGGAATGCTCATTAATTTTGTTGGCAGATGGTTTTCATGACTGCTCTAAAGCATCTGAAAATAAAATAACTTATTTTTGCAAAATGGTGGTAATTTGTCTGCACATTTCATATTCCTGTGCGGTTTGCTAAGCCTCATTGGTCATTGGTGTTCAAATCCCACCAGATTTTTATTTATTTAAGTGTTCTGAAAAATCAGGCTACTAGTCCAGGTTCTGGAAAAAATTAATTAGTTTAAAAATGGTTTCTGATATGCCTGTTCAAATGTAGGGCAATATGTATTTAACACAATTTAATTTTTTTTAAAATCTGCATCAATCTTAAGTTAGTTTTTACGTATCTATATGTACAGACCTATGTTCTTCCATCATATCAACTTCAAATATGTCTCCAATTTTCTCGTTTAAAAACTTCATGTTCCATTGTATAAAAGCTATTAAAGCACTGTTTGCTCTCATTATTTGCTACTATGTTGCATTGCATCAGCAGTGATTATTTATTTTGCCTATTTTCACATGCATTTGTCTGCTGCAGACAACTTAATACCCTGCTACTGTCATACAAGGTTAGCCTAGAGTTGATCTAGTAAAGAATAAAATGAATCCAGTATACGTTCCGAACACTAGTTATCGCTGTTATATCAGTTTTCTAACCAGTAGAGTAGAAGTTTCACTCTAAGCCAACTAACCCACTTACTCTTTGTAAATGCGTAAGGAAGTGAAGTATTTGCGATAATCACTCTGTACATACCTGGTTGAAACTTGATCATATGCGCAGCAAGTGTGAACAATTAGTTTCAACTTGACATGGTATTAGAAGTGTCATATTTTAAATGGGTAGGTAGTTACTAAAATCTGTTTTAAGTATTGGCACATTTGAATAGGGTTTTATGTAACTTGAATAAATTTCACATGATTTGTCTATACATATGAGTTATCAAACTCAAGCCCTTGGCATTGTTAATCATAACATTTGACAAAATTGTGTTGAAAGTAGAGTTTGTGCTAGAATTCCAGAAGTTAAAACAAAATTTTGTGATGCCAACGTAAAGACTCAGAATAAATAATATTTCTGTTTTAAAAACATTTATTATATTTTTAATAAAAATATATAATTTAATTAATTTAAATTGTTAGTACCTAACTTTGAAGATGTGGCTCACATTTAAAGTCACTTAAAAAAAGTGTTCGAAAAATTAAGTTTAGGTGATATTTAGTTCTCAAAAATTCACGTACAAGTTTTAGGCTATTAAAAGTGAATTGTTTTAATGTAAAATGTAAATTACATCTGTCACAGTCTGACACAAAATATAGAATTATAACTTATTCCTGCCGGGCTCGAGATATTTTCGGGCTGACATTACGGTGACCTAACTTTTCACTGGCTGTTCATATTTCATTTGGGGGCTGTTGTGGTTGTGGGGTGATTGTGATTCCAGTGTAAGTATTCAGTTGCAGTTTTTAAATAGAATAGTGAATTGAAATTTTTTTAATTTTTTTTGTAGGAGAATTTTATTACTCCAGCTGAAGAAAGCTTACTAATTGAAGGAATTGATAATATTCAATGGGAGAAGTCTCAGAGTGGCAGGAGAAAGCAGGTATGTGTTTTGATTACAATTTTTTATTTATATTTTTTAATTAAATTGCATGTTACAAGCTTCATCACGTGACACTGATTATAGTAACATAGAAACTGCAAAGGTTGCCAAGATTGGATGCTTTATAAGTGTTATTTTATCTAAATGTATGTAAACTCTAATCTTATTTTTTTTGCATCTTAAAGCAACAACAGAGGTACATTATGGTGTATTTGAGGATGTGAATTATGCTACGATGGATGAATTGTTTATTAGGATTTAAGTGTGGTTTTCTAATGTTACATTATGTTAGATGTATAGCTTAACAATACAAATTAGGTTACTTGCTTAAACATAGTGTTTTGAAATAATACAGTTGTGGTGGATTTGAGTCATGTTTATTTTTTCTCCATGGGGCATTTCCGACATTTTAAGAAAAGAATTTAAATTTTGCAACAATTTTTTCTTAATTATTTATTCAGTTGCTGTACATTTTGTTGCATTGGGGTGAAAATTTAATGTGCTTTGCAATCTAACTTAAAAATGATGTGCTGCAGTCACTGCCTAACATTTTCACATCTACTGCTAGTAGTTAGATAATGCACCAATGGATAAGTAACTGCTAAACTTGCAGGATTTATGAATCAGTCATTCAAGATATTTTTCTCTCGTCTTGCTCTTAGGAATCAACAGCATTCTGCTATGAGAAGAAAAAGTAATTTAAATTTAGACAATTTGGAGAAATAGTTGAGCAAGTGCCAACAGGGGCGTAGCCAGGGGGGGGTTTTAGGGGTTCGAACCCCCCCCTTAGCTCCAAATCTTTAATTAATTTCTTATTCATCACTCAAACAAATTTCATATTAAAATTAATAAAATTTTTACCATTACAATATTTAAATTTAAGTACCGAAAACTGCTAAAATAGCACTATTATACACCTTAAAATCCAAATTTTCCCGGGGGAGGACCCCCGGACCCCCCGCTTTAATACGGGGGGGGGGGGGGGGCCATGCTTCTTAACACCCCCCATACGCAAATCCTGGCTACGCCACTGAGTGCCAACCCATCTTGTTAATTGTGTTGTTAAACCAGTTAAAATTTGGCTCTTTGATTCTAGGTTGGAAAAATTTTCATTGTGCTGTAGTTTTGTGCAAAAGGAATGTAATATAAAGTTGCTTTCATTATTGTTTATATTACTGATGAAGATGACTCATGCTGTGAATAAAGCATTACTTAAGTTTTCATTATACATATTTACTAAAGAAAATTAAATAAAAATAATTTTATAATGTGTTTTATAATTTCAGAATTATGGCCCTAAGTGCAACTTTAAGAAGAAAAACCTGAAGGTGGGTGATTTTAATGGATTTCCTGAATTTTCAAAATTTGTTCAGGATAAATTTAAAAATGTTGATATGTTAAAGAACTACCAGACGATTGAGCAGTGCTCCCTCGAGTATGATGCAGATAAAGGTGCTTCTATAGACCCTCACATTGATGACTGCTGGGTTTGGGGTGAGCGTATCGTCACTGTCAACTTGCTGGAAGATTCAGTCCTCACATTGACTCCATATCATGGAGAACTCTCCCGGTACAACTTATCAGATGTTGAGTCTTATCCCCCAGTGCTTGATAGAAATGGTCAAGTCATAGAAGATGAAGTTGAAAACTGTAGTTTGAACATGTATAACCTTCAAAATCAACATGACGTAGTAATAAGGGTTCCAATGCCAAGATATTCTTTGTTGGTTATGTTTGGGTTTGCCAGGTATGTTTGGGAACACTGTGTGTTACGTGAGGACATCATCAAACGAAGAGTATGTCTGGCATACAGAGAATTCACTCCGTTGTATCTTAAAGGTGGTCACTATGAGAAGATAGGTCAAGAAATAATTACTAAGGCTCAGCAGTTTTGGAACCATAAAAAGAAAACATCTTAACATTTTGGTTTTGGTTAAAGATAATTTTTTTTTCAGAACTATAAATTATTGTGAAAATTAAGTTAACTGGTTCAAGCCGTACAACGAGGGATGCTTAGTTGTGCGCTATTGAGGATCCCGGCATGATCTACCACCAACCACCATTTCATCATTATTCAGAGCTGTACCAACCACCAGATGCTGTGTCGTGTGTTTTAGGGGGGGGGGGTTGCGGTATCTCTACGGTAACCACCAGACCAACGTGGTGGGAACCAATTGCCACAACCGATGACGACACCTGCGCTGGCTCCAAAATGTGACTACAGACAAAGAACCCTTTGCTGATGAAGACCATCTCATGGGTGGGAGGGGGCGTCTGGCCGGGCTGTGGGAGTACCACCAGTGGATGGCGAAACCACAGCCGGGTCGGTCTCTCTGCAATGAATGGGGCAACACCACCGATGGCACCATCACTATCCAGCATGTATGGGTAAGCCAGATAGTACAGCGATGAAGGTGTGATGGTATGATGCCCAGGAGGGAGAAGGCTGAGGATGCTAGACAGGGCATTGCACTACCCCACTCTTAAGCTGGAACCCTGGCCCCCAGGAGTTCGGAGAAGGAAAGAAAGTCGTGGCCAAACGCCGGAGAATTGGTCAGGAAGTGGGTGGTGACCTTTAGAAAAAATGATTGTACAGGAGGCCGCCCCGACTTGCTAACCGAGCGAGATTTCACATTCCTGCCCACGAAAATGCTCCTTTGGAGATCCCCACGAAGAGTGTGCCCACCACAAACAGCTTTCTTGGGATCAGCGGCAGAGGACAATCCCTGAAGTATGTTTGTTTTTCCACGTTCCACCTGCCTTGGGCCGATCCAAGTGGATGTCAGTCCCTATGCTCCAAATCTTTAACAACCCAGATTACAGCCTTCCCCATGCCATTCAGCAATAATAATTTGCTATAAATTTTTTGTCATATTTCAGGTTAGATTTAAAGTTTTTCCTTTTTCAAAGTTATTGTGAAAATAATCCTCCGGGTTTATTGTTTTTATTTTTAAAATTCATAAGTTTATTTTTCTCATAATTTTTTGCTGGCCTCTTTGTGTGGGAAGGCATGCTGACGTAATTCTCCTTCGTTTTTTCCACGACAGAGGGTTTGTTTCCCACGCTAGGCTTCTGAGTCACGGTCACGGGAGTGTGAGAAAGAGACAAAATCGCTGCGTCATGGGAACAGAAGAAAGCATTTCGTGGAAGCTTCTGTTATTATGCGCCGTGATTGGCTGAAAATTACGTCAGCGAGCCCAGGACACTGCCCGCACAAAGAAGGAAGGCTGTAAAAATCAGTCATTGTCCGAGCACCAGGCCCAGCGGTCGTTGTTCGGGCGCCCCACGTTGGGCGCCAAATGTTACCACTCACCATCTCCGGCTAGCTCAAATATGGTGATGAGTGGAACATACAGGTTAGAAGGTCACGAAGAAAGAAGAAATTTATAAACAATGTTCTATGTATTACCTGTTTTATTTATTTATTTAAAAATCACCCTATATTTCGTATAACAGAGCATGAAATACAAACTAACTGTACATAAAAAAAAATAATACATGGAGCCATCGTCCAGCCACGGCCTGCTCGGCCCGCCGCCCGAACAACGACCGCTCGGCCTGATGCTCGGACAATGACTCAATTTACAGCCTTCCTTCTTTGAGCGCGCAGTGTCCTGGGCTCGCTGACGTAATTTTAAGCCAATCACGGCGCATGGTAACAGAGGCTTCCACGAAATGCTTACTTCTGTTCCCATGATGCAGTGATTTTGTCTCTTTCTCACACTCCCGTGACCGTGACTCACACGCATAGTGTGTGAAACAAAGCCTCGGCCGTGGAAAAACGAAGGAAAATTACGTCAGCACGCCTTTCCACACAAAGAGGCCAGCAAAAAATATTACTTCAAAAATAAAAACAATAGACCCGGAGAACTACGTTTACAATAACTTTAAACAAGAAACAACTTTACATAATTTGAAAAACTAACCTGAAATTTGACAAAAAAATTTATAACAAATGATTATTACTGGATTGCATGAGGAAGGCTGTAATCTGGTTTGTTACAAATAGAGTAGGGCAGTGGCTTTGAGAGGCGGAATGACTACTGCTACTTCATACAATCTTTTATTACAAATATGTAAAAGCAAATTATTATGGTTAAGATGTATTTTTCTAGCATA
The DNA here is from genome assembly GCF_032445375.1 of Bacillus rossius redtenbacheri. NCBI lineage: Eukaryota > Metazoa > Arthropoda > Insecta > Phasmatodea > Bacillidae > Bacillus > Bacillus rossius. The sequence goes on from NC_086334.1 coordinate 28,849,740, forward strand.
AAGAAAAAATCATTTCTATTTATTGTTTAATAAATTATTTCTGCAAAATTAGTGATTGATTGCAGTTGCACACAATATATTACCTACTCTGAATAAATTGTCAACCTGTAAGTTTGTCATGTTTTGCCAAATACTTGTACATGGTATCTCATGTTCATGGTAATAAATACTTATATCAAATTCTACTATGAAATAAATATGGTTGTTGTTTTATTAAGTTACCTTATTTTATAACTTGCCAAAAAAATTTCCAGATACAGATGGTCCCTCAGTCTAAAATTTAACAGGTATGTTGTTAACTGTGGACATTTATATAAGTGTTACTAGTAGTTGTATCATATCCATATTAAAACTGGGTCATTACACATTTTTTGTATTGAACAACAGTACTCTTGACTTCAATTTTGATTTTGCTCAAGTTCATGAGCAACATCGTTACTACAATTATTTTAACCATTCTTTATTTTGATGTATTTGAAATTGAAGATACAAATAAACAATTATTAATTTTGTTTTCTGACATGTCCAATAGCCATCACACTGCAATGGAGAACCTAAGCATTTTTTACTATGTATGTAAACTGTTAATGACATTGACTAATCATTAAAGAAAATTATGGTTATCAATCTGGCAGTGTTCTTTTAACCAGGTGTTTATTAACCAAATGAGCTTACGTGCAATTTTGATTGATAAACTAATCGTGATGACCATGTTATAAGATAAACTGTTTTCAAGCTGTGGGACCCAGCAATAACGTGTCATCCTTAGCTTTCAGTGTGCATGTAAATGGGCATTGTCAGATTGTTTTGTTGCAAGATACACTCCAGAGAACTCAAAAGTTTAGTGTATGAAAAGTATGTAAATGATTTATAATGAGTATTGTGAGTATAAGGTTTTTCTTTAATTCATCAAAGAAACATTTTGATAATGTTAATCATTTTATCTAAGGATATAATTTTTTTAAATCGCCATCTTGGTTTCAACTTTTGTTAAATTGATTTGGTTCTTTTGCATATAGCACATACCTTAGTGGAATGTCTTGTTATTAATGGTAACTGACTGCTACAAATAATTTCTCATGTGAAATAGTAATTACAGTTTAGCACTTTTTTTTTGTCCGATTGACTACAATATAAATAATACTATCACTCGACACTGTTTTATAATCTTGGAAACAAATTTAAACAGTTGACGTACCGACCGGAGGCATTTAAACCCGGCCTCGACCTGCTGGTGGAACGCACCCCTCGCAAACTCAACCCGGGTCAAACGCGGAGTAGATACACAAGTACTCCCAGTGTTTAATTTTTGTCACTGAACTGCACCTGATGCAAACAACCGATAATTGACGGAGTAAGCTCATCAGGCCATCCCCTTAAATTAACACGTGATAAGAAATGTGCATCGTAGAGCACGAGTGTTGGCTCCCTCCGGTCACAGTGTTTTGACGCCACTCCCGCTGCCTGTATCTAAGTTTTTAAATTGATTATTAGTGTTGAAAGTGATCTCAGGGGTTTTAACGGGGGTTCAGCCTCGTGGCTGCAGGCAGGAGCGCGTCTCTGTTCGAAACCTACCCGGGCTTTTCAGGCTGCTGCCACCCGTCCCTATGGAATAGTTACGGGTAATGCCTAGCGGGCTAAGGGCGTAGCTTTAGATTCGTTGTCCGGTGGGCGCCAGGCTAGCTTGGAAGAACTAGACCGTGAGGAGGTTCGTGGGTTCGCTGCCCCAGCATGTCCCGCTAGGTACGTCGGCTTACAGTGGTGATTGGATTACTGAGTGGATACAGGATGCGCCCTAGGCAGTGTAGGAGACTGCATACCTATACATGTGACACTGAAATAACACACGAGTTTGACTGAATTATGTTAATAATGCGCCGTTATGCACGATTGACACACAGCACTGGTACACGTTTATGACATAGCACTACATGATTACGTTACGCAAACTACTCTAATCTCCGCGGCAGTCTCGCGGGTCGGTATGGTTACCGGAGGCGGCCAGTACTGTGAGTTAACCCGTGACGCGGTTGCGCGGGGTGTTTGTTAAGGCGGTCGGGATAGGCCCGGCTCTGCCGAAAATGGTCCGGGGACACGTGAGCAGCGGTAAAGCGAGGTTGTGATATATTTACTTACTGAACATAAAGATTTATCGGTGCACTTAAAATGTAAGCTACTCATGGGACAAACGTCCGCCCAGACCGACTCGTCCACCCCCCCCCCCCCCCCCCGTGCCACGTGCCAACACCTTTATTTTATCTTAAAGTTATAATTTTATATAATACATCCTTCCAGGTACTTAATTAAAAATTAGTACCCGGAAACTGTTTGCTGAGGGCTTAATATTTCTATCACTAATAATTAACTGTTTGAAAATATAGTCACATGGAACACTGTTGTTTACAAGCATTAACACTGATGAGATCCTGGATTTCATTTAATGGCACTGAAAAATATCCTGGTAATTAGCATCTTATGTTTTAATTGTTACGTAGGTCAGGTAGCGAATCCCTCACTTGACTCGTTCCGGATGTGGCTGGGGCGCGCTCCGAACGGGAGGGTCACTGATCGGGTGAGAACCGGCTGAAGGTAGCATCGGTACGACGTCAAGGCTACCCAGGACGCCTTATAAATAATTGGTAAACGATTTGACACGACACTGCATTTATTCAGAACCGATACACTTGTTGGTCCAGGTACTGGCCGCTTCTGTTGTCTGACCGCTGCGACACGCGTATTTCTCTACGTAAACGGTACGTGCGACCAGGATAGGTTGCCAAGTGGTGTACACGTACTTCTACAGTGGTCGATTATAAATGTGAATGGCGCGGCAGATAGCCACAGATCTCCTGTGCTGCAAGAACTTCTACAGGCAGTTACGTTAACATGGAAAATAGCACATACAAACGGACGTTCCAAAGTTATTTGCAATCTAACCTGTGGCGAAATATGAAGGTCCCGAAAAGTACGTAACCCGGTACACTGGAATCATACACGTTACAGTCACTTATTAATCAGAAATTACTCGGTTAGATTGCATGTTACAAGTTACACATTTACAGACGAAAGTTAAGAGACGTAAATTAACGAGTAAGAACTCGACACACGTTGCTAAGAGTCTTTGACGATAACAATTAATTGGCTTTGAAGCCGAAAAGCTGCGTACCTCAATTACGCTGTCCATAAACTGGACATGGAATTACTTAAAGTATGTAAAACTCCCTGTTGGGATAAAATTAATTAGTTACGAGTCGCACGAAATATCGTGCGACTGGGTGGGGTCGGCGCAGAGCTGGTAAAAGGATTTTGAAACTTACACTATTGCTATTATGTGGATGTAGCGCGAAAGTTGATGGCTCTGTGTTCGCGGAGTGTCCGACCCCTGCGAGCTCCCGACGGTAACTACGTTCTAGACCGCCCTGCGGCCTCGCGCCTAAACGCGTGGAGTGCGGGAAAACAGATCCGGCCAGTTTTGGGCTTAAAAGACATGTTACACAATATATGATTAGTAAAATAATTAGACATGATTTCCCTTAAATTAATTATGTTTTAAATTGTTATTAAATTGGTTGTTTTTGATTTGAACAGAATAATTACGTATTTAATTCAGCGCATTGCCACACCCGGCCGGGCGCTGTCGTCGCTTTGGTGTTCGTCACGGCGCACTTTTACACACTCGGCGGAAATCACACTCGGGCGTGTTCGACCCACTTAAGAGGTGTTGTTGTGACATAACGGCCTGTGCGAACCAGAGGGAGCACCGGCGGTCGGCGTCAGTTTAATGAACGTCCTTAATTATAATCGCGGCCTAGAGCCTTAATTTAAGTAAGAAACAAGGTTCTGAAGCAATATCCAGAACAAACCCACAAACATAAAAATAACCAGTTGTTTTTACCAACTAGTTAGTAGCCTTTAAGGGTGGTATTCCAAGACGTTTGAGTAAGGTAGTGAATTAGCACTGCCTTGTTGGGTAACTTCTGTACCTTAACTCTCGGGTCATATTCCAAAATGTGTCCTAACTGAACCCTTGTAAGGTATCAGATCGGCAGCCGTTTTAATAAACGAGGACTTGTGAGAGGCTATAAACAGTTGTACTTCGTGGAATCCATCGTAATTTTAGCTTATTATTTTAAAACTATGTAATTATAATGTGAAATAAAATATTTAATTTTGGTTGTGCCGTCCGCCGCAGTCTCGTGTTCGAGGTCTGGTGCAGGTCCTAGCGGGGCGGCTGACTTTCTTAGAGATATCTGTTCCAGGAGGGCGCCAGGCTAGCTCGGTGTCTAACGGTGTGATGGTCGTGGGTTCGTTGCCCCAGCGTGGCCCGCTAGAACCATCGGCAGTGATGGAATTTGTTTCCTGATTAGGTTGGGTTGTTTAGGTTAATTTACATACACTGTTCTGGTTGTTCTACGGGTCGCACGTCGCGCACGGGAGGTGCGGGATGGACGTTTTATTGTTCACGATTTACACTGGTTCATTACATTGGGCGCGAGGTCTACTCGGCGGTACATAACTGCCAATGAGGCGTCGGAACACGTAGAAGTTTTGATTACACTATTATTACAATTACACTTGACAAAACGGCACCCTGTGGTGCTCTTACGTACACGATTACACTCCACACGTTATCTGAGAGGGACACCTGTGTGCCTCTATGTGTGTTTACTTATTAAGCCCTCACGCCAGTCGCAGTTGAGGGAGAGCGTTCGATTAGCGTCGGCTAATCTCGTAATCGGTAAATTGCGACGCGCGGGCCCACCTGCGTGGACCACGGTTCGCTACTAAATTAAAAACACGTTTAAGCTTGGATGTAGCCTGTGCCTGTGCACTGGGGGATTGACTAAAGTTCTGGGGTGGCGGGAGACGGCCCGTACCGTATACTGCACGGCCCCACGTAATGCTTTGTTGGGGCGTGTTAAATTGACGCGGCTGAGTTAGGCCCTACACCGGAAAAGGACCGGGCGCACACGGGGAGTATTTAAAAAAAGGTTTTGGTTGTGACTATAATTACCAGATGGACGTTCGGTGAAACAAAGAAATGCTGGCTCCCCGTGGGACATGCGTCCGTCCCGGTCCGCGAGTCGCGCTGTACTGGCGTGATGTCATGGCGTCCGGCCGAGGCTCGGTGCCCCTCGCGCCAGGGTTGACCTCATTACGTTATTTTCTAATGTGACACGTTAATAAGAGATTTTAAGGGCGCTAAATTCCTACATTAATTATTAAGGCTAAATAACATTACTCAATCTTCTACAATTTAGAGTTAGTATGTTTACAAATTATGTCCTTTAAATTATACGTCACACCAGAGACTGTCCGTTTCTCGCCGGACTGCTCCAGTGGGGGGTAATAACGAAACACAAGGGGTTAATAATTATGTCACATGGGTTAATTAACTAATCTAGGCAGAAGGCCGCCAGGGGAACACTCACACACATATCGACACATTTACACACGTGAGTGCCCGGGCACTCCTACGTCGCACTTTCGTTAATCAACTTTTAATTTATACGTAATATTGTTTATATTCTGTGTGTGTTTTATCAACGTGGTCGCCTGTAATGTCGGTCTGTTTATTATGGGGCCGGATTCTACCTTGTCTGCTGGTGGCTCGCCTGACTCGGGTGGGCCATGGCTAGGGGCGCGTTCCGTTAGCGTAAAAAATATATATGTAGAGTTATGAATCAAATCGGCAACAGATAAGACACCAAAAATTAATGCCCTAAAAATAAGGGACTGACCATTTCCTATCGTGCACTTGGAATATGGTTAGGGTATAGGTATCGCGTATTCAATACCTAAACCCTTATTTTTGTGTCTTGGAATACGGCCCTAAATCCAACTACCCTTTTTTTTTGTAAAAAAAATAAGAAATAGAAAGCATTTATGCGTTATGATTGCCAGGAGAAGTCACACTGTGACGATTTTGAAGTTCCTTTTTTACCTCGCCCTCGCCATATTGTCCTACCCATAACATTGTTGTAATGTTGCTTCATAAGTCTAATGATAGTCAGTAGTATGTATTAGAAATTTGACGTTAAAAAAAGCCATGTTTATAAATTAAAGGATTTTAATTTGTACCTACAATGCAAACACTACTTTTATGCAACGTTTGTTTTCTGCCAGCAAAAATTTCAATATAAAATTAAACATTTAAATGCGCATTCATTAAAAAATAATTCTTAAATATTCGTTACATTAAGTTGAATCTACAGTAGTAATTAGAGACAGAACATATTACTACTCAAGTTCAATGAAAAAATAAATAGTGAATTGAAATTTGAACAAATGTGATTCAAGATTTTAACAGAAACAGCAAACCCACAATACTGGTAAAGTCTAGCCATACCGATTCTATGTAGATTCATGCTGTTGAAGGGGTTTTTGTTGAAAATGTTGTCATTCTATCTATATAGTCTTTGGTTGTCATGTTTGTTTACATGAAGTGAGGAATTGTCGGTGTTTAAAGGGTTTTATCAGAAACAATCTAAATTGGTTTGGTAAATTTTACAATCAAAAGCAATAAAGGAAATATAATAAAGCCCTTGATCTGTTAGACAATAAAATACAAATCTATTCTGAAACTGCGATAACCTAAACGATAAGATTTTTTAAAAAAACTCCCGTTGTATATAAATGGCAATTTAATTTAATTATAATGACGAGCACCTTGTCTACTGAAATTCGAACGCCTCCGAAAATAGCACCGAAACCAGGTAAATAATCTTACAATACTACATGTTTTTTTTTTTAATATGTGTACTTAATTCTGAATAAACATTTATTTAATTGTTCTCACTAACCTTGGAGGTTTCTGCTCATTGGGAGGGAAAAAATGTAAGTAGTTATTAAAGAATAGTCGGAAAAAAAAAGAAGGAAAATAGTAACAGGAAATATTAAAAAGAGTCACATTAATAATTGTTTGTGATGCTGCATGTAGGTGGGTGTGCCACCAACCTCGCTCACCTGTGATCCTAATGGTTAAATGGTTTAGATTTTTGTTATGACATCATCTAGGGCTACGCCTACTTATACCTGGTTTGCCACCACCTCCCTCTTTACACACAACCTCCCTTGCTATGGTTATTTGCACAGCGTAACATTTGCTGTGCGTGCTTCTTTAATTGAATAGTTCGCCACCAGCTTGTAAGAAAGGGCGTGGTAAATATGTAGTTGGGCGGTATTTGCGAAAAAAAATGTTAAAAATCTGAAAATACCTTTTGTTATATGCTCTTCAACTTCCTCTTTTCATTAAAAGTGGCGGAGGTAAGAAATTGCAAATACTTTAGGAGATATCGAATTTTTAAATTTCTTCATATGTAGTTGAGCGGTATTTGCGAAAAAAAATGTTAAAAATCCGAAAATACCTTTATTATATGCTCTTCAACTTCCTCTTTTCATTAAAAGCGGCGGAGATTTGAAATTCCAAATACTTTAGGAGATATCAAATTTTTAAATTTCATCACAATACCAGCGCATTCCTGTGGCGTGCGTGCACCATTGTTTCTTGTTTACGTACGAGTATCTATTTTTTTATTGGATAATGATGTCACGTGATTGTTCGTGATAGGCCAGAATTCAAATGAACTAATACGTGATTATTTAGTTCAATTATTTTTTAAAATGGTGTTTAATTACCGCCTCCAACTTAGGTGAGTTTTTAACGTTTCTAATTTTAAAGTCTTATTTGTTATTTTGATATTGTTGCGCAAGTAATAAGTAACAAAAAAAATTACGTGAGTTGTTACTGTGCATCCTTTGTTACAGGTTTGTTAGGTAAGGTCAGTTACATTATAAATCATTTAAAACTAAAGAATAATTAAAATTAATTCACATTATTTTTAATATCACCTTAGTTTGAAAGTATTTATAATGTAACTGACCTGACCTAATCAACCATTTTTACCTTTATTATTTTACATATTTACCTTTATTCCCTCAAATTTTATTGTGTCCAGCTGCATTAATTAACCTTTTCATTAAATAATTTTTAAAATTTCAGTGGTCTTCAGGCAGACTAAAATTCCAGAAACCTCCCCTAAGCATCAATTCAGTTTTAAAATATTATAACTATAAACACAATTTCAAATGTTTTGTGAATCGGTGTTGATATGTTTTAATTATGTGAAGCATTTTATGACTTATTTATTTAACCTATGTGGCATGATTTAATTATAACATAATGGTCATCAGCAAGGTGGTTAGTGTCCTGGTAGTGGCCATTTTGTTACATCTGGCCCAGTCTGAATCTACCACCGCTCGAGATAGGACATGAAAACACCCCGAGGCCTCGAGGACTTCATCGCCTGCCATCACTCACTAGTCTTTCTGTTTTCATAGTTGAAATTAGGTACCTTAATAGCTTTCTTTATATCCTCTGGGCCTGCCTTGGGAGGCAGACTCCTTAAATAAATAGGTATTCTTTCAGTCTTTACAGAGACTTTGTCATTAACATGAAAATCATTGGTCATGAGTGTGACTGACCTCAAACCATAACTATTCGTGACTTGTGGCATTTTTAGCTGTTAATTAACTAAAGTACAAAGGGCATCTAAGTTATTCACATGAATAAATCAAATTAGTCACAAGTTATTTTAATTCTTTACAACATCTAGATGAATACTGGTACCAGGCGTGTGGGATGCCTGTAAGAGCCCACAGGGTATGTCTGCAAGTAAGCGTGCCAGTTCAGAAGGATTGAGGTAGCTTTTAAGCAGCAATTTGAGTCAAGACTCTTCACTGATCACTTCACGACTTGAGAGGGTGTTTTCCCACCACTGGGTCCATTGGCCCATTAACATATGGTGGTGCCCATGCAATTAATCTGTGTAGTAAATATATTTCTTTGTAAAAGTTTAATTCTGAGACTGAAATAAATTGTTAAATTTCAGGTCGAGTAAGAGTTGTTAGAGCACTATTCAAGTACACTGCACAGCATGTAAGTACATATGACATATTAAATATCTGTGATGCATTCCAGCTAAACTGAACACTGTTATATAATTTCCAAGTATTTTATTTCAGTTAAGAATGTATGAAAATATGAAACTGCATGTTTCAATTTTGTACCTACAGTTGACAAGTGTGACCATTATGAGTCTATTCCAAAATGTTCTGATTTGCTGGAAAGCTCTAGTCAGTAATTTTTAGGAGTTACGTTTGGCCCTTGATTTGTTTAAAATTGTTTATGTCAATTGGGCTCGCTCAAGTAACATGTCAAAATGTTTCAGTTAACAAAGCTATGTTTTATCATGTGATAACTGGTGCATGCTTAACATTAATATTCTCATAAAAAAAAGATTTATTTTCCAATTTAGAGATCACATTTTTGCATCCAAAAGCAATGTTTTATAGACAAAAAAAAATTAATAGTAGTACTAACATTATTAAGTACCCCATACAATTAAATAACTTTTTTGTTGCATCTTGGTAGTAAATAATTAATGTGTATTGGGGTGTATGCCCGTTACATTATACCCTTCCCTGAGGGTCGTTTAGATGAAAATATTACATAAATTTTAGCAAAAATCTTTAAAAAGCTGGGCTATTGTAAGCGGAAACTCAGTGTAAGTTGCCTAAAATAGCTGCAGTCAGCAGGGGTGGACAGACACCTAGTCGCAACAAGCACATGACATTGTCAGTCCTGGAGGGTATAAATATTCGTCCAGCTCGGGGCCAGTACAACAGTCTTCAGAGGGGACCAAATGAGAGCTGGCCGACGATGACGACAATAGAAGGCTGCTGGGAATCTCGACGATACTTCAGCAAGTGAGTTGACTTCACTCAGCCCAGCACTCACGCCACAAAACCCTCCAAGCTACCATAAGGGATACCCTAGCTACTAGCTCAGCAAGTAAGGACTCGCTCTGCAAAATACAGTCCATTCAAGCATGGTTGGCCGCTTATCAACTAAAGAAGGGGCTAGTTAACTGCTCAGCCACTAGGGAGTCTCCTAGTGAGCACTATTACAAAAGGAGGGAGAAACAAGACCTGGACTCACCCAGTGAGAGCGAGCTATGGGGTACACCAACAGAAGAAAATGATGGTTATTAGATGCCACAACTAACCGAGGGAGATGGGAAAACGAGTCTGTGTAGGAAGATGAATGTTGGGAAAGGTGCCAACCTGGGACAACTGCAACTCATTCAGCGAGGCGGTAGAGTGCACAGCTACGGGCCTACTCGCCTTGACAACCGGAGGAGCCCGTGGAACGAGAGAAAGAGACCTAAAACCAAAAACTAAGGCTAGTAATCAATATGGTTTACTCCTTTACTCCACACAGTCGGCGGGGGTTTAATAGATTAGTAACATCCTTTTGCATTGAGGCTAATTCAAGGTAAAACCGAAAGCGGAAAGACTAGTCTTGCAAAGAGCTAAGGAGGCTCTTTTTAATAAGTGTAAGTAAGCTTTAATGCTCACTAGGACCAAGAGCTGAAGATCCAGTTGCATAAACACTTAAACAATAATCTAAACTGTTTTGAGAAGGCAACTACCACCCTAGGAAAGTAGAGTACAACTTTAATTCAATATTTTGACTTACAATAGATTTAAGTTGCATTTTGAACTGGCAGGGTTAATGTTATGTTTATGCTCAGGTGTATGTAACCAAACCATATTTGTATAGGTTTTGTACCTGCCAGGAATGTGGTAACAAATAGCGGCGCTTGGAAACCCAGTTCACAAGATATTTTAGCTTATAAAACTATAAAGAATCTTGCTCTTAACTTGCATTGCAGTAGGAATTTGCTGTTACTTTCCAATACACAATTTTTGCTGTAAATGCTGTTGTTTCAACATGTGTAGTTTTAAAATTCTGAAAATAAAATTTTGAAGTTAATTTTTTGTAACATTTACCTTAGCTGAAGTGGAAGTCTCTTTTTCTAAGAGTATTAAATACCTAGTGTTCTTAAAAAATAGCATACTACTCACCATTACTGTGGGTGCTCTAGTTCTATGGGTTGTTTTTATTGATTCTTTTCAAACATTATTACTATTACAGTGTATCAAGAACATTATCTGAGTCTGTGATTGCCGAGATACCACACTCATTTTTCATGGGTTGGTGGTTCGATTTCAGCATGAACAACACTGAGTTGGTACTCTGAGTGATTTTAAGTCCTTTTTAATTGTATAAGTTTCACTGCGTTAAGCCTCTGTGCTTAACCATGTGAAAAAAACCTAAAACACTTCAAGCACTGTCAAAAACTAGCTGACTGATGTTCACAGCCGATTTGAGGAAGATATCTTGACACTTCCACTCTCAAGCAAACTGTGCTATTGCAGTCAAACTGTAATTTTTCTTTAACAACTATCTTGTTCCTGTTGTCTTTGCTTTTGTGTTGATTTAAGTGTTTTTGTTGCAGCCAGATGAATTATCATTCCAAGAAGGTGATCTCCTGTATGTGTTTGATGAAGCGACTGATCCTAATTGGTGGAAAGCTCGTTGTGGAAACCAGACTGGCCTTATACCAAGCAATTATGGTAATGATTTTTTTTTCTTATAAATTTTATGTCTTTTAGGCTAGCAAGAAATGTAAAGGTTATTTTTTTTACAAGTCATCGAAACAGTGGAACCTTAATAGGATGACATGAGATCAATAATTTATGGTACAGGATAGTGAAAATACAACTTACAACCAAAATATAAAAAACAAAAGCGTGAAACATTGAGTGAGATGTGGGTTTGGATATCCACTTAGACAGATCTGGATCATCAAAGAAGCTGAGCAGTTACCACCAGCTGCCTCCCGCCCTTCCTTCCTTACCAACCTTCCCATGTGTTGCCGCTGGAGCACCATTTGCATGGGCAGGCTAGGCTTCAGCTTTTAACTGCATCAGTTGAGTTTGAGTAAGTGTCAATTTCTATTTAGCAATCATCCCATCCAATCTTAAGTTGGCGCAAGGAATGGTGCATCTTAGCCGTATTCAAGGTAAAAATGCTTTAAGGCCCCTCCCTTTCCAAATCCACAATCTCATTTTCGTGCCGTGCGTGTTTCAGTGGAGAACCACGGAGAGGAGATCAATTTTCCCCTCCACGAAGCAGCTCGCAGGGGCAACCTAAGTTTCCTGCAAGAGTGCTTGCAGCAAGGTGTGTCCGCCACGGGGCTGGACCAGATGGGCAACACTGCACTGTACTGGGCCAGCCACGGAGGACATTTAGACTGTGTCTCCCAGCTGCTGGCTCAGTCCAACACCATGGTTAATGCCCAGGTATCATTCTTCATTCTTAGCTAATCATCTCAATTGGGTAAATTACCTATATGTAGGAGATATCTTGGTTGATCTTTGCTTCTGTGATGTTTTTTTTTTTTTTTTTCAGTATATTTGAATTTTCTCTCATTTCAAGTTACATAATTTTTTTAAACATTTTGCAGGATTAAATTTTATACTTTTTTTATTATTTGATAAATTATTCTGTATTAAGTTGTATGAATTAACATTTATATTAGCTAAGAGAACATGAAAAGGTTCTCATTTTAAGAAGACATGTTATGTATTATTGAATTCAATGAACCAAACACATTTTATTTGTGTTTCTGTAAATTAGGCTTTTCATTGAGGGGTGCAATTTCTTTAGTATTAAGATAATAAGTAATTTTATCTTCCATTTTAGTTTTTTATGTTATTTCTCATCTTAGGCAGTGAAATTTACTAGTTTGGTGGCAGTTTTCTTTTAATGAGCTACTACTCTTGAATGTAGTAACACCAGTATTGTGGATTAATGATGGGCATTTTTGAGCATAGTTTTGAAAATGAGAGTTGATAACATACTATGTTTTAATTTAATTAAGAATAGCAATAATACATAATCATTAACCTAGCCAGGCCAGAAAACTAGATGCAGATGTAAACAATTGACTGCCATGTTTATTTGTGAAATAACAGAAAAAGTTGGCCAAAAAAGCGGCTTTACTTCTGACTGTCAATGCTCGTGCTTTCATTATCAAAGTAACCATCAAAATTTGTTTTTGTTCTTCTAATAATGATGGCCTGGGCTACATAAAGTACTAAACATATAATAATAAAGTTTTAGCTATATTAGGAAGTATCGGGTCATCTATACCCGTTAACTGGATATGTAAAATAGTGCATAGTGATAGTGCAGGGCAGTATTTAAAGAAATATTGTCCATAGAGGTAAATTAATTTTTAAGTAAATTTTCACGGTTTGTGCACGTCTATGCTAGGACATATTCCCAGTTTTCTTTTAGCACATATTGACTTTTAAGGCAACAGAAGCATTTGTAAACACCTAAAATTGAGCTAACTAACGTGCTAGTCTAGTTTCGTCCACATTCAAAATAATTTGTTTTGTTTATTTTGCAGTAGAGCCTCCAGTCCTTAACATGACAAATCAAAAGTACAGTAAACTCCTGATCACCCCTTTTTGGAACCTACCGATGCCCGGATAATTGAAATCGTATAAAAAAAAAAACTCAGTTAATCTGTTTCACGTTTAAGGGCCGCCTTTGAATTTGGGTCGCACCATATTTATCTTTAGTAGAATTCTGAGCAAAAGTGAAGTCTTTGTGTACTGTCTCTTGGCTTATTGGGACGCAAACCATATGGCACTGTGATGCCATGCAGTGTTTCTCTGTTTGCTGGAGAGTGTGGCAGTCTCCCACTCCTTGCTTTCCCCCTCTCTGTCTCTCCTGTAAATTAAAAGTGATTATTTTACCCCTTGGTGGCTATGTGCTAAGTGTGGGATTGGTGTAGTCATAATATACATACATAGTAGCACAAGTCCACGAAGACTGTATTATTTTATATGATTATTAAAGTACACCAGAGTTCCTTCAACACAAACACTGCTTAACATTTCATTGGCATCTGGCTCATTAGAGACTGTACGAGATATGAGAATGAAACAGTGAAGGACTGCAAGAGTAGGGGGGGGGGGGGGGTCACTTCCCTCCCCTGCATACATCCTTTTAAGAGGAAGTAAACAAATAGATTACACTATCAGCACATGGTGACCAAGCAAGGAAACTTGCATCCTGTTTCGGGTGTGGTTGATTCTTCCTTCCGAATCCAGATATCACTTTCCTTCTTAGTTACTGTGGTTATCTGCCAACATCATGCCTCAATAACTGCCTACTAAAGTGCCACTTTTACTTATATTAATATTCAGGGTTATTTGGCCCAGAGGGAACTGACTTGTTATATTCATTATATTGGTAATTATTGGGTCAGAGATGATGTTTGAAGGAGCGCCTGACTGATGTTTCAGAACAAGCTCGGGGACACGGCGCTCCACGCGGCCGCGGCGCGCGGCCACTACGAAGCGGTCGAGCTGCTGCTGCGGCACGGGGCCGACTCGTGGGTGCAGAACAAGGATGGTCACACCGCCCTGGAGCTGGCCATGAGCTCTGCCGTGACCAACGCCATCCAGATGAGCAGGTCGGCGTCCCTCGGCAACACCAGCTCCGCTTCCTACGCTGCCGACGACTATGGCGACGATTCAGACTGAGCTCCGTTGCTCAAACAGCACCGTGTGTGTTGCCTTAATTGCCTTCGAGAAGTTGGAAAGCATGTAAAGTGATCATTGATGTGTGGACTCGGGTGTCAAACTGAAACCTCCAATATAACCCAAGTAATCATTTAAATTACTTGCTGAGTTTTTTTTATCAACACATGTTCAATTAGTATTGGGTTGAGTTAATTTCATTTGTCATAACAGATTATTTCATGAAGATTTCAAAATGAATTACAATTCTAATTTAGCTATTTATACTGAAGACAACTTATAAGTATAACACACAAATGTTTTCATGTAAATAAAATAGGTTAAGTTTTTACACTGTATTTTAGATATTAGTATAGTCATAACATAAAATATCTGCTTAATTATTTATATTGATAACATCAAATGCTTTAAGCTCCATTCAAAAATTTACATCCTATTAGTTAACCTATTATAAGGTTTCTTTTAATAATTAAACAAAAACGAACAACGAAACAATAGACTGTTTATATGCATTGTATTGTGGTGATGTTAGAAGATATGAACATGGACAATGGCAAGGAAGATACAGTAGTCTCTTGAAGAAACAATCTCATAGTAGCATGGCCAGTACACTGTGGTGATGCATTCTTTGGTGTAAAACTGAAAACTGTAAAGTATTAATAAGGCAATATCTATTATATTTAGTAGATTAATGATTAATTTTTGAGATAAAGTTATTCAAATTGCATAAGTATTGCGACATAATATTTTTAATAACAATAAAAAAAGGAGGGGGGTGTTTGCTTTTGGCTGAGAAATCTTTAAAGCTTGCTCAGTTAAATGGAAGGTGCTCAACATAATGTTAAGTGAAATAATTGTTATTATGTATTGCATTAATAGGGTTAATTCCTAGAAAATAAATTTTGTTATAGCCAATGTCATTTAAATGATTACAGTGTTTAATACAAACACACAACATTTTATTTCTGTACATTATTTAGTTTCTAATGTGTTTCAAATGAAAGTGTTAAGTTTTCGAAAGCTGCCAAAAAAATAGATAATGACTCATTATTTGTTGCAAGTTCATGACAACATATTAATTTTGGCTGGATACTGATGTTTAATAAAGCATGAGCCTTAAGAATATGTGGACATATGTTTTGTAGTTAAGTGATAAGTAGTAAACATTGATTAACCTATTAAAAGGTGTTGTTGAAGCAGTTATATTTTTTAAATGACAGATAAATAATTTTTAGAATTTGAGCTACATCAAACTAATATTAATGATTTACACGCCTCTAGTTTTTGTGGTATTAGGTATTAGGCATGTACCAAAAATAAGGCTGTGTAAAGAAAGACACTCCATTTTTACATTGTGATATAGTATTCTAAGTTAGTGAATAAGTGTTTTACTTTTAATATTTATCATATTTGTGACAATTTTTTTAAGATTATGTGATGATGGCTTTTGCTGTTGTATTTATCAAACGGGACCACAACTGAATGTTTTGATGTATATAATATATTCAATAAAGTATAATATCCTTTCAAGCATATGTATTGGTCATGTGTAATAAATGCATCATTTTACAGGGAAAAGCATTCAGAAGAACAATTAAAAAATATAGTGACAAGCTCTGAACTGACTACAGGATTTATTTTTCATTGCACCAAAGACAAAATATATAGTTACAGCTAAAATCATTAAAAGAACCAATGCCGACCTTCATGCTTTAAAAATGGGCTTAAAATTTTTATAATTTAACCTGCTATAAACACAAGTTCCTATGGGAAACAGTTGAAATCCAATTGTGATTCAAATTATTAATAAAAAATTCAAAGTTGCATATTATTTACTCTGAATACCTGACACCGTCTCCACTACCTCCATTGATTTTTACGTGATTTTTATATGGTTTGTGATCTCAGGGTAGGTTCGGCCTTGTGGCTAGAGGTAGGGGTTAACGCAGTAGGGCCCCCCGAGCTGTTATGGCCACTCGGGACGCCTGAAGAAGAACACAAAATTACTGATTGATGCCTGATGAATTTATTACGGCACAGCCCTATACATAGTGCTGCCCGTCCTGGTCGTAACGGTTGTCCCGAATTGAATAGTCACACGATTTTACTACGCGTGAAGGACCTTCTTGCACATGATGCAGCGGTTACAGAATAAACCCTAACATGACATTACACCCTGACGAATAAAACACTTCACTATTACACTTTACGTATTACACTGGGCTAATGACACGTAGGCCCGTAACTCCGGCGACTCTACCTGACACTTGTCCCAGATATCGACTCGTTAGTAAGTTTGGTGGCACGATACCGAGCGGCGGTTACAAAATAAACCCTAATATGACATATTATACCCTGACGAATAAAACTTCACTATTACACCTTACGTATTACACTGGGCTAATGACTCGTAGGCCCGTAACTCCGGCGACTCTACCTGACTCTTAGACTTGTCTCAGATACTGACTCGTTAATAAGTTTGATGGCACGTGTCGCCTACTGGCTGCCCCGTGCGGGCTGAAACTATGTAGCCGGTCGGCTAGGTTGTTGCGTGAAGCGCCGACGTAACTTCTCGTAGACTCCCCACAGTACTTACGTATTATGCTGAACACTCGTCTTGGAGCACTGATTAATTTAAGTGAAATACCACATGATAAATTGAGGCCGACCACGGAACTGTACGAAAAAGATTGAGAAAGATTACGACTATTGAAACTACATGTCGGTGAAAACAAAAGTTGCTGGTTCTGTGTTGCGCGGAGCTGCCGGCCTCTCCGAGCTCCTGGACACTGCCGCTCTCACAGCGCGTGACCCCCCTCCCCCGCCAGCCCTCCCGTGGAAACGTGTGATTTTCGCAGGAAACTGAACCGGCCAGGTTTGGGACAAGGCGCACAGTGAAACATAATTTTGAAGGAATTAAAATATTAATTGATGAAAATAATGTCTAATAAAATCCTGTGGAAAAAATACATATATTACATTTGTTGTAGTTCGGCGGAGGGATATGCCACATCCAGCCGGATCCTTCCACCGACGTAGCACTTGTTGCCTGGCGTTCGCCTCGTTGCACGCTCTATGGTGCGCGCACGAGCGCGTTCTTTGCACACGCCTTTGTGAGACGTTGATGAGGCATAGCGGTCTATGCGACATAGAGGAGCATTAGCGGTCGGCGTCATACCTATCAAATATATTTACTTTCAAGTTTAGTAAATTAAAATTGTGCATATAACTTTTGCACAATATAGCCTGTAAAATCTGTTTTTGATACTCAATTATCACATTTAGTGGCACAAACATTTTAAAATCTTTTCTTCCTTAGGTCAATGACTTAGTGTTTTTTTCAAAAGCAGTACCAGAACTTGCAAAATAAATGCAATTAAACACAAATAAACTTAAGTCACAGTAACACAATAATATATGTATTAATCTTTTAAAAATTATAATAAAATTTCACAGAAAACAAACGGAAAAATTGTTGAACTCCAAGTTAATGTTCATCACTTACTTTTCTTGAAAAGTTTCATGAAAAGAACCGTATCTGGAAGAGAAAAAAAAATGTGTTATTCATTTATGGTTGTTACAAATTAAGTTATTGTCATAACTAATATACGGCAGATACTTTTCAGTAATGTAAATACAAAATAAACTTGCACCTTTGTGTAAGACCAAAGACCCCTGTATAAATTCTTTTGGGTCACATTTTGTAAGGAAAATTTCTAAATAAGTGTGTGTACACATGTATAAAAAAAATGATCGTTTAGCTTACACTCTTAAAAATCTATGGTATGGCTGCCGTAATCAAGAATGAAAATAAACAAGAATACATATTAATTTAAATTTGCAATATTACGTACATGTGTTTATAGTTTGATCTGTGCTCTGCAATACATTATTTACACATTCCAGATGACCCTGTTGTGCACATGGTTTGGATAGTCCATTTTATAACTAAGAATTTTTTTATGTTCCTGTAGTTTATGTTAATGTACTATTAGCATTATATATATATAGTTCATATGTCTTCAACGAGAAATTTGTGTTGTCAAGTGAATAAGTTAAATAAAACTATTAATCACACCTAGTTATCATGTCTTCTATAATATAGTATTTTATTCCCAATGAATTCTGGAAAAACTCTGTGGGTGTGAAGGCCTTTGACCTAACATCAGCTTGCTAAAACCATCCACAGAGCTGGCTAAAGACCCTCTCTGCACAAAACTACTGTGTTTTCTCGCATAATCGTCGCACATTTTATTCTAAAATCAAGTTTGAAAAGTAGGGGTGCAACGATTATGCGTAAAAATTTTTTTTTTGTTAGGTAAAGTTATTCATAAAAGCAAAACCTGTTCATGGAAAGTATGTTTATTTTTAAAAAAAAGGTGGAGTATACAATAGCACGCCAAATAATTTATATTAATAAGTCATTAAACAAAAACCTTTCTTCAATTTTAAATAGAAAAACAAAATCTGTGACGCGAACACAAGTCACTTGAATATGTGACTTGAACTAACGTGCAACTGTCGTAGTACACGCCACGAAAGAGTGCGGGCCATCAAATGTAGTTAACTCGGCACCTGACAGAGAGCGCGCGTTGCATGCATCGGCGAGATATTGATATTAGACTACGTGCGCGCGCTCTATACGGGAAGCAACATAACCAAACATGAATGATGCCAACTAGCGCTGGCTATATGTTTATAAGCGGTACACCGCGGCAACGTAGACGATCATATAAAGGAAATAACGTTGAAAAAGTCTTCAAAAGAAAATTTACACTTCAAACAACTTAGTATTTCCGTTAATTAAATAAGTGGTCATGTCCGAATAAATATTAGATTCTACTTTAAAATACATAGTTTTATACGGAAAATATACCTACACTGGTACACCGCGGCGATGCAGACGATCAGATAAAGGAAATAATGTTTAAAAACGTCTTTAAAAGAAAATTTACACGACGGACAACTTGGTATTTCCGTTAATTAAATAAGTGGTCATGTCCGAATAAATATTAGATTCTACTTTAAAATACACCGTTTTATACGGAAAAGATACCTACACAAACCGCTCGGGATATAATAGCGGGACCAAAAACAACATGTGATGTTTACGCGAGAAGTTTTTTTATCACAATTTTGACGGCCTAAAATATAGGTGCGACGATTACGCTATAAAAGAGGGTACTTGTTCACATGGCACAAGACAATCTATTTGCAAGGCAGCATTCTCTATGA
This sequence comes from Bacillus rossius redtenbacheri, assembly GCF_032445375.1. Lineage (NCBI taxonomy): Eukaryota > Metazoa > Arthropoda > Insecta > Phasmatodea > Bacillidae > Bacillus > Bacillus rossius. The sequence continues at coordinate 28,869,441 of NC_086334.1, forward strand.
CAGTAGAGAATGGGGAGGGGGGGACAGTAACTTGGGTGCTGCGTCAACAATTTCACTCTGAACGCCTTCAGAGACGTAATGTGAAATAAATCCACCAAGCTCTGACATTGAATTTTTTTGAGTCTAAATCATTGTCAGAAGCTTCACTAAAACACATGATTACCCAAATTAAAATTACATAAGGATATAGAATTGAAAACAAATGAGTTGATAAAGACCTCTTAATGAACCACCACATGTCCCTAGCGAGGCCAACACTCAACTGACAGAAGGATGTCTCTGCGACGAGGGAGAAGTGACGTGACAACACTGATGACTCAAGTCAGGTTACTGCTACCCCCTAGTTACAACCAGTGTTGGTTGTATTTACATAATTACTAGATAGCACTATTTCCAGGATAGTTGTAACTACCTAGTTTTAGCTTCTGTTTAAACACACCGTTTTGAGTTGATGCTAAAATAACCAAGAAGTAATACTAATTGTGTAACACTTTCGTGCTTGTGCCAAACAGCGATACTATCAATTGCCGCTGTAAAACAAATAAACATAAATTTGAGACATTAAAATATTTAATTTTCATAGATCGTCTGCTGTGTTACAAATCTTTGACATTCAACCTGCTATTCCAAAATGGTGTCTTTTCCAGCATTTTGAATTGTAAATGGCTGAAGAAAATGTTTTATGTTTTTTGGACAGTGTAATTATGTATAATTAACAGTACTTTAAGTAAACTGCGCAAAAGTAAATATGAAACTACGTAGTGAATTAATTGCAAAATAATAGTACATGAGTAGAGAGGGTGAAAAATAGCATTTATTCTGGTCATTTATAGCATTCAAATATTTACTTGTAGCATTTTTATAGCATTTATTACCAATATTATAGAATTTTATAAGCGCTTCTCCAACCACAGGGACATAATTTTTCCTCAGTGTAGATGCTTGGGGTATGTCCCCAGAACCAGGAATGTACTTGATGTATTTCCTTACAACTGGATCATCAATTTTTCTAAGAGGGATATTAGCCTTGAGAAACATTTTCACAGTCTCTTCAATAAATTCCTTTTTCTCAATTTTTGCTCTTTTTTTGGTTATGCAGTATTGTTGGTAATGTTGCATGTTGTTTCCTGTCATCTTGCTCAGAAAATTGCTTGAGTCTGTCAATGTGCCCCGATGTTTTAATATGTTTTTCCGACGTATCCTTTTTCTCCCAGTTGATGCGAAGGTTGCACGGCTTGCACATCAAAATATTCGTATCGCTAACATAAAAATGATGGCCCTTATAATCCGATGCGCGCGAATGTACAGAAACGGACACCTAAAAACAATTACTGTATGGTAAAATGTGAGCACTTTATCAAAAATCCGCACAAACTACACTTTGTTGACAAACAGCGTAAAAACCAACGGTAAAAACAAAGCAAAGGTTTACTGCACCGCATAGATAAGCTGCACCGTATGTGTACTGTAGAAAATGGCGCTACAGAAATACATAGAGATCGTCAATCGATATATCGAACGACGTAGTACCGTTGCCTACGAGATTCAACGACACTACTCGTACGCAGTAACTTCGATAATTTCATAGAGAGAATGTACCGCGGCCATATTTTATTTCTCTCCAATTGTTTGTAAAGTTGTTGACAATGCCGAAAAAAGTGTTGGCAGCAATTCTTTGGCAACATGGTGGCGTGGTTTGTTTCTAGAGTAAATATTAGGGTTTGATTACATGTACGTGAAAAATTAACATTAAAAATGTCAAATTTTCCATGAGAAATTATTGTAAAATGTATTTTTTATGTTAGTTTTGCCCGGCAAAGTGTTTACGAGAAGTTTTTAGTGTCAATTCGCAGGAATATGGGATTTTCGCATTTAATCGCAAGTAATTAACGAGTCGCATTAATTCGCGGCTATATCGTTTTTACGATTTTTCACCCTCTCTATACATGAGTTTACCCTCATTGCACATGTCAAACATGAATCTATTTTAGTGAGGATTCCTTGATAGGTTCCTTCTAGTACAATATCTCGTCATCACTGGTATAAACCCAATTATTGGTGGTATAATCCTCTAATTGTTTGAGACAAGTCGAACTTTAGCTACTCACTCGACTCGGCTCAAGTTTTTGAGCCTTGATCCATCCCTTCTTTTTCTACTTTAAAAACATATCCAAGAAAAACCATGCTCATTTAATAACCAGCCGAATGCTTAACAAACACAGCTCAGGAAACAAACGTGAAGGCCCGACTCACATATGAAGATTACGACCACAGCTGCTATCATGACCCAGAGCCAGCACTTCCAGGCTCGCCGACTGTGCTCTCCCAGGCGATCAGACGCCACCTTCAGCTTGTCCAGGTTATTGTCCGCCTGCTGTGACGACTTCTGGACAGTCTGCAAGCAGTCGCCACTTAGCAGCGGGTCCCCACGAACACTTGTCATCTTGCGTCACAACACTTTTACATCAGCCCATTACAAAATTATAGTTACCTTAGTTTTTAACACTACCATTACGACTTGAGTACAGTTTATCTTTATAATACAAAAAGAGGTGATTTGTTACTAATTTAAGGGCTGCTGCGAAAAGAGAAAATGTTTGAAAATGGTATATTTCAGCTTATGTTCTATGGTTATTCCAAAAATGGCATTTATGATTTATATGATGCTAACGTAATCAATCCTGTATGCCATTTTATAGTATTTTAAACATAGAGAACTTATCTAACCAACCATTCAAAATGTAAAATAACAGAAAATTACTTAAAATTCTGTAAGGCTGTTTGATAGAACTATCAATAGGGGCATGTATTTTTCACTAAATTTTCAGACCACTCGAACTGCAGAATGCCCATGCTTGCGATTGTTTCCTTGAAGTTGGCAGCCATCTGTAAGAGAAGCCATTGCCCTAATTGGCTGGGCCATTCTTAACAAGTTTGCTTTTACAATGAATAGCTTTGATTGGTGTGCTGAAATTAACCCACCCAACCATGATACAGAGGCAATACTACAAATTTTTAACACACAGCGGTCTGGAAAACATTTTGCAAAAATCGCATCTCTAACTATAAAAGATAAAAAAGGAAACTTGAAAAATCATCAGAATTTGTTTTTAGATATCACCCACGCTTAATATCTTAAATATTTACTGTGTTTTATCACATAATAGTCAAAATTTGGAGAAAACAAATTTTGACATAAAAGTTGATTATTTTTGTCTTGTTGTTAGATTCCCAACACTTTGTATAGGTAGTTTTCCCGCATAAAACAATGTATATTAAAGTTGAAATCTAATATTCAATCTGATTTTACAGCTCACTTATTTAATTAACAGAAATACGAAGTTGTCTAATGTGTACATGTTCTTTTAAAGACATTTTCAAACATTATAACCTTTATCTGTTCTTCGCCGCTGTGTACTGCTTATGAAAATGTAGCCAGCGCTAGTTAGCATCATTCATGTTTGGTTATATTGCTGTCCATATAGAGTGTGCGCACAATGTCAAATATCGATATTGATAGCTCACCAATTGCATGCAGCATGCTTGCTGTCTAGTGCCAAGTTAACTACATTTGATAACCCACACTCGGGTCACGGTTTTCTTTTTTCTATTTACAGTTGAAAAAAATGTTTGTTGCATTATTTATTCATTTAAATTGTTTGGCATGCTTTTGTAGATTCTACTTTATAAATAAATGTACTTTCCATGAATAGGTTTTGTTTTTATGAATAACTTTACCTAACAGAAAAATGCTTTTTTTGCATAAGAATTGAAACCCTCCGAATTGAAACCCTCCTTTTTCAACTTGATTTTAGTATAAAATGTGAGACGATTATGAAATAAAACACAGTACTGTTCGTTAAAATATCTAATTGGATAAGCATATGTAATGATCCAATGTTAAACTTTGTCCAGTAAAGCTTCAACACAGATGTATGGTATATACACGGCTTGACAGTCGAGATGAAGACAGTGTCTGTGATCTTCGAAATATACACGCCTTTACAGTAATTTTTAATAAATGTAAAAGAGTATGCACATAAAACAAGAGGGAAATTAGTTACATAGCTTTTAACAGACACACCAGTGCACCTGATCCATCAGCGTACAGGTTAATCTTTATTTACTTAAAGGAACACACTTAGGTATTTCATTAATGAACATTCTCTTTTGAACAGTAAAGCATTTTTCTGTTGAGCATGGCTTGTTCAACAAATTCATTGTCACATTTTTGCTCTTATATCTAAACTTATAATATACTGGTATCATTTAAACTGAGATAACCCAATAAAAAAATAAAATTTGGTTTTACTTCAACTTCAAAACATTTATTAACAAAAAATAACTAAAACTGTTACCTTTTCTACGTACGCCAGTAAATCTAGGCTATCGACTATATTTTTACTTCAAATTCATGGCAATGTCCTAGCGAAATGCTAAAGATAAAGAGAATACCTCAGTGTCCTTCTTGATGATGGTGTTTGCGAGCTGCGACTGCTCCTTCAAGTTGCGAGCCAGCAGTAGCATGTCCTCCGCTATCTTCTCCTGCATGGAGTGGTGGTACTTGAGCAGCACATCCAGATCCTCGGTGGAGGCCTTCCCTTTTCTCTGCCGGACATTATCCTCCGACTCTTGGGCTGTGCGAGAACACGATACTGCTACCTCCAATTCGTTACTACTTCAGCTTCACTCGGCGCTCACACAGAACAAGTACTTACCATATGTCCATGGGCTGACACAATTATTATAACCATCAAAAATGAATTTACAAATTACAACAATAACTGAAAAATCACTACTGGCTGCCTAATGAACTTCCAAAGTGTTTCCTGAGAAAAACGCAGCTCACCCTTTCCACTGTTGAACAACTGGCCTCTGAGTTCTCTGCTGTACTTGGCAGTAGTTTTCTGGTGTATCTCTTTAGAGGCGGTGTCCGTGCTGGTGGCCGGACCGTGCGACAACATCTGGGCCGCCACCACCTTCTCTGCCAGCGACGGCTGGTTCAAGACCACACGCAATACCCATCACATCACCAGTCTCCGCACTCCACGCACTCCTGCCAGTGCAGTACGCACCACCATTGCCTTTTCAAAGTTAAGAAATTAGTTACAAGTATTGCATATGAATACCACCATCTTTCCTCCCAGATAAAATAAATTGCACAGTTAGATAAATCAATGGATAAAATGCTCAATTTATATTAATATTTCATCCAATCTCACCACAAATGAAAAAAAAAAACAAGAGAGTATTTTGATGTTTATTTATTACACATGATGCATGTATCGTTCCAACTGTTAACAAATGTTAACAAATTGAATGCAAGATGATCTTGACTACATGGTGATCTTGCATTGTTCTATTTCACGAGTTCACGGCTATCACGGAAAACTAAAAGTTTGCTGCCAACCCCATTGAAAAAAAAAATGCAAAGGAAAGATGAAAACACTGTTTATGTAGGCATACTGAAATTGTCTTAGTCCACTTAGTAGGTACAAGAGAAAAATATACCTTACCCAAAATGGGCTTCTATTTAAGTACATTGGCTAAATATCCTCCAGAAGCATAAATAACTTACAAGTTTATTTGTTTCAATTAGCCTTTTAAGGAAGGTCACTCTCCTGACGTACTCTGACATTGTATCCTTTTCTGGTTTGCTGCAAAACACAAACTAGTTTATAACACTTTGGTTATATTAAATTACAAATATAGTTAGCATTGTATTAATATCTAGATACTACATACCTTGGAAGTTTCTGAAGATCTGCCACCATTTCATCCAGTGAACCAACATACTAAAAAAAAAACAAATTGAATTGATTCATTTAGCATGCAGTTCTTAGAGAGAAACTACTCATGCAGTGGTTCATTTCAACAACAAACCAAACAATCACGTAACAAGAACAAGTAAATCTATACTAATAATGAAACTGTTCTAGTCAAGAAGTCTATACATTGGACGAAATGAAGAAAAATCTATTGGAAATGCCTATTTACAATACGTACTGAGAATTCAAAAATAAAGTTTTTAAAATTTTTGTCTGTTTGTTTGAGCATCAATTGAAAACCTTGATGAATTTTGATGAACTATTTTTTATTAGGAAGGTCTTTGGCTAACTTAAAAACTAGGCTATTAATTAATAATTACAGAATTCCAGCCCTAGGGGGTAAAAAAGGGGTGAACATGGTTTTAAGATAGTTAATTATAACTCTGAAACTAATCAAGCTAAAGAAAAGATATTGGGTACGGCACCAATAATTAACATTCAAAATCATCCAAAAAAAATTTTAATTTTTGGAAAAACAACTCTTAAGGGGTAAAAAAGGAGTAAGAATGTCTTAAAGCTAAATAATATTTTTGAACATAAATGATATTGGGTACCAATAATAAAAATACATATACAAGCAACCACAATTTATTTTTAATTTTAGAAATTCAACCCCTAAGGGGTGAAAAAAGGTAGGTATGTTTTTAAGATTAATAATTATGCATGCAAATATAATTAAGGGCAGTAAATTATTTTGGGTACGAATAATAAATATATAATAACTACCAACCACAATTTTTAATTTTTCTGAAATTATAAACGTAAGGGGTGAAAAAGGGGTAAGTTTTTAAGATTGTTAATTATATTTCTGAATTATAATAAAAGTAATAAATTAAATGGGGTGCCTATAATAAACATACAAAAATTATCAACCACAATTAATAAATTTTGCGAAATGCAACCATAAGGGGTGATCAAAATAAATATGGTTTTAAGATTAATAACATCTCCAAATAAAATTAAGCATTATAAATTTTTTTGGTACCAATAATAAACATAAGAAAACTACCAACCACAAGTTTAATATTTTGTGAAATTCAACATCTAAAGGGTGAAAAAGAGGTAAATATTGATTGAAGATAATTAATTATATCTCCTAGGCTAACTCAGAATAACAAAAGATACAAGGGATAAATAATAAAAATTAGAAATCTACCAACCATAATTTTACTATTTTGCAAAATGCAACCCCTAAGAGTTGAAAAAAGGTAAGTAAGAATTTAAAATTAATAATTATATTTCTGAATTAAATAATTAAATTAAGCCTAATAAATTATTTTGGGTATCAATAATAAAAATACGAAAATTACCAACCACAAATTTACCAGTTGCGAAATTCAAACCCTAAGGTTTTTTAAAGGGGTAGGTGTGTTTTTAAAATAAAAACCAGCACTTCAAATTCAGTTAGAAAAAAAAACACACACACACACACAACACTTGTATTTCGAGTTATGTATTGCTTATTTTTGCATTTATTAAAATTTGGCTTTTAGGGGAGTGAAAATGGGGTGTCTTCGTTTATTTTTAAAAAAAATTCTCTAAAACTAATTAAATAAGATGTAAAATGATGGTAAAAATAATAAAATATTAAATTATTAATTTACTTGTTTGCAAGATTTCGCCCCTAAGGGCTGTAAAGAGGTTAAGTTTGGCTCAAAGAAGAAAATGCATGTTTCCGAATCTACTAGTTCTAATGGTTAGAAATAAAGAATGAACTCTAAGCATATAAAGTTAAAAATTTTATCTTTTAGGTTTTCTGGACTTCTTCTTTTAAGGTTTGTGAAAAGAGAGTAAGTTATGTTTTATCATAAAAAAATTCAAAAATCCATAGAAAACAAAGCTAGAATAAAGAATTTTAGCATAAATAACGTAAATAATTAATTAAGTAATTTTAATTTTTTTTTATATTCTACCCTAAAAGCAGTGAAACAGGCTCATGTTAGTTCTTATAGTAATAAATCATATATCTAAGATAAAGGTAAGAAACTGAGCAAGAATAACATACAATATTATTATTTAACATCATGTTTTAAAGTTTACCATTTTTCTGTATCCGAGACCACATAAGGTTTTTTTACTATAAAAGTTCTTGAAGACAATCAAGAAGGCTCCAAGTTATGTTGTATGATTTATAAACATGCAAAATCTACCCACATATTTTTACAACATGCTGAAGTTATACATTTTAAAAGGTGAAATATTGTAAATATAGATTTAACATTAAAAAATATCTTCTTATCAAGTAAACTTTATTTACTTAAGTTGTTGGAAATGATAAATAAATATACCCTCAGCTAACTTCTTTTATTCAACTTTTTTTAGTAATATTTCCTCATTTAAAACTGGGGTTAGTATTATTTTTAAAAATTAAATAAATAAATAAATATATATATATATATATATATATATATATATATATATATATATATATATATATATATATATGAAATCCATTAAATCAGTATTGGCTGGATAAATTAAAACATAATATAAATATAAGTTTATTATAATTATTTTAGAATTCAATCAGCAGTAAAAAAAAAAAAAAAAAAAAACAGGGTGAGTTTGGTCTTTGTTTGGTTAACAGATATTGCCATATTTATTTACTTCTGAACTTTTACATTAGCATCCCTGTGAGAAAAGAGAAGAGGGGTGAAATTTTTTTTTGGATTTTATTCAAGTAATATTAAGCAAACTGAGAATCAACTAATACTTTGTATAATAAATTTAATATTATACTCTTTAATTCAAATAATGATGTGATTGTATCTTATATCCTTAAATAATGCGAGGTATTTGTAATAAGGTGAAATTATATATTCTAAGCATAGCTTTAACCATAGTAATTGAAAGTGTTAGTGTAAAACTATGGTACAACCATAGTTAAAATGAAATAAGTGATTATTTAACAATTCTTTAAAATTGTTTACCTCATGAAATCAAAAGGAGGTAAGTGTGATTTCATCAAGGTAAAATCAGATACTTGATCTATACTAAAAATTCACAAGGCCTACGCGTACCAATTTAAAAAGAATCATTCTTAAATAGTTTTGTTACGAAATAAATCTTTTATGCACCTGACAGTTGTATTATATTTTTATTTAGTAAAAATTTTTGAAATTAATCACATACTTTTCTTTGAATGGTAAGATTTTAGAAATAGGCCTACTCTGAAATAACGCGAGCGAAGCCACGATTTTTAAGCTTAGACATTCTATAAAACAAGTTTGAAGAATAGGTACATTAAAGTCTGGCAGTGCCTATGCTATACAACAACACACTGCAGTAAATGTTTCCCACTGCAAGCTAAAAGCTAAAGAATATTCTTAACCTTTGCAACGTGGTAGTTGAACAATTTAATACATTTGCACCCAATTGTAATGTTACATGCACACACCCATACGCAACCACATGCACCCATGCGCACACAAACACACATATTCTAAGGTGACCAGAAATTAATTTTTATATATATATATATATATATATATATATATATATATATATATAAATTGCTCAACAAAAATATACAAGAGACTAACATGAGTAGCAAGCATTAGCGTCCCATATTTTTTTTATACAAACATTGTTAAATACATATTCAAACAGACCTTCTCTAATCTCCAGTTGTTTTGTTGATCATCTTTGGCAAGTTGTTCACACTGGGACAGTAATCGTCGAAAATTTATTTCTAGTCTTGACATCCCCATGGCTTCCGAGTATAACGGAGCCGTTCACCTGACGAGATGAAAATGAAAATTTGCATAACAGCTTGTATTTTAATCATTTACTACTTAAGTACTTCACTTACAAAATAAATTCAAAAGTCTGAGTTTATAATTCACCTACTGTGTGAACTTTGGTATTAAGATTACAAAAAAAAAAAAATTCAATGACTACATACCATGATATAACATACGTAGAGTACATCTCAGCTAATCTGAGAATTTTGGAATTAACTTCTTACTGTAATTTGTGTCAAATATAGTAAAAAATAATAATAATAATAATTGAGTGTCTTGCACTTGATTCACATAACAAAAATTAAAAATTATACTTAAAACTTGCTTGAACTAAAAGAATACACTTCAAAAAGAATTTAAATGTGTTCAGAATGGCTAGAATTCATTAAATGTTGCTAATACAGCTTATTTGTAAAATTTTACCGGCTAAACATTCACACACTTTTCTAATGAACACATACACAAAATAAAAATACTTCTTAACTCAAAACTAGTTTCTAGTTAAAATATAAGTAGTTAAATCAACCCAGCAGAGGTGCTAATTAATGTTTAATTTTATGACTCAGAAACAATCCTCCATTATAAAGAAATTAATTGAGATTTTTTTTGTTCGGATACCCTATACACACCATATTCATTTTCTTGAGATTAAAAGTATACACGATATGTAGACAAATGAACAGTCAGAAAAAAGATTTACAGCATTTTTTTTATATAGAATTTCTGTAAATAAAATCAGTGAGAAAACTTTAATTTTATCCATACCATTTTTTCTGCCATAAACAAAGTGATATTTATTACATCACACTCAGATTTCAACCTCATGTGACAAAAAATAATTGCAAATTCTGCACACCAGCATTGCAGCAAACTAACACTAAACCCAAATGCTATAAACATTGTGAACAGTTATTGGGTCAGCAATAGAGGAAAATTTTTTGTATAACCATTTCATTTATTGCCCTCGTACCTAGACCACCTGTTTAAGTTATAAGCCACAATTATTATTTCAAATGCATACTATACTAGTGAGATAATTAAGTGTAAGACACTAGAAAGCAATGACTGAAAAAAAATTAAAAATTAAGGGGTTTTGGGTGATGCTAGCTTGATGAACTATCCTTTAAAAGTGCATGTTTAAGTTCAATTTTGCATCCCATTTTTATTTTAAAACTGTGCAATTATGCTTCCTGAAATACAAATAGCATTTTCATGGGGGGCACATCCATCTTTCTGCAGGATTTTCTCCGTTCCTACTGTTTAGTTATTTAAATGAGGAATATATTACAAAAGATACACGGGTGGACCTTCACAATCTCTTAATTTACGCTCCAAATAGCCAAATGGTACCCTAAATTACAATAATTAGAATTTTTTTTAAGCACCTACACTTTCGTGTACAACTAATAAATAAATAAGTACGCATTTGTAGAAAAATGGGGCAGTCATATACACAACAGGTTAACCTTTAAAAATTGAAAACGTTTTCGAGCACCAGACTACTTCTTTCCAGTCAAAGTTAAAGAAGAGTACAGTATAAATTGCTCATACATTTATATTATAATGTGAAAATTAATTGTGTAAAATGTTTATTACAGTTAATACATAACCTATACCATAAATGAAGCAACCAGCGCCAGAGATACGAAACCCATGTTATGATTTTAAAATATCTTAGACATAGTGAATACTAATCTAAAACAACAAAACAGAATGCGTGGTCCCAATATAAATGAATCTACAGAATTTTTCTTAAAAAATTGTAAATTTTAGATTAGGTTTATTTAACAAATTTTAAGCATAAAAGATAATAAATAATAAATAATACGTAAACAAGTGTTTACAGGCAGATAGGTAGTATAAAGTCTAAAGTTAGATTATAAGAATATAGTGAGAGAGGGAATTTGACTTGACAAGCATAATGGAAATAGAAATTGCCTGTGAACGGTATTTTTTTTTTGTTATTCTCACTTTCACTTGCACAGACTCTATTTGAACTCTTCCAATAACTTTGGTTAATCTTAGCTACAGTCTGATATAGGTATTAGGTTTATTCATTTTGCTTCTCCTTTTGTTGCTCGGAGTTGCCAAGGTCAAAGGTAAACCTGTTTGATGCTAAACACGCTTTGAAAAAAATGCCGTTATTATTAGCAGGGTGCTTTAGAATTACATTATACTATAAATTTTTAATTTTCACTTAACTTATGTGTTTACATTTAAAAATTCATAATTAAAAAAAATTTTTTAATGCTTGATTAAAATCGGGACCTAAATGCCTCCAGAATATTTTTTATCTCAGAAATAAATAACATCTGCATGCCATACTGATTCTGGTTAATCGAATGTGAAAGATATTAGACTATAAAGAAACCCTCCCAACCGATCCATCATTCTGTCATTCGGGGCATTTAGTGTAGGTAAGACCAGAATCTGCTAATTTCGCCCCCTTCGTTTAAGAGTTTAAATAGAACATAATAACACTGACGCGAACCCCGCTACCTCTATGAAAATTTACGTGATTTTAGTATTGTTCGGGATCTCAGGGTAGGTTCGACCTTGTGGTTAGAGGTAGTGGTTCGACGCAGTAGGGCCCCCCGAGCTGTTTAGGCCACTCGGGACGCCTGATAAGAACAAGAAAATACCGGCTGATGTCTGATTAATTTATTACGGCACTGCCCTAAACATAGTGCTGCCCGTCCTGGCTGTAACGGTTGTCCCGAATTGAATCGTCACACGCGCGACCACTCACTCAGTGGCGGCTCACGATTTTATTACCTGGTAAGGTTGACGTCCCTCGGCTTGAGGCCCCCGGTTCCCTGCTTGCGTGAATGTCCAGTTATGCCCGTACTGCTCTGCGGAGAGTGGGTCCAGGCCAACGTGGCCGAGACCGGGAACTGCGGGACCTGGAGGGAGGAGTTAGGTGGAGAGGAATATTGGTAAATTGTTCCAATAACGATTCGGTGTTGACGGTTTTCACGAGCCCCTTTTATTAACGGTTTATGACCCTGCCGCAGCCTGGCGAAATCACAGCGGAACCAGCTCCCCTCCAACGGCGACCCAGACTCACGTAACACCGTAAGGTCCGCTATGACGTCACGGCACAGATGCTGCTTACACGTAATATTAGTCCCGTTAAGTTACACCACGAAGAAGCGCTGTGCGCGTGCGCCCTGTTACGTAACGTATGGTCCAGAAGTCTCTGCGATTAACGTCTCTCGGAGACTCGTAAACTCAGTAACGCGGCGAATGACTCGCGGAGGCAGCTTGACTGCCGTACTCGGCTGGTAACATCACTAGACGACTCGTAAACTCCGTAACGCGGCGAATGACTCGCGGAGGCAGCTTGACTGCCGTACTCGTGAACTGAAGACGAGAAGTGGCCACGAGCTCCGGGTACGCGCCTCGCGAGCAGCGCGGAGCGGCGTACTCGACCGTCCTCGTTCGAGCCCTGAACACGACTGACTCTCCCCGCTAGCCCGCGGGCCGGCGCCGGCGGGTTGCGGGGAGGGGAGGGGAAAATCGGCCGGCGTGGGAGAGAGCCCCGTCTCGCGGCGCGCCAGGCTGCAATTACATACTACATCCTTGCAGAAACACAGAATAATCACAGCTAAACGAAACATTAATTACAACCAGTTTACAGAGTTAATAAATTATACACAATATTTACATACGCGTTGAGGCCCGCGACCATTTGAAAAATATACACAAAAAATATACAAAAACACAAAATCAACTCTTGCACAATTGGCTCATTAGCCCGCTAGGGCGCACGCGGGTGCGTCCCTGGCCGTCGCACTTCACTGGGGGAAAACACACTGCCTCAGGTCCCCGTCGGTGGCCAGGTACGGCCTCTGCACCTGAGAGGGTACGACGACTGTCGTCAAGGTCATACACTTGAACACGATGGGGTGATTACAAAAACAAACCCTAACATGACACACTAAAATCCTGATCAAAAATACATTCCACAATTACAATTACGTATCACAAAAAATGCTCGTCTTGGAGCACTGAATAATTAAGTTAAATACCACTCGGTAAGTCGAGGCCAACCACGGAACTGAAAGAAAAGGTTTGCGGAAAAATACAACTATTGAAACTACATATCAGTGAAAATAAGAATTGCTGGTCCCGTGTTGCGCGGAGGCTGCCGCCCTCTATGAGCTCCGGAAGGATACTGCCGCTCTCACCGCGCGCGACCCCCCTCCCGCGGAAACGTGTGATTTTCGCGGGAAACTGAACCAGCCAGGTTCGGGACAAATCGCACGGTGAAACATAATTTTGGAGAAAATAAAGTGTTAAATAATGAAAATAATGTCTAATAATATCCTGTGGAAAAAAAATACATACCTACATTATATTTGTTGTAGTTCAGCGGAGGGATATGCCACACCCGGCCGGATCCTTCCGCCGACGTAGCACTTGTTACCTGGCGTTCGCCCCATTGTACTTTTTACACTCCGGTGCGCGCACGAGTGCGTTCGGTGCACACGCATTCGTGAGATGTTGATGAGGCATAGCGGTCTATGCGACATAGAGGATCATTGGTGGTCGGCGTCAATACTTAAGTGAAGTTTAATAATGAAATGCATTTTGCAAAATATTTATTAAGATAGATAACAATTGCTTGGCTTTAAACATCTGATTTCAGGCTTTTAACTTCCTAACAGTTGCTTAGCACACTCCATAATGGCTGCACAATAGTGTCCGCTGATTCTTGAAGACGAAAACAAGAAACATAAATTATCTTACATTTTTAAGTTGAACATGATGGTGATGATAAATATTATGCATGTTTTTAACTAAATAAAAAATGAAATAAAGGAAAATGAGCTACTGCTTGTGTCACATATATTTTTTTATGAAGAAATATTTTCAAATATAATTTTATGTGATAGTTTTAAAATAAATGTTTTCATATCTTCTTGTCTCGTGTATTGCACAATCCAGGACTCCTCTATCTTCTTCCTGGGAGTGGTCTTCATCTGCTTTGCTGCACAGGTCACAGGTGGTAGAGGCGGTGGTGTCCTCGGAAGGGGGAAGAGGTGTAGGTGGTTGGTGGGCAAAGCAAAACTGATTCCTTTCTCTGCGGCGAGAACTGTAAATTGTGTAGCAATACTCAACCCGCCGTTGGGATGGCTCCCTGTGTTTCTTGCTCCTTGGTTGCTATATATGACTGTGGTAGGGGGTGAGGCAGTCTGAGTACTGAGGTTTTTCCCTGCTGTCGATGTGGCTGCAAATGTCGTGACTGCCTTACAAACCAATTTTCAGATATATACAGGTAAATAACTATACACCACTGGCAGAACGTCTGTCGGGTCTCAAAGTGATATAAATTATTTTGCACACTTGACATTCAAATTAAGAAGACAATTACTAACTACATCTGATTTCGAAAAAGGACCCCTTCTCCCTGTGTTCAGCCTTGGCAATGCCATGTACTGCAGCTAGTGTGTGTGTGTGTGTATATATATATATATATATACATACACACACACATATATATATCAGGAGTGCCCACAAGGATGGGGGGGGGGGGGTAAAGATGCAGACTGAGTCATTAATTTTTCAGGGGGGGGGGGTGGTTAAAAGACGAGAAAAAATATATTATTTACATAATTATAGCTTCTAATGCGAAAATACGTTTCTGGTGCTTTGATAATTGAAAGGGATCTTGTAAATCAAATTGGCAACCCCGCACTTTCCTCAACAAAAGCAGTTATCTGTCGGTTCAGGATGGAAATATTACCTGATATGACCAAAATTATTATTAAAAAATCAGTTTAAATTAATGCAAAATGTGATAAAATATAATACTAAAAAGTATAATATTATAAAAAAATTGAGTAAATCATTGAGAAAATAGCATAAAAAATTGGGGGGGGGGGGGGCATCATTAGGTTAGGGGGGTGATTCATAGTGTTTGGAGGGGGTGAGCACCTCTGTATATATACCTACATATAACACACATACATACACACATATATACACATATATATTTACATATTGTTACGAACGTGACATTGGCCGGGACACGTGCAGGTGCAGAGCTGGCTGGCGACTGTCGCAATATGATATGCGCCGCGCGCGCCTGGAAGATAACAAGGATTGTCGCTTTCCCCCCTCCTTCCCACCACTCCCCGTGCGGCGCCCTGCCTTTGACACGTAACTGACACCGGACAGCTGGGAGTTACGCGAGCCGCTGACACGTGTTTCGAGAGATTTCTACCGTCGTGTCGGTGAGGAATGACGCGACTGGCCCCGGCCGCTCTTGTGAGTTCTGGAATTGCGCCGGGGCCTATATATATGCCCGAGGACGCCGGCCAGGGAGTCAGTGGAGTTCAGAGAGTTCAGGCGGCTGCCTTCCCGCGGCAAAGCTTCCAGGGCGATAGTGCCGCGGGTGCGGCAGAGTGGCGAAGGTTCCAGGACAGGGAGTGAGTGAGTGAGTGAGTGGAGTCTGGAGTTTTCCCGCGGCGAAGTTTCTGGGCGATAGTGCCGCGGGTGCGGCTGAGTCCCGAGCGAAGTTCCGAGTGAGGAGTCGAGTGGGATCACGGCGAAGGGAAAGTGCGTCGGCGGCGGCGGAGTGCGGAGATGGAGTCCTGCGACGGAGGACCACGAGGGGTGCTGCGGCGAGAGTTGCGCCAGAGGTGCGGCCCAGCGAGGCGTGTGGATTGTGAGAAACGAGTGACTGGAGGAAGCAACATTTTTAAGTACAATTGATTAATTGCCTTTTTAGATTATTTGTAAGTGACATAAGTAGTGGCAATAATTAAAACTGTGTGTGATAAAAATCTTTAATTGGGCTATCCTTTACGAACCCGCGGTAAATCGTAACAATATATATTTTGTCCACACAAGTTTTAGAGAGGAGGTACATAGCTGAAAATTATAAAAGTTATGAATTGGAATTGGTTGAATTTGATGCAAAGAAAACTTTCTTATTTTTAAACTGCAAAACAAAATATAAAATTGGTATAACAAGGTATTGTCACCTCTCACTAGTAATAAAGTACTTGTTTTAAATCATGTCGACAGGTATTTCGACACCTAGGTGATATATATTCAAACTAACCCAATAACATATGCTTTTTAAGTAAATGTTTGACTATCACCACTACCAACTACCCTTTTAAGAAGCAATGTCAGCCAAGTGGAAACAATATGAATAAGTAAGCCTGCTCACGAGTTGTTTTCGCTATTGTTTTGATGTCAGTCTTCAAACCTCCGAGATCAGTGACGGTTCTTATTTTTTCTCACGAATATTTAAATTAATCATCAATAAAATATATTCACAACTGTACAACTTAATGGTTTAATTAAATAACATACTAAGTCTGCAGAATAATATACTGCAAAACGTTCTTTTCACCAATAAAAATTAAAGTATGAAGTCACTTTAATGTATGAAGATATTAACCGTGTTCACAAAAAGCATATCAGGGCGGATGAAAATTCAAATGGTACCTAGCCTATACTTCCGATCAACAGATGTTGCGGTGTAGTCTGCGATACTTTGCTTAGAACACTCTTTTCTACCACAACGACTGATGCCTATAGTGATTATTCAGGGAGCTCAAATTTCCAAAAGAATGTGTCCTTCGCTTTTACAAATTAACTTTAAAGGCAACTACTGTCTCATACATGGCGAAATTATACGACTACGATGGTGTGTGCAATTTAAGCCATTGCGTGTCCGCATATTGTGGTTACCTAAATATATATAATTATATATAAATTAATATATATATAGTAACGAGGCTGCTAGAGACGTGGCTGGCCGCTCAGCGCGCCACCCTGCAAGATACATAGGGACAACCCCCCCCCCCCTCGATATTTTCCCTTAAACAGAGGCCCGGGCGGAGCGCAGGTTCAACGACCCTCCATTGGCGCGGCCACTTTCTGACAACCAACCTCGCCTCACCCCTTCATCAAACCAAGTGCCTTCTCAAGAAGTATTAGCGCCTCTCCGTCTCTCTCGAAGATTCGGCAAGTCCCCAGCGCCCCGTGGCGAGAATTGGCGTAATGACGTGATGGTGTAACTAGCATGCCAACGTTCTAGTTCTCGCCACGACGCGACACTTCGAAAGTCTACGAGACCTTTCCAGATACTGTATAGGAATATGAAAGGGGAAGCCAACCTGAGAGCGAGCAGTAAAGTGAAGAAGGTGAGTGACCCCTTGGCGAGCGATAGCGGGCGACGAGAGAACGACTTCGTGTGCGTAGATCGGAGCATCGGGGACAGAAGCATTTGGGACGGCGTTGTGTGCGCGGCAGACGAATGAGCAGTGCGAAGCAGTGTGTTGGGACCGAGGAGAGTAAATATTGGACTTATGAAAGTGCGATTAACTTATGGACAGTCATTTGACCCTTTCAGTACAATCATCCACTGAAGTGGACACTTAAAATATCAATGATACAAAGAGTTTATTAAACATTGAATATGTGGGTCAGGGTTTACATACATTCGAGACGACATTATAATTAATAGCATTGAAATAAATAAAATACATATTTTAATTGTATAAATTAAACTTTAATTATACAATATTACCTTAATTATAGCTTACGATTATTACAACATATAATATTCATTAATTAGTTTGGTAAATAAAAAATATTATATCCTAGGAATTGACAAAAGAGAGACTGAAAGCGTTAAATATGTAATTTAAAAACATCGCGTGCCAAGTAGTTGATAAATAAATATCTAAATAATTAATCGGGCTATCCTTTCGGACCTGTTTACGCACACACGTAACAACATATACTTATGTGCATACATGTCTAAATATATGTTAATAATCAATGCATTCAGGGTAAAATGTCTGCATATAGAATGGAACAATAAAAAAAATGTAGAAAATGGCTATTTACATTATTTGAAACTTAAATCAATAGTTTTAAAATGTTTGTCTCCCTTGGTGCTCAATCACCTTAGCACACAATTTGTAGCGTGTGTTGCCTATTTGTCAGGCAATTAAAATTTATCATTTGGCATATATGTGTATACTTTACGTTTATGAATTATTTTGTTTCTTTTGAATTACTGGTTAATTGTATTTCATGAAAAATAATTTACAGATTAATGTTATGAAATTTCATGTAAAAAAAAAGTGGCAACCTTATCTTAGTAGTATAGGATAGCCGGAACTGGGACAGGGTTCTGGGTGAGGAGCCTGAGGAGACGGTCCGCCATCTTGGATTGTGACGTCACGGCGGCCATCTTGGATGAGTGTAACGGGACACAGCGTAACGGGACAAGTTTTACCTTGACCTTTGACCCTCAAAATCCGCCAAAATTTGGCAAAATTTGCCCAAAATTCCTCAAAAATCGCCAAAATTTCCATTTCTGTGGAAAAAAGTTCCGCCAAAAATTCGCAAAAAATTCCTCAATTCGAAAATCAGGATTTCGAAAATCCTCAAAAGTCGTTTTGCCCTAGAAAGAACCCTAATTCCTAAAACTGGCTTAAAACTCCTAAGAGATAGCCGCTTATAAGCCATTTCTAGGAATAAGGATACCATGACCACCATCTTGGATTATGTCGTCACCGATGCATTTTTCGTTACGGCCGCCATCTTTAACTTTTTTATTTATTATCCGATTTTAATAAAATATTTTTTAAAAATTATAAAAAAAATTAAATAATAAAATTTTAATAAAACATTTATAAAAAACAAACATTAACGACACGGAGTTCGGAGTCCTCGGTTCGAACCCGGTGAGGGCAAAAAAAATTAAAAATGGCGACAGGCTCCTTCCTTAATGGTGGCTGCAGGCAGACTGACTCCCACCACTTTTCTTAAAGCAGATATATCGTCACCTAGTATGACGTCATGTCCGCCATCTTGTCTTCGTTGCTGGAGACCACCATCTTGTTTTCGGCCGCTAGAGTGCACCGACGCCATGTTAGTTTAGTTCTTATCCGCTAGAGTGCAGTAATCATTTATTACTAAGGTGCCCGCCATCTTGAAATTTGGACGCCATATTGAAAATCCGTAATTATTTAGCTAGAAATTCGGGAAAAATTTCTAAATTCGTTAAATAAATCACTCATTAATTTACATATTGATTCGATCCGCTCCTGTCCTTGGTTCGATACTTGATCGATGCAATAATGTTTAATTTTATGTAAAAAATAATAATTTCAATAAACCATATTCAACATTCGTAAAGAGACTCTAAATCCTCTACGACCACCATCCTATCAGACATCAAGACCACCATATTGGAAATGCGTAATTTTAATGCTAGAGATCCGGGAAAAAGTTCAGAAATCATTAAATAAATTTCCGATCAATAAACTGATTAATTAGATCGACTAAGGTCCTTGGTACGATCCCAGGCCGATACAAAACAACTTTAATATTTTAAAAAAGCACCACTAAAGTGTAAGGTTCGAGGAATTAAACACCGCAAGTTCTTTTACAAACATAATATTTATTACATAATTTCTATTCTACTACAGGATCACTTACGAAAGCCAGCAATCTTATAATCATTTAGTTCCGCAGCGGTGTGAAATGACTAATTCTTAGCTCCAATCGGTTTATACTAGACAGAGTCCAGCCAGAACCTTTACAGACATAGTCCACCTCTTCTTGACAGAGTTTCTGGATACCGTTTTTAACAGTTTGCTTCACATCGTTAGAACTGTAAATTACTGCAGCCGATGTCTTGAATGCACACTTCTTCACTTTGTCATCGAACGGATATGGCTTTCCATATATACAGTCCAACCACAAGTTATATTTCAAAGGTCCGTTTGTTGCTACATCATCAGTAAGCTGATTGATTATCTTCTGTCTGATATCGTCAAGAAAATTACAAATGTCCTTCGACTCACCGAACGTATTTAGATAATAGTAGTCTTTCAAAGTTCCACGAAATGCAGACTGCGCCAAGTAGAAGCCATTATCGTTCACTTGTAATGCTCCGAACACAGTCTTAGGTTTAGTTCCATGTTCAGACGTCATAACAATCGGTTGCTGGGCATCTGTTTTTTTGGTTGTACGCTTTCGTGTCTCCAATCTAAAGCGAGGAGCCGAAATGTCGGCAGGTAGTTCAGCAGTAGGAGCACAGACTCCACCTTTACATTTTTTCGCATGATGTCGCAAACTGTCAATTCGAGTAAACCATTTAAGGCACTCATCACATCGAAACTTCATGCGAGAAGGATTCTTCGTGCATTTGCTCCGCTCATGTCTTCGTGCATCATGGGAAAATGCGAACGACGTATCACAGTAGCTGCAAGGATACCGTGGTGATGAAGACGATCCTTTCAGACCCGATCCAGATACAGACGTTGCAACAGTAGTACCATTTCCAGGCATTCTCTTATGCACATCGATGCATCGTTGTTGCGCCGAAACCTTTACTTTCTGCCACACAGCAGGACCTTTGCATGCCTTCATGTGCGTTTTCATATTATCTTTTCTGGCAAACTGCTTATGACATTTCTCACAAACAAACATTTTACGATATAGGTTCTTGGCACATTCGCTCCTCTCGTGTCGCCGGGCATTGCTGTTGTTTGAGAAAATCTTGTCGCAGTAACAGCACCGATGTTCGCTAGTTGTCAAATCAGCATCCATTGAAGTCTCCATCGAGGTCGTATCGTCGATCGTCGTGGTTTCCTGCACATCCAGCTCAGTAGTCATTAAGCTATCTTCTGCTGGTGGTATCACATCTGTTGAAATCTCCTCCAATGTCGACGTCGTCGTCGTTGCCAACGGGATCTGCTCCACCATTGTCGTCGCTGACGTCAAGGTTCCCGTAGACGATGGTACAACGTCCATCGAGTTCGGCGTTAAAGTCGGTAAAGATGCCATCGAGTTCTCAAGAACAGGTAATTACACGACTTATGCACCAGATGAAATAATCTAGGTGATCCTTACACCGTCGACGACAGTAACAAACTGAGCGACCTGCTGTCTAGGACTCGCTTATATACATGCACCGGATGGAATAATACGCAAGTCAAATCAAGAACCATTTACTATAATACTAGAGTCAAAACAACATTAAAAATAGAAGGACCATCAACGAAAAGGCAGCACATTTGGAAGCACCGACAACGAAAAGGCAGCACATTTGGAAGCACCGACTACGAAAAGGCAGCACATTTGGAAGCACCGACTACGAAAAGGCAGCACATTTGGAAGCACCGACTACGAAAAGGCAGCACATTTGGAAGCACCGACAACGAAAAGGCAGCACATTTGGAAGCACCGACAACGAAAAGGCAGCACATTTGGAAGCACCGACAACGAAAAGGCAGCACATTTGGAAGCACCGACAACGAAAAGGCAGCACATTTGGAAGCACCGACAACGAAAAGGCAGCACATTTGGAAGCTCCATCAACAAAAAAAGGCAAAAAGGAAGCACAAGTTACGAGATCTATGTCTTAGTTAGAAATCAGAATACAAGAAATAAAAACATTAAATTCTTATAATAAAAATTATTTATTTTATTGCTTTACACTATACAAATGCAAGTAAAACAAGCCATTATTGTATGTAGCCAGCATTCCTCAGTTCCTTGAGTATGAAGGATATTTCTTTGATGCAAGAATAGTTTCCTGCACAAAGCGAACCATGTAGAAGTCTTAGCCGGTCAACCAATATGTTTGGATCTTTCCATGATGTGTAATCATTCTCTTCTACCACCATCTTCCTTGCACCTTTATAATTATTATGATCTCTGGTGTCTTCCGTTTTACCACCAACCGCAGGGTAACTTTCATGTTTGAGACGGTGATCATCACAAGCTTGATCAGATTTATTTAATATATCACGTCGTTTCCATCGTTTCGGTCTCAGGACACCGCCACATTCTTCAATCTTGGCAGCTTTAGGTGCTTCATCATAGTCTATGTCTTTGTAAACAGCCTCAGAGTCACTGTAACAATCACCGTAGAAGGAATCGTCTTCACCCAATTTACCGTAATAATTCGATGTTGATGATGTTGAAGTGTCTTCATCGTCTTCATGCTTCCTTTTTAGGAGTCCATCATTTTTACAAAGTAGGAAAGATCTACTTGAATTCGGCTGGAATATATTCTCACTTTTCACGTTAAGGATTCTTCCTTTGTCTTCATTCTTCCGTAAATCATCAACCTCCTTCAATTTAAGTTCGTTGTCGAGATCGGAAGAGCCAAGAAAATTATTGGCGTAATGCAGATCACTCTTCCTTAGGCTAGTAGATTCATCGTTGTCCTCTAGCCTGTACGCAGGCTTGGCGCTACAAGTTCTGCCATGTCTTTTTAGGCTCTCTCTCCGCGTAAACGACTTGCTACATCTAACACAACTTATCATATTGCGCAGTGGATTTTTAACACAGTCATTCTTCTCGTGTTGTCTTTTATTCTTTCTCAAGATAAACTCTTTACTGCAAAACTTACACCTATGTTCTTTCGATACAGCGTCAGATCCCAAATCGGAATTCATATTAGTTACTGAGACTAACGTCAGATACCAATTGAGTGTTTTAAATTAGATCCAATACTTAAATAGAAATATTTTCATATTTCATCAGCGAGAATTAATATATCTCATGCAAAAGTACTTTATGCATGTAGTTCTGCTTTTCAACAACAGATGTCGCCACATGTTGCTTGCAGGTAAATAATATTTAGTTCTTTTATGCGGGATGCGGGATGCTCACTAACGATCGCAAAAGAAGGATGGCTTCGCTAGACTCCAAGGAAAAGGAAGTTCGTCTTGCATGTTGGTGCTCCACAGATGTCTCATGGCGTAATATTAATTTGACTGAGTAATGATATTTTTTAATTCCACCTGATAAAAATATTGCAAGTTTTGATTTAGTAGCAGAAATTATCGAATTAAATGTAACTCCAAATAAAATGACATGTCTCATTAGTCAAAAAAAAAAATCCATGCAGACAGCGGTTTCTCAGAATAGTCAGAAACACTTGAAGAAATCACAGGAATGATTGCAAGAACACGGGAAAAACCATCAAAATACTGACAAGAATAATCAGGAGCACACGGGAAAAACCATCAAAATACTGACAAGAATAATCAGGAGCACACGGAGAAAACCATCATAATATTAACAAGAATAATCAGGAGCACACGGAGAAAACCATCATAATATTGACCAGATTAATCAGAAGTACTCGGAGAAAACCACCACATGTTTTCTTTGATATCATAAAATTACAGGAAAAAATATTTAAAAATAAAAATAAATTAATAAAAAAATACATAAATTTCTGGCTTGTACAAGAACTCTATCTTTGCTCAACAATGATAAGTTTACAAGCTAGCAGAAACTGTTTATGCATTTTTTTATTAATTTATTTTTATTTTTAAATATTTTTTCCTGTAATTTTATGATATCAAAGAAAACATGTGGTGGTTTTCTCCGAGTACTTCTGATTAATCTGGTCAATATTATGATGGTTTTCTCCGTGTGCTCCTGATTATTCTTGTTAATATTATGATGGTTTTCTCCGTGTGCTCCTGATTATTCTTGTCAGTATTTTGATGGTTTTTCCCGTGTGCTCCTGATTATTCTTGTCAGTATTTTGATGGTTTTTCCCGTGTTCTTGCAATCATTCCTGTGATTTCTTCAAGTGTTTCTGACTATTCTGAGAAACCGCTGTCTGCATGGATTTTTTTTTTGACTAATGAGACATGTCATTTTATTTGGAGTTACATTTAATTCGATAATTTCTGCTACTAAATCAAAACTTGCAATATTTTTATCAGGTGGAATTAAAAAATATCATTACTCAGTCAAATTAATATTACGCCATGAGACATCTGTGGAGCACCAACATGCAAGACGAACTTCCTTTTCCTTGGAGTCTAGCGAAGCCATCCTTCTTTTGCGATCGTTAGTGAGCATCCCGCATCCCGCATAAAAGAACTAAATATTATTTACCTGCAAGCAACATGTGGCGACATCTGTTGTTGAAAAGCAGAACTACATGCATAAAGTACTTTTGCATGAGATATATTAATTCTCGCTGATGAAATATGAAAATATTTCTATTTAAGTATTGGATCTAATTTAAAACACTCAATTGGTATCTGACGTTAGTCTCAGTAACTAATATGAATTCCGATTTGGGATCTGACGCTGTATCGAAAGAACATAGGTGTAAGTTTTGCAGTAAAGAGTTTATCTTGAGAAAGAATAAAAGACAACACGAGAAGAATGACTGTGTTAAAAATCCACTGCGCAATATGATAAGTTGTGTTAGATGTAGCAAGTCGTTTACGCGGAGAGAGAGCCTAAAAAGACATGGCAGAACTTGTAGCGCCAAGCCTGCGTACAGGCTAGAGGACAACGATGAATCTACTAGCCTAAGGAAGAGTGATCTGCATTACGCCAATAATTTTCTTGGCTCTTCCGATCTCGACAACGAACTTAAATTGAAGGAGGTTGATGATTTACGGAAGAATGAAGACAAAGGAAGAATCCTTAACATGAAAAGTGAGAATATATTCCAGCCGAATTCAAGTAGATCTTTCCTACTTTGTAAAAATGATGGACTCCTAAAAAGGAAGCATGAAGACGATGAAGACACTTCAACATCATCAACATCGAATTATTACGGTAAATTGGGTGAAGACGATTCCTTCTACGGTGATTGTTACAGTGACTCTGAGGCTGTTTACAAAGACATAGACTATGATGAAGCACCTAAAGCTGCCAAGATTGAAGAATGTGGCGGTGTCCTGAGACCGAAACGATGGAAACGACGTGATATATTAAATAAATCTGATCAAGCTTGTGATGATCACCGTCTCAAACATGAAAGTTACCCTGCGGTTGGTGGTAAAACGGAAGACACCAGAGATCATAATAATTATAAAGGTGCAAGGAAGATGGTGGTAGAAGAGAATGATTACACATCATGGAAAGATCCAAACATATTGGTTGACCGGCTAAGACTTCTACATGGTTCGCTTTGTGCAGGAAACTATTCTTGCATCAAAGAAATATCCTTCATACTCAAGGAACTGAGGAATGCTGGCTACATACAATAATGGCTTGTTTTACTTGCATTTGTATAGTGTAAAGCAATAAAATAAATAATTTTTATTATAAGAATTTAATGTTTTTATTTCTTGTATTCTGATTTCTAACTAAGACATAGATCTCGTAACTTGTGCTTCCTTTTTGCCTTTTTTTGTTGATGGAGCTTCCAAATGTGCTGCCTTTTCGTTGTCGGTGCTTCCAAATGTGCTGCCTTTTCGTTGTCGGTGCTTCCAAATGTGCTGCCTTTTCGTTGTCGGTGCTTCCAAATGTGCTGCCTTTTCGTTGTCGGTGCTTCCAAATGTGCTGCCTTTTCGTTGTCGGTGCTTCCAAATGTGCTGCCTTTTCGTAGTCGGTGCTTCCAAATGTGCTGCCTTTTCGTAGTCGGTGCTTCCAAATGTGCTGCCTTTTCGTAGTCGGTGCTTCCAAATGTGCTGCCTTTTCGTTGTCGGTGCTTCCAAATGTGCTGCCTTTTCGTTGATGGTCCTTCTATTTTTAATGTTGTTTTGACTCTAGTATTATAGTAAATGGTTCTTGATTTGACTTGCGTATTATTCCATCCGGTGCATGTATATAAGCGAGTCCTAGACAGCAGGTCGCTCAGTTTGTTACTGTCGTCGACGGTGTAAGGATCACCTAGATTATTTCATCTGGTGCATAAGTCGTGTAATTACCTGTTCTTGAGAACTCGATGGCATCTTTACCGACTTTAACGCCGAACTCGATGGACGTTGTACCATCGTCTACGGGAACCTTGACGTCAGCGACGACAATGGTGGAGCAGATCCCGTTGGCAACGACGACGACGTCGACATTGGAGGAGATTTCAACAGATGTGATACCACCAGCAGAAGATAGCTTAATGACTACTGAGCTGGATGTGCAGGAAACCATGACGATCGACGATACGACCTCGATGGAGACTTCAATGGATGCTGATTTGACAACTAGCGAACATCGGTGCTGTTACTGCGACAAGATTTTCTCAAACAACAGCAATGCCCGGCGACACGAGAGGAGCGAATGTGCCAAGAACCTATATCGTAAAATGTTTGTTTGTGAGAAATGTCATAAGCAGTTTGCCAGAAAAGATAATATGAAAACGCACATGAAGGCATGCAAAGGTCCTGCTGTGTGGCAGAAAGTAAAGGTTTCGGCGCAACAACGATGCATCGATGTGCATAAGAGAATGCCTGGAAATGGTACTACTGTTGCAACGTCTGTATCTGGATCGGGTCTGAAAGGATCGTCTTCATCACCACGGTATCCTTGCAGCTACTGTGATACGTCGTTCGCATTTTCCCATGATGCACGAAGACATGAGCGGAGCAAATGCACGAAGAATCCTTCTCGCATGAAGTTTCGATGTGATGAGTGCCTTAAATGGTTTACTCGAATTGACAGTTTGCGACATCATGCGAAAAAATGTAAAGGTGGAGTCTGTGCTCCTACTGCTGAACTACCTGCCGACATTTCGGCTCCTCGCTTTAGATTGGAGACACGAAAGCGTACAACCAAAAAAACAGATGCCCAGCAACCGATTGTTATGACGTCTGAACATGGAACTAAACCTAAGACTGTGTTCGGAGCATTACAAGTGAACGATAATGGCTTCTACTTGGCGCAGTCTGCATTTCGTGGAACTTTGAAAGACTACTATTATCTAAATACGTTCGGTGAGTCGAAGGACATTTGTAATTTTCTTGACGATATCAGACAGAAGATAATCAATCAGCTTACTGATGATGTAGCAACAAACGGACCTTTGAAATATAACTTGTGGTTGGACTGTATATATGGAAAGCCATATCCGTTCGATGACAAAGTGAAGAAGTGTGCATTCAAGACATCGGCTGCAGTAATTTACAGTTCTAACGATGTGAAGCAAACTGTTAAAAACGGTATCCAGAAACTCTGTCAAGAAGAGGTGGACTATGTCTGTAAAGGTTCTGGCTGGACTCTGTCTAGTATAAACCGATTGGAGCTAAGAATTAGTCATTTCACACCGCTGCGGAACTAAATGATTATAAGATTGCTGGCTTTCGTAAGTGATCCTGTAGTAGAATAGAAATTATGTAATAAATATTATGTTTGTAAAAGAACTTGCGGTGTTTAATTCCTCGAACCTTACACTTTAGTGGTGCTTTTTTAAAATATTAAAGTTGTTTTGTATCGGCCTGGGATCGTACCAAGGACCTTAGTCGATCTAATTAATCAGTTTATTGATCGGAAATTTATTTAATGATTTCTGAACTTTTTCCCGGATCTCTAGCATTAAAATTACGCATTTACAATATGGTGGTCTTGATGTCTGATAGGATGGTGGTCGTAGAGGATTTAGAGTCTCTTTACGAATGTTGAATATGGTTTATTGAAATTATTATTTTTTACATAAAATTAAACATTATTGCATCGATCAAGTATCGAACCAAGGACAGGAGTGGATCGAATCAATATGTAAATTAATGAGTGATTTATTTAACGAATTTAGAAATTTTTCCCGAATTTCTAGCTAAATAATTACGGATTTTCAATATGGCGTCCAAATTTCAAGATGGCGGGCACCTTAGTAATAAATGATTACTGCACTCTAGCGGATAAGAACTAAACTAACATGGCGTCGGTGCACTCTAGCGGCCGAAAACAAGGTGGTGGTCTCCAGCAACGAAGACAAGATGGCGGACATGACGTCATACTAGGTGACGATATATCTGCTTTAAGAAAAGTGGTGGGAGTCAGTCTGCCTGCAGCCACCATTAAGGAAGGAGCCTGTCGCCATTTTTAATTTTTTTTGCCCTCACCGGGTTCGAACCGAGGACTCCGAACTCCGTGTCGTTAATGTTTGTTTTTTATAAATGTTTTATTAAAATTTTATTATTTAATTTTTTTTATAATTTTTAAAAAATATTTTATTAAAATCGAATAATAAATAAAAAAGTTAAAGATGGCGGCCGTAACGAAAAATTAATCGGTGACGACATACTCCAAGATGGTGGTCATGGTATCCTTATTCCTAGAAATGGCTTATAAGCGGCTATCTCTTAGGAGTTTTAAGCCAGTTTTAGGAATTAGGGTTCTTTCTAGGGCAAAACGACTTTTGAGGATTTTCGAAATCCTGATTTTCGAATTGAGGAATTTTTTGCGAATTTTTGGCGGAACTTTTTTCCACAGAAATGGAAATTTTGGCGATTTTTGAGGAATTTTGGGCAAATTTTGCCCAATTTTGGCGGATTTTGAGGGTCAAAGGTCAAGGTAAAACTTGTCCCGTTACGCTGTGTCCCGTTACACTCATCCAAGATGGCCGCCGTGACGTCACAATCCAAGATGGCGGACCGTCTCCTCAGGCTCCTCACCCAGAACCCTGTCCCAGTTCCGGCTATCCTATACTACTTATCTTATTCAAGATTTAGTTAATGATTTTCCAACCCAGTATTCAATTGTGTAAAATGTCTGTTGTCTGAAACATTATTTATTGTTTTGACACTTAGGTTTAAGTAGTTTGATGGTATTTATTTAAAAAAAAATTTCTTTTAGTTTTTAAAGGGCACATTGCTCCCCTATATAAAAATTTAGAGAAAAAGTGATAATGCGTTTTCGAATAAGTATTTTCAGGGGTTGAAGTGTAATATGCGTTGTTCGGAAACATTCTGTAGATAGATGCATTATTCACAATCGAACAATAAATAATTTTGACAAGTTAAATACTTACAATGTTTTTACTACAAAGCGACTAAATAGACATACAGTACAGATAGTAACGTACAGTTTAAGCAGTTAAATGAGAGGGGGGAATATCAAACTAGCCCTACATGATGATAATAATTAAAAAAAACTGCTCGGTTCTCAAGAATTTACAGGAAAGCCAGTTATCAATAACTTGGAAAATAACTTTTAAAAAGTTATTCATTTAGAACATTCATGTAGCAACGTGATTTAAAATTAATAAATGTATATGTTATACAAACTATACGAAAGGCATCAATCGCATAAATTAGAGGTATATATTTACTACAACCTCATTTTATAACACTGTTTAAGATGGATTCATAAAGCCACGACGAACATGGCACAACAAATCCTATTATACGTCGTACATCGTTCCAGCACGACAGAGTTAACAACGTAGGTTTACAATACCACGACAACATTAACACATCAAACTCTAATATGACCGTCGGCGAATCTTCTCATGCCAAATGGAGTATTAGAATACGCTGAAAACAGTTTAGGCCCTAGACGAATCTTTGACTTCCCGATGATAATTGAAGTTCATGATAATATAACATTTAGTATTTTCTGGCACGAAGTGATTTAAGTTTATTTTAGATACAAAGAAGCCCGATATTTATGTGTTAATAAAGGACAGAAAAAAATAATTCCGATATTAGCAATGCAAATAATTAAAAATAAACGTAATGAACAGTTGAAGGCACACTACAAATGTGAAAGTGGACCCAAACGTAAAAGAAAATTTCCTTTTTCAGCAGAAATATTTTAGGTAAATATTTTTCAGTTTATTTTTTCTAATGTTTCCGTTATTCTTTCCGTTGTGCGGCACGACACGACGAATTTAGAAATAGAATCTCCTTCTTGAGGATTGTCGGAGTACGTACAGGTATTTTGTAGTGTTGACGCCACGGCGACATTGTATTTCATTGGCTACAGAGCGAATCGGGCATGTTGTGGCACTGTGACTCCAACTTTATCAGTCTACCAGCAACGCATGTAATTATGCTGCCCAGAACGTTATACATTACTATATTCTAGGAAACAGGCTTGCTGGAGTCTGTAACACGGAAGTAATTGTGTGGCCGGGAAGGAAGCTACTGGAGTAATCTAATCGTGACAATTTCCTGCAGAGGAGATCTGTGTTCGATGTTTCAGTCTTCACTGCCACAGTGAGCTACAGAGATGCATCAGGCGGTGACAGTTATACTCTCGTTAATTTTTACAACTGTGCGAGGACAGAAACCTGGCTCCATACGTAAGTTGCCACGCCGAATTATCATTGTAGTATTTTCTGAAATAGTGCAATAATACGGAAATGATTTAAAAAATACATATGTAATATTTTAATTAAAATAATTGCGTCATTTCACTCTAGTGAATTCCAAATGATCTGAACATTTTTTTTTCAATTATTGCTTACAGTTTTCTTTCAGTCAAAAAAACAAGCGTCACAATATGAAAACACGTGTACGATTATATCGACGGCTGGACATGATGTACCAAAGTCAGGGTTTAATTGAATTTTGTGTTCGTTGGCAGAAATGACTGCAAGAAGTAGATTTAAACATGTTTAAATTAGCTGTAATGCGTTATAGTACTGTAGAGACCGGTCCACACGCAACGTTTTGAGGAACGATCTACCTGCGCAGTTAAAACTACGACCACACACTCTCAGCACTTAGCACGAAACAGTCATGGAGGAATTGTGACTTTGGTCAAGTTTTTTATTCTGAAATATGTCAGAAAACGACGTTCGATGTGGTGCAGGCACTGGCTGCTTAAGAGAAAACAATTTCCTCATGTAAGGTTACTTCATGAATTGTAAGGCGAAACTGAAGATTGGCACAATGTCTTACGTATGTACGTCCGTACATAAACTTATTTACTAAAGTAAGTGGATCCATACGTCGAACGGCAAAGTTACCGGTATAAGAAAATCAATTTCTGCCAATGACAGTCTGACTGCAACGTCAAGGTTCCTTGCAAACTGGCAGGAGCTACAAGGATTTGGAATTTCTGCTATTATGTCTAAACAATCTCCAAGAA
Source organism: Bacillus rossius redtenbacheri (assembly GCF_032445375.1). Lineage (NCBI taxonomy): Eukaryota > Metazoa > Arthropoda > Insecta > Phasmatodea > Bacillidae > Bacillus > Bacillus rossius. Next base: position 28,900,798 of record NC_086334.1, read on the forward strand.
CACTAATTCCTGAAACGTGTTCAACCTCCTATAGAGTTATACGCAAGGATTACTTTAAAGTGTTTGCCACGTGATCTACCTCCTCGTATTTCTCTACCAATATTTAGTATGCCTGCCCTTTATTATCACTATCATCACTGTTCTCTTTACTTTTAACTATCGACAAACAAGGGTAACTTTTACATTATTCATTAAACTCTATAAAATTAACTTTAGTGTACTGACGAAGGTTAGCTATTTTAACTATCTTTAAAAACAATACAATAAGAATGTTGTTTAGTTGAGCCACCCTGAACGAAAGCTGCTGTCTAAATAGAACGGAAGACGGAGCGACTGTCCACGCACACATCAGACTTACCTGGGCAATTATCTGAGGTTTGAGCTAGTTTGCTCGTTCTTTTGTCTCCGTGATCCGTCTTTGCTCAAGACTGCGGCACAGTTCGTAAAACTACGCAGTTTTCCTGTCCACACGCTACGTCTCGCCCGCAACTTTAACTGCGCAGGTAGATCGTTGCCCAAAACGTTGCGTGTGGACCGGTCTTGGTGCGTGTACACTGTAATTGTTATTTTGAAAATGAAAAAAAAATATATTTATGTCAGATTACAGATATTTGAACATTTGTACACTGACATAAAAAAAACCGTATCACTACAAAATAGTGTTCGCAGTAATACTGGGTTCGGATTCTTGCCCGGGAATTTATGCTTTGTGTTGGCCCAATACCTACATACAATAGTTATAGTTATCTGTAAACGGTTCACTGAATATATTTCCAGTATTAACTGCGCACATTAATAAGCACAATAAAACAGGGGAGTCCCATTATTAAATACTCGATTAACTTTTCATGGTTAAAAAAAAATTTGATTGAATGAAACATAAATTAAAATATAAAATTATGCGGCAATTTTCGTAATAAATACTATGCAAACACAACCATAGTCATGTGATGTACAAAGTTGAAATATCTTTCTTGACTCCAGGGGCGCAACAACAGGGGGGGGGGAAGGGTATTTTGCCCACCCCCCCCTTCTGAAACCTTGAAGTGGGGGTAAACGGCGGCAAAGAAAATGCTGTGTAATCAATTTTTATATAATAAAACTGCTTAAATAGCACCATTTTCTACCTTGAAATGCAAATTTTCTCGGAGGAGGACCACCCCCCGCTACAATAGGGGGGGATCGAAGATTCTTTATAAAAAGGTATATTGCCCCCCATTTGGAAATTAAGTTGTTGCGCCCCTGCTTGTAGTGTCACAAACTATTTCTTGGTAACTTGTTTCCAAAGGAAACTTTTGTAAAAGTACACACACACACATAATTTGTTTCTGTGTGCGCTCGTCCTTCCCAGAGGCAGCGCCGGCATGTCGCAAGGAAGTGCGCACCTACAGCTACGCCTACAACGACTTCTACCGCATCGACGAGGCGGGCGGGCTCGACGGGCCCGGGAACGTCTCCCTGCAGGTGTACGTGCAGGCGGTCAGCGACGCGCACGTGCTGCTCTCTACAGTCCCCTTCCCGAAGCCCGCCGAGCCGGTGTACGAGATCGTGCTGGGCGGCGGCCGCAACACCTTCTCCGAGGTGCGGCGCTCGCGGCGCACCAGCACCGCGGCCGCGGTGGCCACCTCCGACCTGCTGTCGGCCGCCGAGCTCAGGGGCTTCTGGGTGCGGCTGCGCCCCTCAGGCATGCTGGAGGTGGGCGAGCGGGGCAGCGACCTGCCCTTCCTCTTCTGGAAGGACCCGCACCCGCTCAGGATACGCTACTTCAGCTTCAGCACGTGGACCGGCGTCGCGGGCAAGTTCCTCTTCGACTGCCCGGCGCCGGGGGACCGTGAGTTCCGCTCTTTGCACTCCGTTTGGTGGTTCCTGCGACGGGGAACGTTGATTTCAATTGACGCCATGGTGTACCTATGGCACTGCTTATTTACACTGTTCGCCGTAGAAACCTAAGAACAGACAACATAGATTAAAACACAAGCACACTTAGAACAAGCCCAAATAAGCTGCTGTCAAATATTACATGTCTTCGCTGTAATATATTTTCTGAATTAATTCCCTGCGCTGTAGGGGCTTACTCAGGATGGATGTGAGAGCAAACAATGGGCAAAGAGTTTGTTTCCCCACTCAACTCACTCCCCAAATGAAATTCTGTGTACGCTCCTGTTGAACTGTTTAAGGGACAAGTCCAAACATAACAAAAGAAAGCACAAAACTAGACAGAAAAAGATTCTATTTAAATTAATGCAAATACAGTCCTACACCGTCATTGCCAAACTTGATTCGCTGTTTACTTACACGAGTTTTGCAGCTGATGGAGCAGAAACGTCCGAGCCCGTACCAACTAAGCAAACAACGTTGGAAAGACTGCGCAGCGACTTGCTGACCAACTACGACCCCTACTCTCGACCAGTGCTGCACGAGGACCACTACACCACTGTCTACGTGCGCTTCGCTTCCCGCCACATACAACTGGTGAGAGCACAGTGGCTGCCCAGTTCCACCGTAGGTTTCCTGCTACAGCTATCTTGATCCACTTTCTTTCTTGATCTATACTACAATGAACGACTGGACACCGAGGGACGGATAGTGATCACTTGCGGCACCATTAGAGTTCAAGCGTGGTCTACCACCAGAAACCGGTTTGATCGTGTTTCGACCACATTTTCTGTTGCACTATGGTGTTTTGAGCGCTGAACAAAGATCTTTGGGAACTTCGAAAAGAATCGCCACGCGCGGCGGTTAATGGACAATTATCTCGGATCGACAATGCGTGAGCAGACATGTCCGAAATTTTTACGGACATTATGCATGTTAATTTAATCAGACATTAAAATTAGAGCCCTTTTTTAAATTTAAGATCATTCGTAAGACAGGTATCAAAACTGCTTACTTATTCTAATGTTACAGCCACTTCTCACGTGAAATACCTTATTTTAAGTGTTTGTTTAATGCTTTCATAAGGTTTTTAAATTTTGTGATAATTACTTTCTAAATTAAATAGAGGATTTTTTAGTCAAAACCTTTTAAAATTTCAGACTATTTTGATTTATATTAACGTTTAGACAACGAAATGTATTTTCAGTCGTTATTCAAATTGAGTCAGCGCCCGCGCGTGTTGCTATCTTGTGTGATTAGCATTAATCATTGGCTAGCCGTGTCGCAATCAATTGTAGCGACTTCATATCGTTCCTTCCGCCAATATAAATGCACATAACATTTCTTCTTCACTGCTGCTACCTGGAAATTTATGAACTCCAGTTCACGCGAGAGACTATGGCATAGTCTCAGTGTATATGCTGGCGCAACTTTTAGAGGAACGATTCACAGATCATTTTTGGGCTAAGATCATTGGATAGCCGACTGAAGAGCAGAATGGTGTAACTGTCCATAAGATGTGAAACAATGAGATGAAGCTGTTATGGAACACGTGGGTGTGGGCACGGGAGTACCCAGAGAAAACCCACCGACGCGTCGGTACGTAACGAACATCCGCAGGAAACTCAGAAATCGGCCAGGAGTGAACGAGGTCTACCTTACAATAGTGATTGTTTTACAGATCAACTGTAAGTAAAGTTAATAATTTTTTTTAACTAACTAATGCAACGAATTTAATATTTAGTTGTGCTAAATGCAAATACACCCCACAAAAGGTGTAAATTACTAAGGGGTGTATTGCTAGTAGTGTGGCAACTACACGAAAATTGAAATTTGGTTTTTAGTGCAATGTCAAAATGTACACATAATTTAGTTAAGTGGATAACTGTGGCAACTGATCATTGCAGGATGAGAAGAGAGGTTTACTATCCACTCACGGAAGAATGTCAATGGTAAGCTATCATATACGTTCTTTGAATGATTCTTGCAATGGGAAAGATTGTTTTAAAACACGGTGTTGGACATACACCATTGCTAAGTTACACATTGTGACAGAATATTTGTTTAATTTCATCGTTGGGTTCGCATGTTTATTGTCGCTGTGTCGTCCAGGGTATTTTGTTTGTCTGTATTTACTGTTCTGTTCGCAACTGTCTCGTCGACAGTCTACTGGGTTCGTCTGTGTTATGATATTGTTCTGATTAGTTCCTTCCACGGAGATCTCTGCGTTGTCTATGCGTTTGATATTTGACAACGGCTGATTTCGTCTGGTTTTATGTGTGTGTGTGTGTTCGTGTATTCATATTTTGTTTATTACGTTCTTCATATTTTCTCTATGACACACAGTGTAAACTAGCAATGGCGTATGTTTGGCTCCTGGTGAAACTACAATCTCTCAAGTGTCGCAAACGTTATTTCATCTTAATACATTAAATAATAATTCATTTGACGGTCCTCGACTTTTATTTGTGAAATTTTTGACATAGGTCTACATCATTTATCAATAGTGGACGAGATTGAGAAAATGCTTTACGGATAACATAAAACTAAGGTTCCGTGCGGCAGTCTAAGCATTCATCCACTCACGACTGAAGCGGAATATAATCCGAATATTTGCATGCATGGTGAGCGTAGAGTTGATGGCAGCTGGACTTGCTCAAGGCAAGTTTCTTCGACGACATGGACATTAGAGGCAAGCCTACACAGAGCAGGTAAATTGGGGAAGAACTCGACCATGACATGTAGTGAGGAACCATTCCAGCAATTGCTTGTAGTGGCTGTGGGAAACCAAGGTAAACCTAATTTAGGATGGCTGTACTGGAATTATAAACCTGATTCTCCCAAATGCAGAAAAATCTACAAAACACCCAAACTCAATAAAAACAAAGTTATAGCCTACAAACTTGGGAATTGCTTTAACTGTTCATATTTGGGCTGAGAATTCGCCGCCACGAGTAAAAGACGAAAAATAGGTATTTTACTAAACATTATTATGGGTACGGTGCGCAGTAATCTAACTCGTTCTATATTTGTACTGACTACGTTTTAACCACTGTGCTACCTTGCTTATTGACGTGTAAACATCTTAGCTCTCGGCATACAGCATTGTAGGAATAATTTCGTGAACGGAATGGTAGGGTGGTTGGAACGGAAATTAAATAAAAAATTCTATATTAAAATTCGTGTCTGAGTTTCGTATTATAAGTTTATTTGCAACATGAGAACACACAAATTGTCTCGTTACCGAGGTCAGATTTTACTCATCACTGGCGGGTACTGAAAGACTAGCTCACATTTTTTTTTCTTACCTGGAGAGAAATTGTCGGGAATTGCGATCATTTACCTAACACTATAGAATGTGATAATGATTTGTGGCGAGAGAGCGGGGTTAACAATAGTAAAGTACAGCATACGCCCTTTCTAAATTATTTAGTTGTTCAGAACAAAGATATGATCCACTGTCGGCATAATGTAAGAACGACCAACATTTTTTTTATGCATAGTGTTGGTAATGATTTTAAACAATATTTGCGTTAGCTTTATGCTTTCCTTGCAGAACTGGATCGATGAGAAGATTGTATGGGATCCTGAGAATTACGACAACATTTCCGTACTCAACCTTGCAAGTCATGAAGTGTGGCTTCCTGAAATTGTGCTTTATAAGTAAGTATTGAAAATAATATAATCGTATGTTCAAACTACGCTGGAATTTAAGCTGCATATTTAAAAGATAGGACCATTAGGATCTTCGGAGGGCACACTTGCTAAATCACCACGGTCAAGTGACGAGAGAACAGTTTTGGTTCGCGCTCAACCTTCGGCATTGCTCGTGATATATGAGCACCGAGTTGACATCTACGACCTGATAATGACGAGCAGCGTGCGAGGGCTACTTCACAAAAAATATTTTTGTATACGGTTCACCGGCAAGCAACGTATTTTTTTTTAACTTACTAAACGAACTTAATTTGTAAGTGCGTTAAACACCACAGAAGTTGTGAATTACTTAGACTGTTACTAATAGCGTTTCAATCCACTATTGCATTGTTCAATGCATAAATGTATGACCCTAAATTTTATTTTATAAGACCAGTGCCACAGTCGCTCTATATGATGTTTTACTCGGAGTATTGTCTTTAGGTGTCCACCTGGCTAAAAAAAAAATGCTCTCAATAGTTTGAAAAACATGGTTATTTCATTCAGAAAAATTTAGTGAACATGTATTCAATCCATTTTCGCTCTTAAAAAAAAAATTCAGACTACTTGGAATGCTTCTTTGAACTAGAAGCAGCATGGACAAATTGTGATCTATATATACCACGTGTACAACCTACGCACTTTTGGTTCCCCAACATTAGAGAGATTATTTTCCAACCGACATTAAAACATATTATTTATGTGGATTTCGCCCGTGCTATAGTTTCGAAGGGAAAAAAAAATTACCATTAGTATCCTTTTATCAACACATAAGGCATCTAGTGCGTGGCAACAATGTTAATAGGCAATAGGAAATAAACTTCTAGCGCCTGCGGCATTGTCAACACACACTTCGTACGTGTACTGCACGTTGTATCTAACCCCCTCCAACGCATTTGATTCTAAATTGGACTTTTAGTAAGGATCCATTAATGTTTTTGATAATGTAATTTAGCCTATAGCCTTCCTCGATAAATGTACTATCCAACACTGAAATATTTTTTTTCAAATCGGACCAGTGGTTCCTAAGATTAGCGCGTTCAAACAAACAAACAAACAAACAAACAAACAAACTCTTCAGCTTTATAATATTAGTATAGATTTACAATGAACCAAAAAAAAAACCGAAGATGCACGATCGGAGGTTTGGCTCTCTCGTCTGTGAGAAGAATGTTTCCCGGCAGCGGACGCGCCGGCAGTGACGGGATGTCACGCAGGGGTTGGCGGGGCCGCGTGTTGCAGCGCCGCGGGCCACGGCGCCGACGTGCTGGGAGAGGCAGGGCTGGCGGTGGGCGCGGACGGGCGGGCGCGCTGGGCGCCCCAGGCGCGCCTGCGCTCCTGGTGCCGGCTGGACCTGCGGCGCTGGCCGCGCGACGAGCACAGCTGCGACCTGCGGCTCGGCTTCTGGGCGCAGCAGCAGCCGCGGCTGCTGCTGCAGCTGGACAACACCACCGAGGTGCGGCCACGCCACGACCCACTAACAACAACAACATTACACCGACGTGGCTTCACAACATGGATCACACACACAAGCAGGGGCGTAGCCGGAGGGGGGGGGGGTTAGGGGTTCAACCCCCCCTCCTTAGCACAAATCTTTAATTAATTTCTCATTCATCACTCAAACAAATTTCATATTAAAATTAATAAAATTTTACCATTAAAATATTTAAATTTTTAGTACCGAAAACTGCTAAAATAGCACTATTTTACACCTTAAAATCCACAATTTCCCGGGGGAGGACCACCGAACCCCCCGCTTTAATACGGGGGGGGGGGGGGGTCATGGTTCCTTAACACCCCCCATACACAAATCCTGGCTACGCCACTGCACACAAGCGGCAGGAATTGTGTTTACAAGTATGTAGTCTGTGTTTAATGCCCGTTTGCGCACATGTTTCTGCAAGCAAGTCTTACATTCAAATTTGACATGTGTGTTTAATGTATTTAATAGTATTTACAATATAGGGATGGATAACAAAGATGAATTCATAAATACACGGTTGAACAAACCAATTTCAGTTGATGTCAAATGTTACTTACTTGGTAAATGCAGATAATTCCGTGGAAGGAATGTAGACAGAAAAAAAAATTTGAGCGGAACTTTTAGTACTCGCCTGTGATGTGTAAACATTTAACCTTCGTAACGAGCTAATTCATGTGTTCTCAAGTGGTTTATGCTACAAATAAACTTATATTATTACACTCGGACACGAAATTTAAAATATAATAAAATAGCTTGATGAATGTACTGATCAACAAAATATTCCCTGAAGTACATACCAAAATTTCTAGACACGAATCACACGCTAACTTTCTGCGCCCACTGCGAGAATGCGCTATCTGAATCGTAAACATTACTCGCCACCATCGTCCGCAGATAGCAGCACGATACAATCGGAAATTTTAAGCTATTAGAAACGGTTCCAGTTCCTAAACCCCTGCTATGGACCTGATTTCCGATAAGTTAAGGGATTTTACTTAAATACTTTCTATGTAGTTAAAATACATTAAACGGTTAATCATATAAATTTATCGTACACGTTAGAAGTTATAATAATATGGTATTACTAAAATATGAACCTGTAACATTTTAAAGCACATATTATAACACTAAGTTTATGTTTATATATTTGTTTTTGCTTAAAAGACTGAAACGAGTCTGTAAATAATTGCTACAAACAACATCCTTATTGAGCTGATACAACATTATTATTATATAATATTATATCAAATGTTATTAAAAAGTAATAAAATATATTGCAAGTGACGATATTAGAGCCATATTCCTTGCTTGGGATCAATAAACGCGCGCTCTACCACTGTGCTACCGATTCTGTTAACATATTGTAAGGAGAATATGTATTATAATCACTGCAATGCCAGATCTATTAGATATTTTAAAACTTGAGATTACTTTTTACCATGAATATTTCGGTTTACCAAATATATTCCGGGGTAGTTTTTCCATCATAAAGTTTAATTTTGCATACTAATACGTAATACGTACCCTAATGTTTACGAAAGTGACTATGTACGGATTTATGATTCTACACGTGGTTCTGCCATCTTTGTGTCTCATTACCATTCATCAACTTCCGTTCCATTTTCATGAAATTACTCCTACCAAATGCCGTATACCGAGAGTTAAGATGTTAACACATCAGAAATGACAACACGGACAAGCACATTAGGATGAAAGCGACGGGACAGTTGCAACAATGACAATAAATACAGCAGAGGTGCCCCCCCCCCCCCCAAACACTATGACTCACCCCCCCTAACCTAATGATGCGCACTCCCCCCCCCCCCCCCGAAATTTTTTATTCCATTTTCTCAATGATTTACTCAATTATTTTATAATATTATACTTTTTTAGTATTATATTTTATCACATTTTGCATTAATTAAAACTGAATTTCTAATAATAATTTTGGTCATATCAGGTAATATTTCCATCCTGAACCGACAGATGCCAAACTGCTTTTGTTGAAGAAAGTGCGGGGTTGCCAATTTGATTTACAAGATCACTTTCAATTATCAAAGCACCAGAAACGAATTTTCACATTAGAAGCTATAATTATGTAAATAATATATACATTTTTCTCGTCTTTTAACCCCCCCCCCTGAAATTTTAATGACGCAGTCTGCGTCGTTACCCCCCCCCCCCCCTTGTGGGCACCCCTGAATACAGGAAAACAACTTCGGGCAACACAGCGACGCACAGAAGAACCCAGTGACGAAACTAAACTGACAATCTGTACGACACGAAAACGACAGCACGGTGAACTCAATATACTTTCTTTAACGAATTTTTTTCTTTACTTTGTGTATATTTGTATATAGTAAATTTATAGAATCTTTTCCTTACATTTTACGTTTTTTGGCTCTGCAGTTTTTTTCCGGATTAAATTCCTTTGACGAAATTCTCATTTTTCTTCAAAAATTTTATATTTTATATCAGCTGATATATATTCTTGTTTCCCCCTCCCCCTTAGCTAATTCCTGGAGTTTTTCTGTGACAACCAGAAGCAATTGATTATGTTCAAGAGGACACGTTTGTCGTTTCAGGTATCTGAGCAGAGAACTGGCTCCCAGTGGGAAGTAGTGGACCTCAATTCGCACATTGTGTGGGGCACGGAGATTTGGGCTGATGGACAGTCCGAGTACGAGACGGAGTTGAATCAGGAGCCAACCCCCAATCTCATCATACAGATACGACTACGGAGACGTGAAGAGTCATACACTGTCATTCTTACAGCACCTTTCATTGGTAAGATAGTAAGAAATAAATTTTTACAGACTTCGTCGGAACGAGAAATATTGGCACAATTTTTTTATATTGTAAGAGTTTGTTCTAACTGGTTTTGGTACAATGTTCGAAAATTATTTAAGTGACCATAATGTATTTTAAACTACCTATGCTAATTCATACTTTTTTTTTTCAAATATTTATTCATAACCTTATCAAAATATGGAGCTTGCTGAAATCATTTACAGTATTATGTCATGATTGCTAGCGCAGTTGACCTGAGTGATTTAGATTATTTAGGCATTTACGATGCACCACGTGGTACGGGGTCCTATCTTCACGATCGTGAAATATTAAGCCGGGTTTATTCATGGCTCACTTGGTCATGTATCACTGTCCAAAGGTCTTGTCGATTTTTATCCTGTTAGCTGTCCGTCACGTTCAAACGAGAAGCCAGCTGGTGATGAGACCTGGTGATAGAGCGGTGTCGGAATGCACATGGTTGGATAAACGGAGTCACCCCGAGAAAAGGTAACGCCGGCAGCGTACTTCTGCGTTTTCCACGATATAAAGGGTTTTTTTTTTTTTTTTTTCCATGGCAGGAGACAGCGAGTGGTTTTGCCGGCTGACCGCCAGCACCTCTAGTGGCAGATATTCTTAAGAGAACAGTTATTTAAAATTATCCTTGACAAGCGCGTCTTAAAGTACGTCAACCATATTTATTGACATAGTTGTAATAATACGTACCACGGTCGTAGCCAGAATGTGTGGGATAGGGGGGCCAAATAATGAAGCTATAACAAGAATACATTTTTGATAGGTCTGTTTTTGGGGTTTTAAGATAGATAGGGGTATGAAATAATCCCCATAGCCCCTCCCCGTTCACAGAAAAACGGCTGGTCCGGTGTTTCATCCTCTGAAAAGTTTTCAAAAGATGATGCTTTAATACGGATTTTTGGCTATTTGATGACCTTTTTTTCAAAACGCGACACTTACAAACGGTAAGTCCTTACACTATGTACTACTGCTTTTGATCGTGTCCTAATATGTTGACGACACTCGTTAGGCCGCACAGGCCGTTATGTCCGGTCGTCGCCTCGCAAGAGCGTGAGCGCGGCCATGAACACGCTCGGTGCCGGGCGAGCACAACGTGGTGCTGCCGTATAATTATTGTAACAGTTGTCTCTTTCATTCATACTATTTCTGCTCTTAATTAGTTATTTATCGTTCTAATTTACATCTGGTCAACTACACCGGATGCAAAAGCTATTTTCATTCCAGCACTCAGCGATCTGCGCGGCCTTCAACATTACCAATCCATTCATTCATTCTCTCTCTCTCTCTCTCTCTCTCTCTCTCTCTCTCTCTCTCTGTATGTGTGCGTGCGTGTATGTGTTATTGTGGTGAGCGCTATAAATCTCGGTCATTACAAGATTAAGTTTAGTTAAGTGCGTAAATTACCATTAAGTAAACGAAATATGTAAATATGGAAGTGTAAAAAAACGCTTAAGGTCAAAAAGGTATAGGTAGAGTTACATTCAATTAAGTGAATGTTTTAATGCACTTCATTTGATTTTTTTTTATTATTGTGAAATGTAGTAATATGAAAAACTTTGTTTCAGTCATCAATGCGATCACGTTTCTGTCGTTCTGGATGTCTCCAAATAATTTTGCCAAGACCATATTTGTGTGCTTGGCATTGGTGATTTCCTCCATGGTCGCAGCAATTTTAACAGACGTTATTCCAACGCATCCTTCGCACACGCCATTCATCGGTAAGAAACTGTCGGTACTTTAAATAAATGTAAATATGGTTGGAAGTTTAGTGAAGCTGTTAACTAAAATCGCAATATTTTTTTTCGTTTCAGTTTTAGTGTATAGTAGGAGCATGATCGCGGCGCTCGTCTCGCTCCTGTTAACAGTGACAACAATTTGTCTGAGTCGATACAACCATGTCCGACCACTGCCCGGCATACTATACAAGCACATCACTTCTGAATACGTCTGCACAATTCTCTTCCTACCGAGGACCACGAGTGAGGTAGGTAGTTAACTGCGTGTCATGTTCACTTAGTAACTACTGTATTTCAAGAGATCACACTGTAGTTATGTAATATAATAGGTTTTTTTAACTTCTAAAATTAGTTTTATTGAATCCCACGAGGTGGAATTACGGAACTCAAACATTTATATGATATAATTTACATATTATTATTTTTTATTGTCTATTTTAAGGGCAAAATTGGTGTTTATATGGTAGTCAGTTTGGTGGAACCATTATAGTGGATCCAAAATCACGACCAAGATTCCTTAAGCCTTAAGCCTGTTTCAGTACCTAAGTACTTAATTATTCTACCCCTGTTTAAACATGATATTAATGATGAATTCTAATTATTTTCAGATCAATACAAAGTACAGTCAGCTGGATGAGACTCGTCAAAATAATCAAGCTGCTAGAATAACACGCGACGATATTCAGCTTCAGTGGAGACTTCTCGCGGTTTACTTAGATCGCATCTGCAGCATCTTGTTTTGTGTCTTTATTGGAATTGTTTTCGCCACTTGTTAAACATTTTATATTTATTCACTAGAAATAGTTTACCATCGGCAATTTGAACAAAATCACTAAACATAAATTTAAAAAAATTATATGTTTTGATGATTTTAGTCTTATTTATAGCAAAATTTATAGTAGTAAATAAATAAGAAAAAGTGAATTTGTCTCATTGATGTCAATATTTTTAATATATATATATAATTCAAAGATATGGAAAAAAAACTGACAAGAGCCATCACAGAATCGAGGTATTGATCTGCCTTTTGTACAGAATGTTTGGAAATTGCTGGGCATAAATTTATTGTATGGTAGGGGATGCCAAAGAAGCTATTTTTGTTAAGGAACATATGTCCGTATACCAAACCCTGCAAAGTTACAGGTGCGAATAGTAACGCGCCAAGTTTAACTTGGCGCCAATTCCGCTGGCTGAGAGGGCGTGCGATCGCAGCATCGCGGCGTGGCGTCCAAGCGCCCCGCGGGAGGCAGGGTGCACTCAGCACCATTCGTTTTTGGAAAATTAGAAACCAGTGCTAGATATTTCAATGGCACGATTGCACTAAGGTAGAAACATACAGCACCTGGCCAGTGCACACCGACTGCAGACCAGTGCAGTTGCTGGAATTTTTCACAAAACCATAGACTAAAGATATATAGACAGATTATTTTATTGTGTGTAAATGGTTAACACTGGCTTACAATTTACCATCAATACTAGCAAAATCATATTGGTATATTTTGATGCATGCAATTTTTTTTAATTATTGAATACAAAGTATTTAGTATGAAGAAAAAACTTAAATACACTTGTAATATATTATCAAACACTAACTGCATTAAAACTTGGACAAACAAAGTAATAAGGAAACTTTTTTAACCTCAACAAGGAAGCATGTGATTGCAAGTAATTGGGGGTAACCCTACAAAACAATCTGGGATGAGAGAAGCAGGTACAGCAGGGGGCTGGAGTTTATTGGCAGTAGGTTGAAATGAACAGGAAGGAAGGTGTAGGCAAATCAAATGGGTGTTCCGAGTCCGAGTTGGTGAGGCCGATGGAGTATGTGACAGTGATTTGGGATCCATATCTGGCGATGGAAATAAAACAGCTGAAGACACTATAGCACAGGTAAACGATATGAGTGATGGGAATGTGATGCAGAAGGGAAAGAGAAAAAAGACCATCGGTGATGATCATGGAGCTGGGGTAGGAAACATTACCAGAAGAAGGAGAGTAGAAAGGCTGGCATGGCTGTTCAATGAGAGAAAAAAATGGTGAGAGGCTAGGGGGAATCTGGGAGTTAGTTTGCACAGAAGTAGGTACAGCGAGAGAAGGGAGACCACCAGTGAAAGATACAAAATATGAAGCGAACAGAAAAAAAAAACCTCATTCCTGGTAAGGATAGAGACTTGTAATGGACTAGAGGGGAAGGTAATGGAAGTGAAGGTTGGGAAGGACATACGAAAAAAGCAAAAGAATGAGAGAGTGAAGTAAGCGGAGGACTCCTTGCCACCGGGTTTAAGCCCTGTTGTCTATCCCGACAACTAGGTGAGTTAGCTGGAAACTTGAAAGTAAAAAGCAGGTGCATAGAACCAAATACACATATTTATTCACTAGCTGCAAGTACCCACTTCGCTGTTTTTTTGTTATTTAGTTATAATACTATTTTTGTATAAATTACATGTGTAACAATGCTTCCCCTTTAAACTTAGCTTCATTCTCGGGAAAGGAAAAAGTCGCACAGGGCTAGATCTGGCAAATACGGAGGGTGGGGAACGACCGACCACTCCTGCGAGGCCAAATAGTGGTTCACTCGTAAGACTGTGTGTGTGGTGAATTGTGATGAAAGAACTAGTGACCTGATCACCAAAGTTCTTCCGCACATCTTCTCGCAAATGTCTTGCCGTCGCTCGGGGTCTCGTGCTCGAGACTGGGCGTGTGTCCTAGCAGATATGTGGCTTTTAGGTGTTTCTCCGGGTGGGCGCCAGGCTAGCTGCTCTAACCATGATGTGGGTGTGAGTGTTTCACCCCTTGCGTAGTCTACTAGGATCGTCGGCGGTACTTACTACAAATAATGTACACAGGTTTTCTGAGACGTCTTTTAATTGCGCAGCATGCGCTGATTGGGCATAGCCCTGCACTGTACGAATGTTTGCAATTACATACGAAGTTACACGATACCTTAAACAGGAAGTTACACGACACATTACACTGTAAAACTACGTAGGTTGAAAGGCACTGCTTCTTATGTGATACCCTAACGCCAGTCTCGGTTGGGGCGGCGATTGGAGGCGGCCAATCCCGTAAATTACAAGCCGAGCGGAGGCCGGGCTCACCTGTGTAAGCGCGGTCCGAATTAAATTTAGCGAACAAGTCTGTTACGCGGTTCATATCGGCACTCGTGTACCTGACACATTAAATAAAGTTCTGAGTCCTCGGGAGTCGGCCCGTGCCGTGAAGTGACTACACTGTGGGTCTAAGTCACACGTGAGCGAGACATTAAGTAGCCGGGTTAAGCCCTGCACCGTAAAAGTATGCAGGGGGTAGTTAGGAAAAAGGGTTAGGATGATGAGTTAATAATTACCAGAATGCACAGTTCAGTGAAGACAAAACTGTAGCTCCCCGTGGAACACTAGGTCCGCCCCGGTTAGCGAGTCGCGTGGTACTGGCGTCAGGCCCTGGCGCGAGGGAGGGGGTGAGCACCTTCTCGCGCCAAGGTTCCTAAAGTGCCGTTATTCGAAAAATATGAAACATGAGTAAGTTATGATTGTACACAAATTCTATTAATAATTAGTTATAGGCAAATTAGGCTAGTGAAATTTACGTAAAATTTTGTTTGAAAATCCAAAGTCACGCTAGAGACTGTTTGTCACTTATTGACTACTCTAGTGATTGCTTATGTGTAAGAACTTGGAGGCCTAATTTGGTAGACATAACACTACACTTGATTAAGGCGGAAGGCCATAAGGGGGACACTCACGCTCATAGATTAACACGTTCCCGCTGGAGTGACCCGGGCACTCCTGCGTCGCACTTTCCCCAGACGGGGTTGGGAAATTATATAAAAATCACTGGTGAGTGGCGTCTAATAATTAGGTGTGGGGGTCAAGTGGTATGGTGGTTAAGTACTGTGGCAACAGTTTTACCTTAGAGTTGGGAGGCTTGCCTGACTCGGGTTGGTTCGGCTAGGGGTGCATTCCGTCAGTGGGGTTAGATGCTGGCGGTTGCAGGTCGGGCTTAAGGCGGCCTTCGGCCGGACGACGTCAGTCTTAAAACTTCCAAATAAAAGGGCTGGTTAACAGTCTGATCAGGGAGAACAAATTCCTGGTGCACAATTCCACGAACATCAAAAAAGACTATAATCGTCATCTTAACATTCGACGTCACTTGTTTTTCTTTTTTTTTTTTGGTATGGGGCAGTTGGGAGTATTCCACTGGCTTGACATTTGCTTGGTTTCTGGTCATACCCATAACACCAACTCTCATCACCTGTAATGACTTTGGTCAAAATGTTTGGATCACTTTCAGTATATTTTTTCCAGTCCTGGCTCAAATACCGTAGAATGTTTTTTTGATTCTATTTGAGAAGGCAATGAACAAATTTAACGGAAACTCATCACATTTGTAAATCATTAGTTAAAATGTGCTGGCATGAGTTCCAATTCATTCCTGTCTCTTCTGAAATTTCGTCAGTCGTGAAACGATGATCCTCGTTGATTTTTAGCGAATTTTTTAAACATTTTCATTGTTTCGAGATGTTGAAGCCGTGCCCACAACTAGCATGGTATTCAACACTCATCTCATCACATTTAAAGCACCCAAACCACTCGAAAACTTGAACACCCGTTTAAGCCATTAGTAAACTCCCGTTGCCAATTTTTCAAGCAGAAAACAAAATTTCAAACACACTTTTTGTTCTTTTAAATTTTCCATAACGACTTCTGAGGCGGATCAGGAGAACAGTAGTAAGAGGAAAACAATACTACGATAAAATGTTAACCTACAAAATGATGCCATCTGAGCAGCTGTTTCGTGAATGTATCTACTAATCCCATCTAGCGGGAGAGCTCTCTACTACATCTAGAATGGCGGCACACTCTCAGTCCAGTTATTTTTGGGTACCTCCTCGTACAAAAACTCTAGATATAAAAAAACAACCATATTGAAAACTTAGCATAGTGAAGTTGCCTTCAATATTTGTAGCTGACAAATATTCACAAAAGCCAAAAACTTAAAATCCTATACTCTTGATAAGGGTATAAGTAATGTCAGGGTTTGATCCTTGTATCCATTCTGTTTCGTTGTACATCAACTTAACATACCGACGTAACCAAATGTAAACACGAGTTCTGTAAATTCGCAAATCACAAAACTGCTGTTATTTTCTTAAACCCCCTGATGTGTTCATTCCAAAACAGCATAGTCATTTTCACAATATGTTAGCATAACTGCACTCAGTGGCGTAGCCAGGATTTGTGTATGGGGGGTGTTAAGAAGCATGCGCCCCCCCCCCCCTCCTGTAATAAAGCGGGGGTCCGGTGGTCCTCCCTCGGGAAAATTTGTATTTTAAGGTGTAAAATAGTGCTATTTTAGCAGTTTTCGGTACTTAAATTTAAATATTGTAATGGTAAAAATTTTATTAATTTTTAATATGAAATTTGTTTGAGTGATGAATAAGAAATTTAATTAAAGATGACGTCCCTCGGCCTATGGTCCCTAATTTCCTGTTTGCGAAAATGTCCTGTTTTTCCCATGTAGCTCTCATCGGTGAGGAAGTGAGTTCAGGCCAAAGTGGCCGGGACCGGAAAATACGGGACCTGGAGGGAATGTTACGTGGGTAGGAGGAACAGTAGGTAGTTCAAAGGATAAGGCGACGATGTCCGTTTTCACGAGCCCCGTTTTATTTCCATATAGAAATCCTGCCGCAGCCTGGCCGGCATGTCGCGGAACGAGCGTCCTCCCCGCCACGACCCGGACTCCCGGAAATAAGTCTCGTCCTTAGGATGCGACCCGAAACGAACAGAGAAGGTAGTCCCGTAGCTAATCGTACCGGTTACGAAAGTTCCATATAGATACACAGCGCGTACGCGACCCGTCAGGTGAGCGGAAGGTCCAGTAATTACTCGTACTGACTGAGAGGTTCGGCGGTTCGAAGAGGCACTTACACGGCCTGTGACGTATGCAGCTAAAGTCCCGAAAGACCCGTAAAACTGAGAAAGTTCAGCGGTATAACGAATGCTAAAGAAGAGCAGCTCGGCTGCAGAGACAGTCCCGTGACGTTTCACTGACTGCGAACTCAGAGTTAAGAAAACGTGTCTCTCGAGCGGAGCGGAGCGGAGCGGAGCACAAGACTGCTCGCTCTCGCGTCTGGTTCACCACTGCACTCCTCCGCCCGCTGGCAGGCCGAGGCCCACGGGCCACGGAGGAGGGGAGGGGAAATCGGCCGGTGTGAGAGAGGCCCGCCTCGCGGTGCGCCAGGCTGCAGTTACATGGCTGACATAACACTTAAACGAATTACAGAATTACTATAACGATATAAAAAATAATCAGTTAATAAAATACAAACACAAATGGCTCAGTTAATAAATTACAGAATAAAGACGAAGTATTTACATAACATTCATATACACTAATCCAGACGTAAGTTATATATTTGCGGAGGCTCGTGGTTATTTAAATGTATTAATAGAACATAATTATTTAAAACACTCCTGATGTATCAGGGCGCACGCGGGTGCGTCCCTGCTCGCCGCACTTCACAGTTGGTGCACTGGGGGGGAAACATGTCTCCCTTAGGTCCACGTCGATGGACAGGTACGGCCTCTGCATCTGGGAGGGTACGACGACTGTCGTCAAAGAATTATGGCTAGGGGGGGGGGGGGTTGAACCCCTAAACCCACCCCCCTCTGGCTCCGCCCCTGACTGCACTTACATAACTAATGTAGCTCTGCATAAGCCACTCTAGGCTAAAATCGTGTCAAGGGATGCCTCCACTACCTTCTGCCAACCACCGACAAGCTCAAACGACATCAACCGCTATCAAAAGTCAGTTATGCCCTGTATGCCCTACGTCCGATCATATGCATTAAGTTGTCATGTCGTATACTCTGTGATGACAGAATAGTTAAGTCCCACTCCGAATTAGAATTTCTCTAATAGTTGCTGTAGTGATTCACTTCTATATATTTCTACCATTCGCATCATATTGAAATTAATTCTATCACCAAAGATGATGTAGACACTCGGCGTCATACAAATGATAGGTGTTCCAACGGCGATCGGGCAGCATAACGAGCGAGTCGGAACGTCGGTGAGGCGTAACGACGTTCTTCTTCATTGGGCGATTGCGCTTCAGCAGACGAAACAGGGGTTTTATATACTTGTCTGGGCGGTCATTGAGGCAACCTAGAAGTTTCTTTCAAAATATTCTACAGCCTCACTACAATGGCCGCCTTCCGCTGATGTCACATCTCGTGTTGACACTGGAGCCATTTTTTCTCGCAGGGAAAGCTTTTTTTCCAGCTACTTCGCCAGTTGTCTATTCCACAGGCTTTCTGAATTATGTGCTAAGACTAGTTCTAGTAACATGGTAAAAGACACTTCCAAGGAAAAAAGTGGCGAATGGTCACTTAAGGCCATAACAGCCCAATTACCGGTGAATTTTAATCAGTGACTTTTGCTATTATAATACACACGAGCAGTGGTGTGGTTCCAAATTTTACAGTGCTGGAGCTCTTTGTATTTAAGACTCTTTGGTTCACCCATCCTGCTAATAAAAGCGGGGGGGTCCTCCCACGGGAAATTTTGAATTTCCAGGTGCTAATTGAAGCTATATTAGCAATTTTACTCGCAGAAATAACAAAACGATTTTGTTAACATACACTTATATGGAGGTATTAATTTAACAAATATCGGCGAGTTTCATGACTATTAATTTCACTTTTTGGAAAATACAAATAATACCCTTACATGTTTTTACAATACATAGACACAAAAAGGACACAATTGGTACATTAAGAGATATTGCCATACATTATATTACAAAACTGTAACCTTGCTACATGGCATTGTACAAAATGTCTGCAATTCAAGTTAAGTATTCAACACTTTACAATAAATCAACAAAAACATTTTTTTCAGTATCTTGGTGTTGCCCTTTTGCTACGTGGGTTCTCGTATCATCTGCTGAACGGTGCGATCTTAGCCACGTTGAAATGTAAGGCTCAGGGTTCCAGTCTTTGAGGGAGGGTCCATGCAGTTTGATGAACATTAGTGATGATACAAGTGGTATTAAAAGTCTGTTTCTGGTAGGAGATACAATGATGTTCATCAAACTGAACCCCCTTTCGCACTCAGCTGAACTACACACAATCAGTTTTGTGCAGTTCATTAACACATTTAGTTCTCTGGGAATACAGCTACTATTGTCAAGATAATCCCGGTAAACATTTTTTTATCTTGGCTGAATTAAGTTGGAATCGTGTACAAAGATTCTGTATATCCTCTTCGCCATACCCTACAGGCAAATCGGCTGGCTATTGATCACATTCAAGAACTTTTATTTGATTCAACAGAATTTCATATTGAACATTCTTTGTAACAGTCTCGGATGACACTGACGTTGACTCATGGCTAGACATGGTTGTAAACAGCCTCTTTTTCAGGTTATTTTCTACACTAGACAATAGTTGTTTGTTGCCGTCCCCACTACCTCCATTGAATTTTACGTGATTTTTATATGGTTCGTGATCTCAGGGAGGGTTAGCCTTGTGGCTAGAGGTAGGGGTTAACGCAGTAGGGCCCCCCGAGCTGTTATGGCCACTCGGGATGCCTGAAGAAGAACACAAAGTTACTGGTTGATGCCTGATGAATTTATTACGGCACAGCCCTATACATAGTGCTGCCCATTCTGGCCGTAACGGTTGTCCCGAATCGAATAGTCACACGCGCAGCCCACTTCCTCAGTGGTGGCTCACGATTTTACTACGCGCGAAGGACGTACTCTTGCACATGATGCGGCGGTTACAGAATGAACCCTAACGTGACATAATATTCCCTAACTGACAAAACACTTCACTATTACACATTACATATTACACTGGGCTAATGACACGTAGGCCCGTAACTCCGGCGACTCTACCTGACTCTTAGACTTGTCCCAGATACTGAATAGTTAATAAGTTTGGTGGCACGTGTCACCTACTGGCTGCCCCATGCGGGCTGAAACTATTTAGCCGGTAAGCTAGTTTGTTGCGTGAAGCGCCGACGTAACGTCTCGTAGATTCCCCACAGTACTTACGTAATATGCTGAACACTCATTTTGGAGCACTGAATTATTTAAGTGAAATACCTCATGGTAAATTAAGGCCAACCACGGAACTGTACGTAAAGGATTAAGAAAGGTAATAACTATTGAAACTACATGTCGGTGAAAGCAAAAGTTGATGGTTCCGCGTTGCGCGAAGGCTGCCGGCCTCTCCGAGCTCCAGACGGATACTACCTGCTCTCACCGCGCGCGAACCCCCCCCCCCCCACGAAACCACCCGTGGAAACATGTGATTTTCGCGGGTAAATGAACCGGCCAGGTTCGGGACAAGGCGCACTGTGAAACATGATTTTGAAAGGACTGAAATATTAAATGATGAAAATAATGTCTAATAAAAACCTGTGGAAAAATATACATAATTGCATTTGTTGTAGTTCGGCGGAGGGATATGCAACACCCGGCCGGATCCTTCCGCCGATGTAGCACTCGTTGCCTGGCGTTCGCCTCGTTGCACGAACTACACTTTGTTGCGCGCACGAGCGCGTTCGGTGCACACGCCTTTGCGAGACATTGATGAGGCTTAGCGGTCTATGTGACATAGAGGATCATTGGCGGTCGGCGTCAAATGCCCCCCCCCCCCCCTTCTCTGAGACCACTATGTGCATCAATGCCTCGCTTCACATGCTGAGAACTTCACTGACGTCCGCCGCACTGCGAGCCCTACACTAAGCATTGGAGTGGTGGTGTGTTGTGAGGTAATGATTCTGCCCGGAATGCCTCTCCCACTCAATGAATGACAAGGGGGTACGTCCTGACCCATGTCCGTTACCTCCCTGGGAATGGGCGGCGACGTGCGCCTCTCCTAGCACAATATGGTGACATGTGGGTGGGGGGTGTCAGTGTGGTCGGGGTGTGGCGTGGTGGTGGAATGGACAACGTGGATGGGGGGGATGATATGGGTCAGGCCACGTGTGTTGGCGCCACTGGAACGCCCCCTACGGGCCGCGCCTGGGTGGAGTAGCTCGACCGGGACCTGGACAACTCGTACTCCGCCAGGTAGGCCGGGGGTCGGCGGGCCCTCTGTGGTCGTGTGGAGGGGACTGCGTTGGTGTGTGTCTCTACTGGGCAAAGTGTGGTAGGCTCACTCATGTCCAGTTGGGTGCTCGGGAAACTTGTCTCCACTGCGGTGACAGGGGTGAACTCTACTGGCTCGCTGTCGTCCGTGCAGCACGTCCTGACCGGGGCCCGACGTCTACGTGTGGGGCGCTTACCCCTCCCGTCCAGTTCCTCCTCCCCGTCCTCGGGCTCGTCCATGGACACCCAGAACGTGGCGTCCGCCAGGCTCAGGTCCAGCGACCACAGTGACTCTTCGTCGTCCTCCTCAGAAACCTCTCCCCCCTCCTCGTCAGGGAACAAGACTAACGGACTCCCTACCTCTGCGGGGACATGCGGAACTGTGACCAGCCGCACTGGGTACCCGATCGGGGTGTCCCGGAGGTCGGGTTCGGTGCATTCGGGTGCCTGATCGTGGTTACCTCCATCTGGGTCGCCCGTGTGCGTGTCCCCCCCGGTTGGCGAGTTCGGGTGCTGCTCCTTCCCGCGGTGTCTCTGTGGCATCCTGGAGTGTGGGGGGTGGGGAAGAAGGGGTCGTTGGGCCAACTCTGACCCCATGCGCGACTAATCACAGGTCGTCCCGATGTACTTTATCTGGTCGCCCCCTTGGCGTCCGGACCGCATTGGATGAGGGGCACGTCCTCTACAGGACCTCTCGCTGCTCCGACCATCGGGGCGCTAGCCCCGCACAAAAGTTCTGTGCACCAGATGACAAGTGGTGCTGCCTGACGTACACCAGCTGACCTGGCTGGATCGGGGGTGGGGGGTGACTACTCAGGGGCGTGTAGGCCACCAGGAATTGGGCCTGTTGTTGTCTGGCGTGCTCCCTCCCCTCCTCACGATCGGGGCGCACCGCCGTGCCCATGGCAACGTCGGCCACCCTGCTCTCCCCGGGCAACGCCAAGTTTTTCCCGTACAGGAGCTCGGCAGGGGAATGACCGCTGACGGCGTTGGTGCAGCGCCAGAGACAATAGAGCAGCTTTGGCAGGTGGACGTCCCACTTGGAGTGGTCGTCCCCCAACCTTAGCAGCAGCTGTGCCTTGACATCCTGGTTTCTCCTATCAGTGGGGTTGGCCTGGGGATGGTAAATGGGGGTGGTGTGGTGGTCGAGGCCCCATCGGCAACAGTTAGCTCGCCAGCGCCTCCCGCTAAACTGACAGCCATTGTCCGTCAACAGCACACGCGCAAAATCATACCGCGGGAAGATTTCATGGTCCAGCAGGGCGACTATGGTTCCGGCGCGCACGTTGGACACTGGGAAGGCCTCGACCCACCGGGTGAAAATGTCAGTTATGACGACCAAGAATCTCTTTCCCGGGGTGGTCCGCGGGTAGGGCCCCATTATGTCCAGGACCAGGGTGTGAAATGGGTCGAGGGGCCGGCAGGGTCGCTGCTGTTCTACTCCGTCAGACTGCCTCGTCTTCCTCTGCTGGCACTGCTGGCAGCGCCGCACCAGGTCACGCATGTCCCGCATCACCCCTGGCCAAGAAGGTCTTACGGATATCTAGTTGTGTCTGGCATGCACCTGGGTGGCCCAGCAGCTCGTGCGTGTGGTGGAAGCCCATGACCTGCTCACGGGCACCGAGCAGCACATGAAGGCACCAGGCGTTCATGTCCCCCGGTACCCGGGTCTCCAACACCCCGTCTATGCACCTGTGGTAGAGGTGAGCCTGCTCCCCACATGACCGCACCTCTGCCTGTGTGGGGTCGTCTGTCTGCTGGGCCTGTTTCACGAACTCGACTAAGTCGCTCAGGGTCCCCACAGGCAAGACGGCGGTAATGTCGGGTGCCCTTGGGATGTGAAACAAGTCAACAAATCTATAGAGATATTCAGTAAAGAGCACAGTAAATTATGGGACAAGAAATAAAAAAAGGACACGCGCGCACATCAACAATCATTTGTTTAGAATGTTTATCGCATATATATAATTATATATATATATAATTATTTTCCCCCCACCAAAACAGTGGCGGAGCTTCCGCTCCTGCCTCAAGAGCAGTGGCGGAGCGTCGCTCCGCTCCGCCACCACTACAACCCTGTACACGAGTCCGGCATATTTGTTGGCAAATAAGCCAGTCAATGATAGACCCAATACATTTTGACTGCTCATCCTTGGCTCTCCGCCCTATATCCCTAGTCATTGTGTCAATCTTACGTTTTCGACACCACTCAACTAAGGGCGGTATTCCAAGACGTTTCAGTAAGGTAGCGAATATGCACTGCCTTGTTGGGCAACTGCCGTACCCTAACTCTCGGGTCATATTCCAAAACGTGTCCTAACTGAACCTCTGTAAGGTATCAGATCGGCAGCCGTTTTAATAAACGAGGACTTGTGCGAGGCTATAAACAGTTGTACTTCATGGAATCCATCGTAATTTTAGCTTATTTTTTAAAACTATGGAATTATAATGTAAAATAAAATATTTAATTTTGGTTGTACAAGAATAAACGATGAATTTTTGGCCGTATTTATGTAGGCTGTTTTTTAAGATATTAGGAGGGGAAATTGTAATCGTAAAAGTTCTGTTAAAGTTCATTAAAAAGATATATATATATATATATATATATATATATATATATATATATATATATATATATATATATATATATATATATATATATATACACAGTTATGGATCAAATCGGCAACAGATAGGACACCAAAAATCAGTGCCCTGAAAATAAGGGACTGGCCGTGTCCTTTCGTGCACTTGGAATATGGTTAGGGTACAGGTATTGCATATTCAACACCTAAAACCTTATTTTTGTATCTTGGAATTAAAGTTGGAGGGTTATGATTTTGACTTGTATCGAATTACTAGCTGCCCGACCCGGCTTCGCACGGCTATACTAATGGAAAAAAATTAAGCCACATATCCCATTTACAGTAATGGTAAATAAAAAAATTTCAGTGAAAATTTATTACAATGCTATATAATGTACCGGAGAGAAAATGAATAGCACCGATGGATTCCCGACTCGTGCACGCAACGTACAACCGATGTACCCGTACTTCGCTACGGCAGTCTACAGGCAGATCACTCTTGCGCCGCTCATTATACATGCCCCTCATAGGCGTGCGCACGGTAGGTGCCACAGGTGCCTTGGCACCACCATTAGGGTTAACGTTATTTTGTTTTTTACAAGCAGAAATAATACATACTTACAAAAAACCGTATTATTTCCAAAAAAATATGTTTTCCAATCTTGTCGAGTTACAGATATGTGCTCATAACACTATCAGAATATCAGTTATCAATCAAACCAACTATACACGCGGAAACAAGCCAGGTGCAATTACGTGTGTTGTACACGCGGGCCGCGGCTACGAAACTTCTGAAATGTAAATACTTCTCCTAGTTCTCCTCGAATTACACAGAATGCGCGCTCGGTGTCCACTGTTCACTCCACTCGGCAGGCGCACGGAATAGCCGCCGTCCGCCAGGTAGCACTACTGTGTAGTGTTTACTCTTACTGTTTACTCATCAGTTAACTGTTCTAATGAGTACACGAGTACAGCCTGTGTTTCTTACGTGGATCACTCATTAATTAATTATCATTTTATTTTCACTAGTTGACAGTTGTTATGGTTCGTAAATTGCTGTATATATCTTTCTGTATGATGTATAAATGGGTGATTAAAATTAAAAAGCCGGATCCCGAAAAGGATTACTCGATGACTTATATGCAGTCGCCAACAAAACATTTTTGTTGTATTCCAAAAGTTAAAACTTTTGCCCACTCTTATTTGTGTATTTTTATTATTTTAATATTTTACATATTTGAGGTATGTTACAAAAACTCCCTTGATTTGTTGATTTTAAAATTTAACATTTGAGAATGTTTTTTCTATAATTTATTTGGCGTCTTCAGAAAACATGTAAGTACGGTTTTTCAAAGCCACCAGCATGAATTCCGTGCAAACAATTTGTGCAATTTACTTTATGGCTCAACAAAGCTTAAAACTGTAAATAGTTTAGTAGCTTTCCTGGCGATTTAAACGTTCAAAGCCATAGTTTGTCATAAAAAAATTTTAAATTTTTATATCTGTGGATTTAATGTTTTTGTTCGGAAACACCTTAAATAGCACCATTTTGCGCTTTCAAATCCAAATTTTTCTGGGGGAGGACCCCCGGACCCCCCGCTTTAGGCTCAGGTCCGTGAATGATAGGGCTGTTGTGTAATCTGGCACCACCAATACTGAAATCCTGCGCACGCCTATGATGCCCCTCCTTGTGGGTACGCCACTGCCGCGCGATGCCTGTTGCCATGGAGATGCAGAAGGCATGAACAATGCAAAATCATGTTCTCATGCAGACAAAGTACCCACTGTTGCCTGGTTTTAACATCCCATGGGATCTAATTTTCGGAAAAGGTCATCCTGCGTAACATAAGGTACATTACTGTGAAGTTTCAAGTCTGTAAAATCTATATACTTGAAAAAAAGGGCAATTTTTGATATTTAAAGTACCCGCCAAAATTTCATCGGTGATGAGGACTGCACTAACAATGAAATAGTCGTTGCCATAGAGACGAATTAAGCATCAACAAAGCAACAGCCGTTGCCATGGTGATTTCCTACCAAAAACTGGAAATTTTGATATATTACGCCCCCGAAACTCCCCTTGGGATCGGATTTCCGCAAAATCCGTTCTTAGTGAGCGTCTACATCACAAAATGAGTAACTATGCTAAATTTCAAATCAATCGGGTGTATAGTTTTAGATATCTCGTGATGAGTGAGTCAGTGAGTGGTATTTTATCCCCTTGGGGGTAGAATTAATCAAAATCCTTTCTTAGCGGATGCCTACGTCATAACATCTACCTGCATGCCAAATTTTATCCCGATCCGTCCAGTGGTTTGGGCTGTGCGTTGATAGATCACTATGTCAGTCAGTCAGTCACCCTTAAGTTTATATATATATATATATATATATATATATATATATATATATATATGTGTGTTCTTTTTTTATTCATCGTGAATATTTATTTACTCTATGACTATTGTCTGTATACTATATCTTGTTTCTATAGCGGAAGGGATTGTAACCTTGTTTACTTTTTGTAGAGGGTGGTAATAATTTTTATTTGAATTCACTGGAATATATTCCCAGTAAAAATGATAAACAAAAATTTTTGAAACAAATTCTTCTAGGGACAGGGGGAAAATAATAAAGTGGTATGTCTAAGCTTGAAATAAAGTATCACGTTAGAAAGCTAAAAGACATGGCAGAACGCTTGTCTGGTGTGACAGTTGTGATCTTCATAGCTTTCGGTGTTCTGACATTTATTCTGTTGTTTATATTCGCTAAAAGACAGATAATGAGGTTTGCTCTCCGCTCAAGACGTGGACCCCATGCACCTATTGGACACGAAGCTAAAAAGGTTAGTGATACTTTATTTACTTTTGCGAACGTTTTGTATTCCATGCTCGGAGACGGATCTCCCGGGACATTTCACTATCGCGTTTGGTGCTTCCACAATTGCAAAGAACCTGCATACATAGTAACCGATGATGAATTTCAGGGCGGTAAATATGTAGTTGGGCGGTATTTGCGGAAAAAAATGCTAAAAATCCGAAAATACTTTTATTCTATGCTCTTTCACTTACTCTTTTCAAAACAACCGGTGGAGATAAGAAATTCCAAATACTTTAGGAGATATCAAATTTTTTAATTTTGCAATACAAGACCTGTGTAACCATTTGACCGTCGCGAATTTTGTTATTTTGCTGTGTGTTCGTGAATGCGTAATTAATAAAACGGTTGATTAGGTCAGGTCAGTTACATTATTAATACTTTCAAACTAAGCCGACATTAAAAATAATGTGAATTAATTTTAATGGCTGTTTAGTTTTAAAATATTTATAATGTAACTGACCTGACCAAACAAACCGGGACAGAGGATGAACAGTTAACTAAAATGGTCAATTAGGTCAGGTCAGTTACATTATAAATACTTTAAAACTAAGGTGATATTAAAAATAATGTGAATTAATTTTAATTATTCTTTAGTTTTAAATTATTTATAATGTAACTGACCTGACCTAACCAACCGGGACAAAGGATGGTCAATAGGAACTCACGTAATTTTTTTTTTTACTTATTACTTGCGAAACAATATTCAAATAACAAATAAGACTTTAAAATTAGAAACGTTAAAAACTCACCTAAGTTGGAGGCGGTAATTAAACCGTTTTAAACATTAAATGAACTAAATAATCATGTATTGGTTCATTTGAATTCTGGCCTATCACAAACAATCATGTGACATTATCGAATAAAAAAATAGATACTCGTAAACAAGAAACAATGGTGAACACCACAGTCATGAATGCACTGGTATTGTGATGAAATTTAAAAATTTGATATCTCCTAAAGTATTTGGAATTTCTTATCTCCGTCACTTTTAATGAAAAGAGGAAGTTGAAGAGCATATAATAAAAGTATTTTCGGATTTTTAAAAATTTTTTCGCAAATACCGCTGAACTACATATGATGAAATTTAAAAATTTGATATCTCCTAAAGTATTTGTAATTTCTTACCTCCGCCACTTTTAATGAAAAGAGGAAGTTCAAGAGCATATAATAAAGGTATTTTCGGATTTTTAACATTTGTTTTGCAAATACCGCTCAACTACAAATTTACCCAACGTATTAATAGAACAGCAGATATTCTTGTACTTGAAATATTTTTTTAAGTATTTAGAACATTAATGAACATGACTAACACCGTGGCTAAATACTCAACCTCTGTTGGTTTAACAGTCACATAAACGAAAGAGCTCAGCATTGCTGAGGTGAGTCGAGCCCTAGCTGCGGACAGAGGCAGACGGTTTTTTCAACACGCAAATCTTGAGTTAAGTCGAAGCTGGTTTTCAAGATATCAACACCTAATGACAGCTTCGTCATGAACCCAGTCTTTTCCTTCAGCATGGAGCGCTCTGTCATGGAACAGACAACTGAGCCGTGGCATGGCAGAATGATTGTCTGGAGCTGGGTTTGTGCACTAGTATAAGCCCTTTATATCGGCCGGCATGAGAACACCAGTGTTAGTCGCCGAGGTGGTGTGGAGGGGCACCTCCAGAAACAATTTGCGAAAGCTGCTAGAGAGTAGCAGCCGCTAAAAGGCCCCTGAATTGGGGTCCTTCCCTGACAATTCTTGCAGCAGTAGTATGCTGGTCTACATGTGGAGTGCGGGCACCATGTGGATCCTAAAACAAATCATTGCTAGCCATCCCAGTTGGAGGATCCACAGCCAAGCAGTACGATTGGCCACAGAACCCGTCCAGTACATCACGTAGATGATCTAAAAGCTGTCCTGGTGTGTGAGGTGGCCACTTCTCCTCCAAGCACAGGTAGCCATCCTGACGTAGGGCCGTAGAAGGGCTGCCCAAAGTGTAGTTACAACTTCAAAGAAAGTTATCAATGTTGCCCTGCTCAGCACCCCCATATGTCCATCACTGCCGCCCCCATCAGTGGTTGCAGAAGAGGTGGGAGCCCTGGCACTTTTTCATCCATCGGAGTGGCAGGGGCGCTGTGCTTATTGCCAGTGAGGTGGCTGCGGCCTGCAGGAAGCCAGAAAACCCTCAGTGAAATGCTGGTGCATCACCAGCTGGGCTACAGGGCACCCTATCGGCCTCTACCGAGTGACCTACAAGTTTCTCAAGAAACTCGGGTGCTCAAGACCGGGATTGTCATCAAGGGCGCCTACTTTGCAATGGAGGCATCACACAGCAAGTCACAACAACCAGCAAGCAGGTGGCAAAGCCCCGAGCTGCACTACATGTTGGGCAAGGGACTGCTGAAATTGGCAGCAATGCTAGTTCAGTGCTGCCCCGCCTAGGTACACAAACTAGCCGTGGGTCGAGGGGAAGTGGCTTGCGGTATTAGGAATCTCCCACCATAAACAACGCCTAGTTCACAAACTCTCAAACCAATAATAATAAATGCCATATATTGACAAAATAACTAAAAATCTACACACTGCATAGCTGCCACCCAGCACAGATAACTAAAAATAAATGCTTGTGAATTAAATAATCGTAACATATAAAATTTAAACTGCCCAAAACGTTTACGCTTCAAATCATAAATTGTTAATTTAAAAATATCCCCCCTTCGTTTTACTATACTATAGGCTCATGCCACGGCCGAGACCTTAAAAATAAATTGAAATATGCTACTTAGCAGTCTTACTATCCTTTAGGACAAAACCTAGGTTTAATAAATTCAAATCTAACACTGGAGGTTAAGGGCGACGGAATGTCACCTGGTACTCCCGGTAGGCTCCACAGTTCGATGTCCCTGTCTGGTACTCGGCCACAGGGTCCGCGGTAGCTGTGATGATAGCCTGATGGCAGCCAGCTGTGCCTGCTCTGGACTGCTTCATTAAGCAACTATTCTGAGAGAATTTCTGAGCTATTCCGTACTGGTCTGTGTCCGCATGATGCCAATGTAGATACTCTTTTCCGTGAGATCCGTCTTAATTTCTGTGTCATTGTAGAATGGCCCTTAGCATTTTTCTAAATGCAATAGATGAAAATTAAAAAAAAGTGTCTTAGCAATATTATCAAGCAACAAAATTTACATTTAAAAAAATCTAAAAAGAAGGTAATATTTATCACAGTGTTAGCGCTGCTTCATGTGGGTGGGTCTGGCTGTGAAAGACAGGCGAAAACTGCCACCATGATCTTTCTGGTTGTGCTTTGAGAGGGGACATGACACATTCTCACATTTTTTCCATTAAAAATATTGGTTTGTGTCTGTTCTAGCATTTAAAGAGAGAATTGGAGAGAATGATTGATGTAATACCACGTATTGTTTATGAGCCACCACTTTGGTCTGAAGAGGATTCTCGCTATATTCTCCAGCCTGGGACGCAACTTCCTCCACACTACTTCAGAATGAAAGCAGTTGATGATGTGAAAATGTTAGGTAACTATATATATTTTAGTTGTTATGATCTTTTCCATGCTACCTGTTAATTTAACAAAAGCCCATGCTGGTCAATCGTTAGCATGCAACAATGTAGATAAAATTATTTTGTGAGCCTGTGTATGTTGAGATTTTTTTGGAAACTGAGATTTCTGTAAAAAAAACATTTTCAGAAGAACGTATGGATATTTTTGTGAGAACCGCATGGGTAATCAATTATTATTAATGTCTGAAATATTTTTAATCCTCCCTTCCATCCTACTTTGAAAGTTTAGAAACCAATTAAAGCATACCTATTAGCACGTACTATAATCACACCTGTCATCTGATGTATTGATTATTTACCTTCCTGGCAAGATTAAAAATGGATAAATTACTAGGTAATTAAAAATAAGTTTCATGCCAAAGCTGTTGATATTCTGGTTTTGGCTCACCTGAAGTTTGAGTCATCAATGTTTATCAGCAGTAACAGAACAGTCGTAAGATACTGACATTCCAGAGGGCCCAGGTTCAAATCCTGACCTGGACATCCAGATTTTTGTTTATCGTGGCTTCCTGAAATCACTTTGTGCTAATGCTGGAATGTTTCTGCACCATGGCTGCTTTATTTACCAATACCCTGTATCAGTAAGGCACATGGGGGGGGGGGGGGAGGTCCGTGGGGTCAGGACCCTTCCTTTCCAGGATAATATAAAAAGAAGACAGGATAATAAAATACAAGCAACTAAGCTACATAAGGTTAAATGTGATTATTTTGGAAGAATTATTGAATTCCTTAGTGTTTTCACAAAAAAAAATTATGCTCATTCCAAATTACCTCATTTTTTTTAATAATAAATGCATTGTAAATTTTCAATTTGTGTGTGTATTTGTAAGTATTTGCAGAGTACTATGTATATTTTTTCTAAAGTTTATTTGTTGCAACAGGGATGCTCACATAGGTTAACGTCAAAAATTTTTTGGTTTAAATGAACTGAATCAGTAAAGAATGTATGTTTTGCAGAACAGGAAATCGCAAAGCAAGACAGTTGTTTGGTTCGCCACCCTTCAGAGAATCTCAGGTCGTACCTGCTGACGATGCTCGCAGTGCCGCTTAATGGTTTGGGTCAGAAGCTGGTGCATCAGTTTTGTGACCTATACGAACATGCCCGGCACGACCCCAGCGACTTTGGGGATGAAGAGTACCAGATGTATTCAAAGCTCTTACTGAAGTTGTTAGATGCGTAAGTACTCTCTTTGTTTTAACTCATTGGGGATAAAGAGTACCAGATGTAGTCAAAGCTCTTACTGAAGTTGTTAGATGCGTAAGTACTCTCTTTGTTTTAACTCATTGGGGATAAAGAGTACCAGATGTAGTCAAAGCTCTTACTGAAGTTGTTAGATGCGTAAGTACTTTCTTTGTTTTAACTCATGATCTATTAGAACCGGCCTCTACTAAATCTATGATAGTTTAGGAGCCAGTGATAAAAGAAAAACTTTATGCTTTTGTCAATGAGCAATTCTACTTTAAGATTTTATTTTAACACTAGCTGAGGACACCCTACTTTGCTGGGTTTCTTTTTGGTGGTAAATAGTGGGTGTTTCGTGGCTTTTTTATTCTAGTGCATTTGAGAAAATCTAATACATTAAGTGACGGGTGGTTGGTAGTAACTGTTCGATGGCTAGTGGTCAATGTCGCAGGCCCACACAGCACTGGAGAAATCCCGAACATTTTGTAGAACACTTTAGTCAAAAATGTTTAAGGTCGACCACTTTCAACCACATTTCCCTTACCGCCACAGCTACCAACACGCGACCACCATAGTGGAGGTTACTACCACACACAAACACGTGCTCTCCGGTGTGTAGTTGTGGCTGTAATGTGAAATATACTTACAGACACATAGATCATACATACACACAAATATCAATGTAGCAACACAAGATTAGTGGAATATGAGAAATGTGTGGTGAAATGAAAACCTTTTAAGCTAGGTTTATAATCATGAGGTAACTTTAAGCGATGCTTAGTTACCTAACGTTTAACTAGTTGCGAGGAAATTGTTGCTTAGAAAGGCTGAAGGTTGGTTCTTGTAGGTTAGTTAAAACTTCCGCTTTGATTTAAGGAGCCTTACAGAAAAAGGGATATCTCTGCATTTGGCTCCAGTCTTTACTGAAATTTTTCATAAATTCATGTGAATTATTTGTAATCTGTTGATACAGGTCGAGGATGATAAAGTCGTATCCCAACAGCCGCAAATCCAGCCCTGTTCGCACACCACAGAAAAGGAGTCAAGACAAGTACAGAGCTGTGCTGGAATCAAAACTAAAGCCAGCCGACAAGAAGTGCAGCGATGAGGAGATGATGCCGGCTGGCGACAAAGACAGACCGTCTTCTTTGACGGTGGCAGAGTCGACTAAGAACAGCGAGACTTCAGTCTGACAAAAGCTGCATTCTCTGAACAGCTCAGAACAAGTGCAGGATAAAGCTATGACAGGACTGTGAAGAGAAACGGACAATACTGTTTATGTGTGTGTACTGTGCGTCCTGTAGCACATGCAGATTTTGACAGTGTAGTCTGTCATTTTGAGATATTATGCTGTTACCTTTTACATTCACTCATTAGTTTATTACCTTCAAATGAATAAAAGACAAATTTATCATGTTCTATTTAAAGTACTTGTTACTGTGGTTCATTACACTAGAACACATTCAACACAAGGACAATTAATTACTAGTTGATGTTCAGCTGATTATGTGACTATGTATTATGTGACTGAAGTGAATCTAGTCTGCCTTTTGTTTTCATTAGTGATGTTTGTGTGTTAGAAGTTAATGTGTACATAAATGATGTAAGGTAGTTGTTAACTGGACTTGGATAATGAAGGTCACAAGTATTTTAAAAGGGTGCCTAAATAATTAATTGATGTGTAGAATGTAGCTTTAACTGTGAAGATATTTTATAGCATAATTATAAACTATGAAAAAAGTATATTAGTGATGTTGGCCTGAAAAAAGTTACAGCTTTTTTTTGTTTCAAAATGCTACAAACATGTTCTCATATGGTATTGAACAATTGAAGTCAACATTTAATTGCTGAAATAATTAACGAGTAAGCATGGAAGAAACAAAAGCAGACTGTTGTACATACAGGCAGCCGGCAGTCGCCTCCCGTCTTCTCCCTCCTCTCTATGACCTATTATTAATGACAACTCACCCTGCCACTTCTGCAAGAGACTAGTATTCAGTTACCTCCCTTAACCACCACTCCTGCTAGTTCTGCCAGCCCGTAAACCTTACCGTAGTTCTCCGCAAATGGTCGTGAAAACTTAGAAAGGAAAAAGAATTGCTGTACTATATTGTGCATAACATGGTTTCTGGTTTTCTATTCCAGTTTGTTGTGTGTCCAAGTACACATTTTTACTAAACTGCAATGTGCTGCACCATGGGTAATCAGCAGCTTCTTTGTTTTCATTTCTCCTCGTGCATTGCATTAAGTTATAATGGCAGTAACCTCTAGCACAAAACAGTTATGTCTTCCATTTATGGTCAGTGGTTGGAAAGGGCTAAGTGAATAATTTTTTTTTCTTTTTTTAGGCAGAGAGTGCATTTTTTTCACGTAAGCCCTAAAAGGTTTGTGCAGAAATATTTACATGTGTATGCAAGTTGATGTGATATCAATCTTTTTTTTGTATCATACTCACTCCGCTTTATGATTTCTCGATGCCAAGTCAAGATCTTTTTTTTTTTTTTAGATTAAAAATGTTTGCTACTTTTTTTTTAGCCATAAAAAAAGTATCATTTCAGGTATTCCCCCCCCCCCCTTCCCCCCAAATGCTGGTTACCCACCAGCAATGAAACTATTGTCAATAAATTTGAATGTTGCAGTGTTTTATTATTTAAATAAATGCTAAATTCCGTTGTCTCTCAGCATACATATTATGTTTTTACAGAGAATGTACCTAATTGTTGTTTAAAATACTGATTTCTGTTGTTAATTTATGTAACATATCACAAGCAGAAAATACATTTTCCAGTATTTTATTTTACTGAAATTTTTTTTACAGTATTTAAATATAAAATATAATCAAGATCATAAGGCTTGTTATTTTTAATTTACAAAAAACGAAAGAAAAAAATTCTTGTAGTTGCTGTTTTGTCATTTTTAAAATAATATTAAAATAAATGGCAGGTGTGTTAATAGCTCTTCAAAAGCTTGATCAGGTTTTGGCACCTGCTTTTCTCATAACACTGTTTCCCAACCTAACGTAGCTTTCAAATGTGAAAATTATAAAGTATGATGCATAGAGGCACTGGAAAATCGTAAAAATGATATAGGCGCGAATAAAAGCGACAAAATGGTTTACCGACGAATAAACGCTACAATCCCGTTTTTAGAAGTAATTATTAAAATTTCCAGTAAATTTAGGTTTACCTAATATTTTTAAATAAACCATTTCTTATTATTAACGGCCTAACCTCATACAATAAAGAACATTATTTTATGCATCTTCTTACAGTGTTTGAAGATTACTTAATAAACGGTGACAATGGCGAGCCATGTAAACAATCAACACGATCTATGAATCTCGTAAATAACACGAAACACAATTTAAATACGCATAGGCTCGCGCGGAAACTTGGTTAACGGCAAACGTAACGTACGACCCAAACAAATGTAAACGATTAAAGAGAGACGTTTATTTACGTGCATGAATATTTTCACGGGAAAGAAAGTGAAAACTTTGAAGCGGCCATGTTTGCCAACGTGTGCGTGCGTGTGTGTGTGTGATATTAACACAAGCAATCAAATTATTTACTGTTAAATGACAACTAAAATATAAAAATGCATTAATTTAAGTTTACAACACACGCAGCTTATATTTGGCAACTACAAAAAAAAATTACGAAAATCTACTTCAGCAATGTAACTCTATGCTTTTGTCGCTCATTTGTTGAACGTACCTAGTTTTTTCCTAATTTTCAACCCGAAAAAAAAACGGTAATCTGTGAAACTAAAATATTGCACTGCTATTCACAATAAAATTAAGGTTATTAAAGTCGCTTTTCTGTATCGCGTTCAATGCAGTTAGAACTATAAAAATTATATATACAGTATATGTATATATTTTTTTTTACCATTATGGGACGGACAAAATCTGTTACCATGCTTTCACGTGCAGAGCAATACAAGTCGCACCATTTCTATGTTAGTGACACGAACATACTTATGTGCAAAGCTTGCAAGATCCGCATAAACTGGGAGGAGAATTAAAATTAAAGCTATATAAATGCTACGAACAGCCATTATAATCGCTATTTTCCAGTGCCTCTAATGATGCATACCCTCTGTTTAAAAATCATACTAAAAATTCAAGGCCTGTTTCCACAAACATTCTATAGCATGATTGCTCCTGCAGCAAAAATCAAGATGTAGCAGCAGAATGTATCGCATCAAATGTTTGATGGTGAGATTCTTAAGAATTACATTTTCATGAAAATGGTGTTATGTTTTTACAGAGGTTTTTTGGGATATACAAGGATAGCTATTCAGAAGTGAAAATTTGAAATTAAAGTTGCACCTTCATTTAAAACGTGTGGTCACTCGGACGTAGCACAAACTTGCTTATCCACTTGCAATCAAAAAATCAAAAAAAATTGTTACCTGACATGTTACGAGGGTAGAAAAGTTACAAAATAAAATACTGTTTACATCTTATTCACTCACAAGAATCTACTAGGAGGGAGAAAAGCAAGAGCACTCGCAGAAAGATGAGAGGAAGGGTTACATGGATGTTGACAACTGCTAGTCATTTAAACAGAAAAATACCTTTCTTTAAATTCTGCAGCATAGATAGAGACCCTATCACACAGTAAAGTGTGACACACAGAACATTCTCACACGGAGGTTGTGAGTGTAGATACAAAGGTTTTTTTAAAAAAAAAAAAACTCCAGCTAGACATTCGTAACATTACACACACACAGGTAATTACTTAAATTTTAATTTAATTTGTTTAATATTACTTAGTGCTCAGATGGTGTATTTTCTATTAGAAAACATTTAAATATGGGGTGGTTCAAGCAGTGTATAAGTTACATAACTTGTGCACTGAAAGTTTTTTTTTCCTATTTCTATTGACAGTGAAGTATTCTACAAATCATTGGTAATATTGCAGAGGATAGCACTTGTGCACCTTTAGTCATATATAAAATGTAAGATAATTTAAACGGGTAATATTTATCTATGGATATTAATGGTATTAGATTATTCAGTTTAATTTTCTAAATCCATGTATTGATATCTAAAAATTGTTCATATCATAGTTTTTGGAATATCAAACAAACAGAAAATTTGTATTCTGTTTAAATATCTTTGGTGTTATAAATGCTTAAACTGTAGTAGTTTCTTCAAAAAAATAAAATGTTTGTTTGGAACATAAAATAAGAGAATAACAGAAAATAATAAAATATTCTTTTAAAAAGTGAGTTGAATTCTAAGACTGGTAACAGCTGGAAGTCAATTCCTGCTGTGAATTAGAAAGAGTTATTGAAGTTCTATAACCAGCTAAAATAATATTTTCACTACGAATGAACTTGAAGAGGTATAAATGATTTTAAAGGCTGACAAAAATAATTTTGAGATTCACTTCGGATTCAATTGGAAATTCTATTTAAAAAAAAATCTTTTTTTCTTCACTTTATTTAATTAATGTTCAGCTAAACTTTATCCATTATTTTTTTGCGTAGATTTTGTTTGGCACATTAAACAAGCATTTGTACGTACATAATTCTAACTGCTTTAGTTACTGCTGGCCACCAGGCATCCTAGCAGGGATGACTCTCATCCACACAGATGATTTCTTGAAATATTTATTGTGGCGCAGTGTGATGATAGCTTTACGGAAAGCAGCAGCATATTGAGAAGGGACTGTATCACTTGTCTGCATCTGGTGCAACCATTCAATCACCTGTAAACATGTGAAGCGATTATGGTTAATATTATTCCCAGCGTACTAGCTCAAGTATGTCATAGTTAAAGACCTTTTTGGATGAACAAGAAAACGAGAGCTAAAATCCATACAAAGTAGGTAATGAAAAAAAAGAGCACGTGTAACACATGATAGAAGTGAAACTGCTTTGGCAATTCAACCTCGAAACATAAGTATATTGTAAGGGATAAATTGACACAGAGAAAGAAGACAATTTTCTAAAAATAACACATCACAGGTTTTTTTTTTGGCTTTCATTTTTTCTTCAAGTATTTAAGAATCGTAACCTTTTTTGTATTTATTAGAAATTTTATTTAAATAAAAATTATTGAATAAACATGAATAAATAAAATTATTACTCACTTCAATATAACTGCTCAGGATATCAATAATTATTATTAATCAATCATAATTGTTTAGTTAACAATAAATATTACTCACTGTTGTAATACTCACACCATAAAGAAAAACTGTGCCATGTTTCTGTTTCTTCAAACAATTCTGCCATTTGGAACATGCCAAATCTCTGAACTAAATATGAAATTCATAACAAATAGTGCTACATATACGGGAAATGCAGAGGCTGTCTCAACAGCGCTTTCTACGCTGGTGTTTGAACAAGGAGAAACACTAGTAGCAAATCTAAAATTCAAGGCCTTCACAGCCGATGGTAATAAGATATCTATATCTATTTTCTGAAACAAGTGCATGCACACACTCTGTTTCTTATTCTTTCGTTCCGCTAACTCTCTCGGTTCTTTTTTTTTGGGGGGGATGGGAGACGAATCATTGCAAAAAGAGAACAAAAATTAGTCCAGTAACATATACATATATAGCATAGTGCTCTCTTTATATCTCTTTGGTCAAGAACCTATTCTCTGTCCTTTTTTATATCAGAAACTTGTCACAACAATGTTTCATGAAAACGTTGCATTAAAATTCAGCCAAAGAAGTTCCACTTAAAAAAAAAAAATTATGTGCTAGATAGGTAAACTACAAAACACCTGTTTTAGTTTTATTGATGAATCTCACAAATTGTGGCTGAATGGTGCCACGCTAAGCCCTCTTTTGTGAACGTATCAGTGTATGCTCTGTTTAAAATAAATATCACTTTATAACAGACTTCATTTTGAGAGATGTATCAGCATACATACAGACTTTGGCAGTTGAATATTGTGACATAATAAATCATGCAAGCACAGATTCAAATAGATATAGACTAGCTAATCATGTAACAGTGTTATTATATTTTTAATTTTATAAGAATGTGCACCTGCTAAAATGTGAAATTTTGCTGAAGCACCCATCAAAAAAGGTGAGGACTATTTTGAAAAGAGTGTACTGATATTATTACTATTCTTTACTTCAGCTGCTCTCAGCACTAGAAACAGCTTAGTCTATACTCTACTGTTAGGGACAAGATTATATGGTGAATTGCGATAAAACGAAAATAGGCCTGTGCAAATATTCAAATTTTCGGATACAAATAATAAACTACGTATTTTGCGGTTCGCGAAAATTTTCTTAATCAATCACAATATAATCAGCATTTTTAATCAAAAATTTAACTCAGATCGCAAAAACTGATTTCTTTTAACATATTAAACACAAGACACGTAACATATTTAGCATGAAGGCTGTACCAAATTGACGTACTAAATAGAAATATTTATTTTTTTTACTTTCATTTTATTTTAACTGTCATCAGTAACTCATTTTTACATTACAGCATTGGTAAATTTTTTCAAACAAATAATTACTTGCAGATTTATTTTTATTGTTCTGAGTACATATGTAGTTAGAAATGCCCATAACAAATTATTATATCGTAAAAGAGTGTCATGTAACCGTTTTGGTGAATTAAGAATTACGAAACATTGAAGTGTCACAACTGTTTAATAATATGCTGTATGTATGAATAAACAAAATTGGTAAAAAAATAAAAACAACAACTGTTTTAAAAACCAAACTGGTCCACGAATAACAAACCGTGGGACGCACCTGGTCGGTGATCTCCGCCCACTGGTTGGTGGCCAGCAGGGCGCGCAGGGCCTGCGGGAAGAGCTGCAGCCGCACCTCCCTGGTGCAGGCCACGCTCTCGAGGGTCTGGACCAGGCAGTCGTGGCCCGCCATGACGACGACGGCCAGGAGCAGCA
This sequence comes from Bacillus rossius redtenbacheri, assembly GCF_032445375.1. Lineage (NCBI taxonomy): Eukaryota > Metazoa > Arthropoda > Insecta > Phasmatodea > Bacillidae > Bacillus > Bacillus rossius. The sequence goes on from NC_086334.1 coordinate 28,940,614, forward strand.
CGTCGCACAGGAACGTGACCGCCTGCAAACACTCCCCCTGCTCGCGACAGGCAGAACCGCAGTCCTTCCTAGCACACACTGTCGCACCTGCGTAATTAGTTTTAGAATGAAAACTTTAATATGTATTGACGCTACAGCACTCTCATGTTACAGTATTTTCAGATAATATGCATGTTTTCATCTCGCTCTTAGAATGCAGAGTTACCTTTTTTTCTCTCTGTATATCGGGAACAGTTGTATTTGCGTGATCAGTGACGAAAGTATTTGCATTAAAAAACATGATTAGCGTTGGGCTTATTCCTTTTCCGGAATCGGTCGGTTCCAGGAATCCAATGGTTTTGGAATAAAAGGCTGGTAAATTCTCCAGTCATTCACCTATGGAAAAACTTTAAAATTACGAGTACAATATTTCAAGGATATCAATGTATACCTATTTATCAATATCAGCAATTAGGATTTCTGATTAATTTCTTTTCAGTCTGATTTTTAACTGAGGGTTTTGCACTCAACGTAATTACAGTTTTGTTTGGTAAACAAAGTTTTGAAGGACAGATTTTGGTTACAAATAAGGGGTTTGATAATTTATCATGTTTTTGTTCAATATGAAATCAATCCAAATAGTTGGAAATCTTTTCAATTAATCATAATTTCTCATATGATACACTAACATATTTAATTAGCTGGAAACCATTTAATTTACAAACACCACTTTATCATACTAGACAGCAATTTTTCGTAATTACAATTGTTACTAAAGCAACAACTTATACTAAAAGTAAATAAAATTCTCTTGTTCGAAGTGGTGTTACAGCATGGCTCTAACATCCATTAAATTAAATCACCTAACGCACTTTTATCACAGTATTAAAATACACAAAATTTATGTAAATGTAAACTAATTTATGTAACTTTTATTAGTGCTTAATGCATTATAATAAAAGAAACAATGATTTGAGTATTAATGTGTCATCAGAAACAGCACTGACACACACATAAATTTATTTTGAGTTTTCAAAAACCTAAATTAATCTATACTGCTGTATCTTGTACACGACATGTATTATCATTTGTAATTATTTTATGAATAAACATTCTCAATTGTAATATCATTTTAAAATACAAAAAAAAAATATATATATATCCAATTTGATGAGGTATTTGATAAGCATATCTTAAGGAGTATGGAGTCTGGTGGAATCAAAATCAAAGAAACCAATCCTAAATATCAGAACTTAATTAGGTATTGGAATACTTATGGAATTGACCTAACCTGAAACAAGCACAACACTATATGCCCAAAAACAATTAAAGCAACTCTGATGCTGCCAACCAAACACTATTCTGTAGTGTTTTAATAATTTAAGTAGTCCAAATACTAGTTAAATTTAGCCAAAGAATAATTCCACTACGCATAATTACTTTTCCTTCCCATATAACAATTTTTTTTTCAAAAACTTGAAATAGTATTTGGCAGTACCTACTACATAGTAAGTGAAAATACAATATTTACATTTTATTGGCCATCAATGCTGATTGTTTTGTATAGATTGTTGAATTAAATATACTAAATAGATGCAGAAATTCATGAATTTTAATTCTGCACACCAATATGAATCATAATATACTGTTTATTTAGAACCTGTAGCAGTACTGTGAACAACAGTACTCCTTGCATTATCATGAGCATAAATTTACACTTGTGTACAATAAATGAGTTAGGTTCCATTGTACAGTTGGCAAGTGGTCCAGTGACTTCTCTACAGTGATCCTTGAAGTTGGGTCATCTGGTCCTGCCCTTCGCCATTCAAATCCCCCCTTCCCCGTAAAACATAGCCGAGCTACAAGCAGTGGACTCTAAACTTACATTGCTCACTGGCTGAAAGCAGAACCTCTCACTCAGCAGTTGGCAACAGTGGTCTGACCTTCCCGACATGAAGCAGCAGCCAAGCCTATTACAATTGCTTGAATGAAATGAGTTTTACTGCATACCTGCTGATTGTCTGCATCAGTCTTGCTAGTAATGGTTGCCTGTATCTGTCCAATGAGCTCCAGCGACCAACGGCAATGAGTGTCATGCTCACGACTGTTCGATATCACGTTTGCAATGCACTTTAACACATTTGACTGCTCCCTAAACACACAAAAAGGTACAGTAATTTTTGACCATAAAATTTCAAAATGTTGTACCCAATAATAAATTAAGAAAGTAGTGCATCCCCTCCATGAACAAATTAACACATGCACACTTGACATGCAGATATTTATGTAGTAGTATATGTGAACCTGAACAAATGTACCATGTAAATGGTCTCAAAACAGGATTCGAAAAAAAATTTTTACATACCTAAAAGCACAAAATAACATAGACTATGAAGAAAATAAGTAGGTACATACAGATAATGTAAAAAAAAATTATGTGTATATATCTCACTTTTTGACAGCTTTTCACAAACCTATTTTAACTACGTGTGTGCTTGCAAGTGTGTGTGTGTGTGTGTGTGTGTGCATGCACATGTGTGTGTGTAACATTTAAAAAAACACACACACATATATATAAAAATATAAATGTTAAAATACTTTTAAAAAATAGCTGCATAAGCAGCAGTGCAGTTACAATGTTGTATGCTTTAATTAAATAATTGGTATTAAGTAGAGTAACTCTGATGGCATTAATTATCTGAATAGCTATATTTTCACGCTTTTATGTTTAGCCACAGGATGAGATAAATGAACTTAGCTGTTCAATATCCTATCCATCCACTTCCAATCCATTCTAATGTTTGGCTGTGAATAAATATTAATGTTATTCTATGACGTTAACTTCAATTTTATTTTGATTATCGGAAGAAATAATTTTTTGAGTGTGCTTTTGTTATGTAAGTGAATTCAACACTTAATAATTGTAGCTTACAAACACATATAAAGAAACTAAACATAGATCAATTTAAGTAATAAGCTATGAAAGAATTTATACAACACTGAATGTTTGCTGGACTACATTTCATATCATGAAAAAAAATTAATCATTACTGCATGTTCCTAGGAGCATTTACTGAGTACCTCTAAATAAAAACTAATTATGTTAACTTTTCAGACACATTTACAACTCCCAAAGTTGTTGAAGATTGCTTTGCATTGTTCAGAACAGATTGTCATCTTAGCTGGGACAAACTGATTAATAACAACATACTAAGAAAAATATGCATCACAAATTTTGAATCTTTTTTTTTTTTACCCTAGCATTATTGAAGTAGTTTATGATATATCTTTTAAAGAAATGCAATCACGAATCCACTTAGGGCCGATCACTTTATCATTTGTATTAAATAAGATAAAAGTACTATATAATGAGTTTATAAGAGTGCTGGAGGAAGAGTGACTTGAAGTCACAGTTTGAGTCATTTTACCAAATGGGTCTGTTCTACAAGCTAGAACAGTGTGTGAAGCCATTTGTAGTGTCTGTATATGTTTTATCAGTATACTCAGCTACGGTCTAGTACAAGCTAGCGTGTTACCCTGGCAGACCCGCTGCAGCGTCAATGCATTCGTTGAGCCAGACGAGGGGCACTTCCGAGTCGGCCCGCTGAGCGAGCGCCCCGCGGATGCCGATGGACTGACGCAGCTTGGCGGGGGTCACCTCCCACCACACAGAGGGCGACGTCATGCGCTCCAAGTACTTGGTTGGCATTTCAGCCACACACTCCACATACGTGGGGAACAGCTGCGACAGAACGCAAACCACACCATCCCATCCTTAGTTTCTTACTCGCATGCATCTCTGAGAAAATATGACCAACTGAAACACGGTTATCATGACAAATGACCAGAATTGTCAGATACTGCTTTTCTTTACAAAAAAAAATAATTTTTTTTAAAGATAATAAAAAATTCTTCATTAAAATAACAATTCCCTAATTCTTTTGGTATATAAAAAACAATCATATGCAATGTTTTTAGCATACAATATTTTCTACTTTTTTAACCAATCAAACAGTTGGGAAAAAAATTTTTAAGATAAAATTGCAAATGTAATGGAATTTATTGTTATTTATAATCCCACTTTTAAATATCCAATACTAAATAATAATGAAAATGAAAAGTAAAGATTATTTCACTTTTATGTTGGCTAAAATAAAATTTTAACTCACTTTGAATTGTGATCTGTTATATTTAAGCTAACCACTTAATTAAAGGCATTTTATAGTCTAAATCACCTGATATTCAGATGTATCACATTCAAAGTCCTTTGGTAAACAAGGTTCATTTAAATTCAAGATACCCCGTTTATTACATGTCTCCTGCACACTTGTATCATTGAATATATATAATGTATAGAAGTCGCGAGCCCAGGTTAAATGTTCTGTCCGGTTTCTCAGAAGAATTGTTGTAGTTCCAAGCTCCGCCGCTGCGATCGCTTTCATCGCTGTGTATCGGCCGTATACGCCCCTGGCGGTATTTGGCAGAACTAGGTTAACCAGCCCAGTCGTGACATCATTCTTCACCCCCCCCCCCCCCCGCCCCACTTGCGTAAATCCCAGACCCACGATTCAAATTACCCGGCAGGTCTTATCAGCATCGTTAGGCGACCTTGAAGAGGAGCTTCCCTTACCGTCGTTTGAGAATTATGAAATCCCAAAAGAAGCTAGCCACGGAAATCACTGAATGATGGGATTCTGTACCCGAGTGAAGTGAAAATTAGCTATTAAAACTTTGTATTGGGCCAATAGTAGTGTTCCGTTCAAAATATGGTTTTATTTTAAAAGTAAAATACTTATTTAAACTATATTTCGCGTTTGTACAAATTTACTTTTAGATATTGGCAAGGAAAATCAACATACCTTAAACAACCTTATCTTATTCAATGTTATCTATTAAGTAGTAAAAGGGGTAGATATTATTTTTTAAAATAAAAAAAATATGGAACCCACTAAATCAGAATTGGCTATATATATATAATATTAAAATACGCATATTAAACTTTTTTCTGTAATAAAAATTCAGGATGATTTTGGTTTAATTGGTTTACGTATATTGCTATATTTTCTAAATCACATAGAAAGGGGAAAAGAGTACATCATTGAAAATTCAAAAATTTAGTTTAAGTAATCCTAGCCATACCAAAAAAAATCAATATGCGAGATAAGAAATTTGGTAACTGCTCTACATTTCAAAAAAAATGCATTGGTTTCATGAATACTGAAATGTATGCGTAATAAGGCATATTATGTTATTATCCTAAGCACAGTGGCGTAGCGTGGGTGGGGCGGAGGGGGCGGCCCGCCCCGGGCGGCAGCCCGCGGGGGCGGGTCGCCGGTGAAGCTGGTTGAGATCTGATCTATGATTCATTCATTACATGTGTCAGACACACTATAATGTTCCATTTTTATCTAAAATTTTGCGCACCAACTATTTTTTAATATTTATTTAAAAGAAAAACTGCGAAATCACTGACAGAGCTCTTTATAACGTTTGTTTGTTTACATACGAACGGCAACATCGCATCACGCCGCGCCGCCCGGCGCGCGCGAGTTGAGTTGAGCGGCACTCCTTATTATGTTAATTACTCATACAAAATCTTTTGTTTCACGCGTCGGCCCGTGTCGATGCCTCTCTTTCGCACTCATTGAATTCAGTACTACGCATTGTACTGTAAAGTTTGACCTTAACCCAGGGCAAACCAAACAACTTCCGCAAACCGGGACACAGTAAAACTCCTATATTGCCCCGTACCGCGAGCGCAGGTAAACCCCAAAAAATATTAAAACCCAAACTAATAGCAGGCTTAAAAAATACTAATAAGGTTGCGAACAGTGAGAGGAGGCAGCAAGTTAAAAAGACGCAAAATTTATATGACAACATTTAATAAATAAATATATTATAGAGGTATTTGAGAAGCCCTCAATAGAAATGAATTTTATGTTTATTATTTTACTTCTTACCTCTATGACTTTGTCTTAGTCCTGTTATGAATTATATTTACCAGTATTGTATCTCTATGGTCAGGTCAATTTGGTTTTACTCTTTAAGTATTTTCATGTTTTATCTAAGTAATAATTTTATGAAATGTCTTTGCAAACATTTGTTAAACTGCGACGAATAGGAAATGAGCTTACACCTTTTAATATTGTTTTTGGGTCATTACTGAGGAAAGAGTATATGTGATTGGACGCTCGACTGCGCATATATTTTATTTAAAGAATTTAGTATTTCCAGTGTGATTTCGGAGTGTGTTCAATACAGAAATCTCTAACTGTTTAAAAAATTGGAACTTGAGTTTTCTGTTCTACTATCATGGGAGAAGGATTAGAGAGAAAGAGCTCCGTGATTTAGTCATAAATGAATGTAAGAATATCACGTAAAACATTGGTACGACGACTGAATAGCTAGAATCTACGTGAAATTGATGATTTTATAATAAATACCGGAACTACACAATGAAGAAGAGGTAGTTACCGATGTTCGAAGCTCTACTAAAGAATCGACGACGACGATAAGTTTTGACTAACAGCATAAATAGAACTGTATCAACGACGAATTAAGAAGAAAAGAAGAAAAGGACTATCAATCTTCGAGATGGAAGGAGTTCGACAGCGGTAGACGGCATCGTAGACGGTGTACCGGAGGACATCATCCTTCTAGACGACTCCAGGTGACCGACGCCAGTCCTGCTGGAGTACCAGCAGCACGAGAGGAGGTGCATCGAGACGGAGACCCAACCAGCGACATCGGAGGAGAGTGAGATCTAACCAGCAACATCGGAGGAGAGACAGGGGTTCGGAGAGTTTTCCACAGCCTCTTGGTATTGTCACGACGCGACGAGGTTTGTTTGCCCCATCCCCGAATTAACAAGAACAGCGAGAAGTTACCTGTCCTATTTTAATGGCAAGATATCTTAAACTATGATGTTTACGATCAAGACCTAAGTTGAAACTCGCTAAAACAACTTAATACTACTTAACTACGTAAATACTTGTAGCTTGTACATACTGGACCTGGTTAACTGACATTGATCAGTAATATGTACGATATCAAAGTTAAAATCTGTTAAAGTCATTAATTGTCTTGAATGTGTAAAGAATAGTCCCAGGTCCAGAAGTCTTGAGACAGTTTGATCTACCGAAAGAGACTGAGCTAGTAAAAACAAAGAAAAGACTAATTTGCCAGTTAAAATGTGTTTCAATAATATTTAAAATATTGACTGATAACCAAACTATTATTCAGTGATACAATTACGTAAAACGTAATTAGTTCTGAAAGACATTTAAGTATAACGGATATTGAAATTTTGTTTAATGAAAAACCTATTTAAACATGAATAATTGTCTCAAAGGTATTTGTATGTTGCTTGCTAATCATTGACTCTGTCACTTTTCATGTTACAGTTGGATATGTTGCAAAAGAGTATTGTCACCCATACAACCATGATTTTGACCCTAGTAAAAAGTTAAATTTTCATTATATTTTATTTTTCCGATTGATAACCATACTTACAGATCATGTGTATGTTAAACCAGATAGACAGAAATATTTAGCTTGGATTGTCTTGAAAGAATAATTAGTTTTTATTACACTGAGATCAGCAGTCATAGAGAAGTTAATGCTTTTAAACACACTACTTATATTTGTTGATTTTAAGGTCAGAATACTTACACCAAAGAGAAGGAGACATACTGCTAAGGAATTATACGACATTTTATTGTTTGGTATTCACACTGAGTCAAACTACACCAGTACATACAACTTGAGAATAATTTATTTTCACTATCAACATAACAAGACATATTTTAGTTAATATTCTGTAGAGGTTAGTAGTTGTGCTACATACACAATCACAGCACTAGTACTTTATAGAGTTTTCACGGCGCCCAACTAGACCACATTTTACATTATAGATATTGGCATTTTAGGAAATATACTCCATAGAGTAATTCTGAAAACACTTCAGAATATATATATATATATATATATATCATAAAATCGTTTCATCACAAATAGGCGCATCCATCATAAAATACATGCCCTATTACTACTTATAAAAAATAGCTATATAATAATACTAAAAAAATACTTTAACAATTCCCCCAAAAAATTATAATTTGATCATATACTTCGGAGCTCCGAAAATTAAATATAATTACCAAAACGGCATTAAAAATATATAAGAACATATTAATACAAATACAAATATAGATACGCACCGGGCGTATCACCGCTGTAAATACCAATTAACATAGGCGAAATCTAGCAAAAAATTGACACACCTTAACATGCAAATTAATATACCAAAAATTTAGCAAATTACAAATTATGGGTTTACAAGCCCTTCTCAGTTAAGTCATTTTCTAACGGTCGACGCCTTTTTTCTTCTAGGTCTGGCAGGGATTGGGTGAAACATGCTGAACGTAAATTCCTAGTTTCAGTTTTATTAGTCCGTTAATTTAAATCCCAAAAATCCACAAATTATAGTTCCGCACCAGGGGTCAAAGGGGCAATCCTTGTATTGTTTTTCTTGCAAGCTGTTTGGCAATTCCGGCTCTAACTTCGCATCTGATGAAGGATTCAACAAATGGTGGAAGCTAAATACAAGAATAGGAGACCATGAAAATAGCCTGGGCCATGAACAGAGCTTCTTGAAATGGAAGGAGTTGGAAGTTCGCCTGAACTGTAAAGCAACCATCGATCAGAAACAACAAGAAGTTTTCGAAAGTGAGGAGAAGAAGTGGAGGGATGTACTGTACAGGTTGCTGAATATTATCCAGTTCTTAGCCAAACAGAATCTGGCCTTCAGAGGACATCGAGAAGACATTCGAGGAGATGATAGTGGCAATCGCGGGAACTTTCTGGAGTTAGTGCACCTCCTAGCTAAATACGATCCTTTTCTAACGGAACACCTGACAAAGATAAAGCTGGGAGCAAGAGTCTCAGTTTCGTATCTATCTCCAGAAACCCAGAATGAATTTATAAACTTACTGGGACAGCAAGTTCGATCCACCATCATCCGTCGTATTCAAGAAGCTAAATATTATTGCGTAATCTTCGACAGTACACCAGACATCTCCCACAATGACCAAATGAGCCAAGTTCTGCAATACGTACATATCGAAGGAGAAAAAGTCGCCGTGGTAGAATCTTTCATTGACTTCTTCGAACCAAAAGGAAAAAATGCAGAAGATCTCAGCAACGATATAATCGCGAAGATAACATCAGACGGACTGGACATACAGAATCTGAGAGGACAGGCTTATGACAATGCTGCCACAATGTCAGGGATCCACAATGGAGTTCAAGCCCGGATTAAAGCACTGAATCCGAAAGCTATATTCGTTGCATGCACAAACCACTCACTAAACTTGGCTGGGGTACACGCTGCTTCTGAATCAGTGGATTCCGTGACGTTTTTGGAACTCTGGAGAAGCTGTTTGCCTTCTTTTCCGCATCAACTGTTCGATGGAACGCTTTGGTTGCCGTCACAGGTCAAGCAGTAAAACGAGTCACTGAAACGCGCTGGAGCGCTAGACATGTAGCTGTCAAGATGCTTAAAAATAAGTTTGAGGTAGTTCTTGAGGTACTGGAACAATTAACAGATTCATCTCAAACTTCCGAAACAAGATCGGGAGCCAGTCTTCTCCTGACAGCCATGCAGTCATTTAACTTCCTAACTTTTCTTGGCTTTTGGGCTGCAGTGCTACCTGAAGTAGATGACGCACAGATTTACCTGCAGCAACGAGGACTAAGTGTGGATAAGTGTGCTCAGAAACTCTGCGCTTTGAAAACCCTCTTAGTGGAAAGTAGAGACCGTTTCGTGCAAGAAGCAATTGACTTTGCTAAGACTCTCTGCGAAAAACTCGGAATCGAACTCAAAACGAGAAGAATTCGCAGGAAAAAACGCATGCATGGCGATGAATCTTCTGAAGATGCAGCTTTGTCTCACGAACAGGAAATCCGTCGAGAGATTATCGCATCATTAGACAAGATCATTCAAGAAATGACGACTCTATTCCAGCAAATTCAAGAAATATCGGACAAGTTTGGATTTTTGATGCCAGCGAAACTTTTGGACAGCAAGTTCGGGGATCTTTCCCATGTATTAGAAGACATCGACAAGGACGAGTTTCAGATGGAGCGGAAGCATCTTCAGCAGTTTGTTGTTGTTGCCTGTTCTGAATCAGAGGAAGATATAAGTTGTAAAGGACCACTGGAGCTCCTCCAGTTCATTCAAAAACTGAATCTCGGAATTTCGGTTCCAAATATAGTCATCTTGATTCGTATATATTTGACTTTGGCGATTAGTGTTGCAAGTTGTGAAAGAAGTTTTTCGAAGTTGAAACTAATAAAAAATTACCTCAGATCTACTATGAGCTCCGCTAGACTATCAATTTTGGCTATATTGTCAATTGAACAAGAATTGGCTGTTAATGTTGATTTTGACAAAGTTATTTCTGACTTCGCTGCTCATAAGGCCCGTAGAATCCGCTTGTAAAACCGCTCATCCTATTTTAACTTCAATATAAGGTACCTCATTGCATGTGAAATTTAATTTTAATTAAGCACCTATAGAATGGGGGCGGCAAAATAGGTCTCCCGCTCCAGGCGCCGAGATGGCACGCTACGCCACTGCCTAAGCATGACTATAACTAAAAAAATTACAGTAATTTAAAACGATGGCAGTCTTAACATACAATAAGTGCGCGAGTCTTAGTTTATTTTTTAATTGGCTTCTTCGTCAGATGGAAAAGAGTTAAGATTTCATCAAGGAAAAATATATTCTCAAAGTCACTAAACCGGGAGATAGAAAATAAGTAGGTTCTTAATTTTAAATAAAAGTTAAAATAGGCTTACGCTAAACCAATTAAAAATAAGTCGTAAAAATATTTTTATTTATTAAATATGTTCTTTACTTGACAGTTCTTTGTGTATAATACTTCAATAATCTTTGGAATTTAATACATACTTTACTTAAAATGGTAGAATATCAGCAATACCCGGAAATTACGTGAGCAAAGCCACGGGTTATTAGATACACTTTTACTATAAAATAAAAACAACTATACTTTTGTAGTTCACGAATGTGATATTTTGTTTATTGCTTCACAACATTCATTTGTCAGTCTCAAATTTCATCGTACCACTTGTCAGAAATGTCACCAAAAATGAGAGATAGATATTTTTTGACGAATTTCAATTACGAGGAAACCTTTCGCAAGACTTTTTTATTCGCAGTAGTCACTGGGACACCATTAATTTAAATCCACTAAGATAATAAAATTGTATGTATAATGATTTGTTTTTGTATATTTATATAACTTCCCAACCAATTTTTAATGATTTTCACGTGAATAAAAACTTGTAAAGCAATTTAATTAACTGTGTCATAATACTTCTGATTAGATGGAAATACAAACTTTTCATCCGTATTATACGATGATAAAATATATTTATTATTGCAAAATAATATTCACTGTTCAAATGCAAATTTAAATAGATTATTCATACATGTTTCCTTTTAATTAATGGTTTAACATAATAATTTTTAGTATAAAATCCTTTTTATCTTGTGTTAAAATGGGTTGCTAAAATTAGGAATTATAAATATATCACTTACTAAGTCCGTGCACAGATTTACACAAAACAGCAACGTAGATAATCTTTTTTGGTAGTTTCTAATTTTCTGCCCTGAATAACATGAATTTGGTTGAATTCATACTAAAGTGAATTTTTTGAACAACTTAAATTGATGTCATAAATAAATATTTATTTTATATTAAAAATCCACAAACTGTTTTTAAAATATAATATTTATCACGCCAGATGAAATAATAAACAAAAAATAGCTCTTATATGTTGTCTGTGTTTAAAGAATTGTATTATATTTCATGGAAATAATATTTACCTTTCGGTTATTAAAATAAAATATATTTGTATTCAAAATACTTGCGCATCGTTTTTACGAGCATAACTTGTGTATCTAACCTCAAAGCAAGGAATATAAAGAGTGGCAACTCAATGCTATAACACAAACTCTTATTTTCTTTGGAGATCCGGGAAATGTGCGTTATTTATAAGCAACTTAACATAGTAAATCGTTAACTTTTCAGATCTATGTTGGCAAAATTGATTTTTTTTGTGGTCATTCGTTACTGGGAATATTCACCATATAACGTTTAAGATTATTTATTTTGAATTACGAAACAACCAAAACATTATGTAAAAATTCTTCATCTTATGTTAAAAAATTTATAAACTGCATAGCCACAAAGTATGACATCATACCATTAGTTTCAGTTACTAATAACAACACGTGCACGCGTTTGAACAGTCATCGCAGCCATAGTTGTTTCATAGCTACCAAAATCATTCAACGTTGTCAAGAATTATTCCAAATTATGTTTTACCATTTTACTCAATGCGCCACTCCGTTAACACAACATTTTATAAATTCTGAACTACGAATGTCAGTATTTTTTTTTTACGTTATTACGTTTAAGAAATTTCTGTAGTTTTCTTATAATTAAAACTTAATTTTTGATGTTGGCATCTTTTAACCGCACTTTTTTTTTCGGTGGCCGTACTCCTCCAATTCAGTTGCGCCCGCCCGTATCTAAGCGCTCGGATTTCCTCAAAAGGCACCGCCTCTCGATAGAGTGAGACAGAGAATTACGCGCACGACCTTGAAAAAAGCGACGCTACAGCGCTCTGGCGTGGAAGCTGGTAACTACGAGTACCCTCTTGTGGAAAGAAGAGCTGTCTAGCGGCGGAGCTAACAACTACCACAGTTTTGGATCCGAAAATTGGAATAATAAATCCTATCCCCTCGCGACTTCTATAAGTTATATATATTCAATGCTTGTATTAAACTGCAGCTTACAATCAAGGTCACATTATAATTGATGCCATTTTATATTGAAGTTTATTCTACATTTTAATTCACCCTACTTTCAATGAATCTAAAATTTATAGTATCCTAAATTATACAGCATCTGATACAAAAATTCATGTTTTTAATTATTTTTAATGTTGATACCATTACCAAATATTCACACAGCCCTATACTGACCTCAGAAAAATTACAAATGAAAGCATAATTCATTATTCTATAACTGATTTGGATAAATTATTTATAAAATATCACCAATTTTGGATTCTTAAGTAAAATCTATATTTTACACTTCTGAAATACCAATCATGCACTTACCAGGAATATCAAATATTCAAAAACTTTCCTCATACAGTAGCATCTCATTTATCTAACTTTTGCTTATCCGACATTCCGTATTATTCAAAGTCTCACTAAAAAAACTCTCCAATCTGTGGCAAGAACTGCATATTGTGAGTGTGAACTTAGTCTATTTTTTGTTGTTCCCGAATCAAATACAGATAATTAATTACCCTGACTTTTTTACCCGTAATTTTTTTCTATTTTGTTGTAAAACATAGTTTCATGTTTAATAAGCTTTTTCTCAACACCTTCTAGTAAAATATGAATATGAGGTTCAAAATGTGTAAAATTATAACTTCGTTTGACGTTAAATAGACCTTTTTTTAAAACATCCCGATTATCCGACTTTATGTCCGTCCATTTATTTAGAATAAGCGAGACACTACTGCATCACCATGACAGCTACAAAGAAAGGTCTTCAACATGGCATTCTATGGTTCAAAAATTTCTGTAATCCAGTACCAATCAAGTGAATTCCATAATCTGACTTTGGTCATCAAGTGATGCTGTCATTTTTAGTTTACGTTCGATAATCTGGCACAAACGCTAGTCCAGCACAGTCATGAACCTGAACCTGCAGAATACAAGACCTTTCACTGTATTATTTTTTAAAGATTAATTTAAGTTTTTATAGGTTACTAGCTGAAGTACCCAGCATTGCCCCTGCTTTACGCAGAGTGAAGAGGTTTCATTTATGCATTTAGGGGGATGGGAAAAGTAGGTTTGAAATCTCAGGTAGACAGTGATTTTCCTCTTACTTTGGTCCAATGTTAACTGTATAAAATTTTACCAAACTCTAATCAAACTATAGGTTTAATTTAGATAGCAATCAAACAACCAAACATTTTTTATATATTTAGAACCTTTTATTGCAAGACTGAAGGGTGAACAATTTTTTTTATTTTGTTCGTACAAAGCATAAACAAACTATCCGGCATGCCGAATCTTGGGCAAGCCAAGTAGCTGGCCATGTGAAAATCATGGCGTTTAAAAGTTAATTAATACCTACCATACAAAGTGACTGCCCTTGTGCCTTGTTGATACTCATGGCGAGTGCAAGACAGATAGAAACTGCAATGCTTGAAACTGAATGGCGTATTAAAATCACTAGGTATCAAAAGACTAGAAGGAATGGATGCGTCTTCACCTGCAGCATTCCCGTAATGATGGTGGCCTCAGTGGGTCCTGGCACTGAAAGGGTTAAGAGTTGGGAAAGAGGGAGGGACAGGGAAAGTTATTTTAAAGCAGATGTAGACAGTAATATAATTTTTATGTTAAACTTGTGTGATGTGCAATATTTCATCAAGTAGTACTAAAATTCTGATTTAAGGGGTGGGAAAGTGTAATGGGGGTAGTTTTTCAAAATATCATTTAGGCAAGGAAACGTGGGAAGATTTATTCAAAATCAGATATAGACAATCAATGATCTTTCTCTTGTTTTGACAGCCCAACAAACAGAAACTTCTTTATATATAGATGAGTATGTTAAATAAATTAAATAGTTTTTCTTCCTAAAAAAAATCAAAAATACCGGAGTCATCTTGCCATATACATTTCAGTAAATGCAGTACATTTCTCTTCATGCATCTTATACCAAACTTAGAACCCATAGTCTACCACAGGACATGCTAAACAAGATCATTATTCTACTTAATTCAAGTTTTAAGGACAACTTACTTTGTTATCAGCATCAAATGTTTCCAGCAGTCCTTCAAGCAACAAAATCAGTACTGTTTTGTTAGCATCGTGTATATCTTCTCTTTGAAGAGTAGATTTTATGTGCAAAAACAACTCCTTCAAAAATTTTTCTTCATTAGAATCATTACCTGAAAAAAATTGCATATTTCCTCATCAATTACTTTATTTTATGTTTTTAATTGGGCCAGAATGAAAGTAACAAGGACAATAAATGACAGCTGTATGCCAAAGCTACTTAAATAATCCTTGAACTCTCTATTCAGCAGGATAGTGAATGTTTTGTTAGCATCGTGTATATCTTCTCTTTGAAGAGTAGATTTTATGTGCAATAACAACTCCTTCAAAAAATTTTTCTTCATTAGAATCATTACCTGAAAAAAATTGCATATTTCCTCATCAATTACTTTATTTTATGTTTTTAATTGAGCCAGAATGAAAGTAACAAGGACAATAAATGACAGCTGTATGCCAAAGCTACTTAAATAATCCTTGAACTCTCTATTCAGCAGGATAGTGAACTGAAACCAAAGAGAGTTGGACACAAGATTTCCTGAGGCAATAAAAACTGTCCCATGAATCTCAGTGAGCATTTACATTAAAAAAATATTCTGCTTTCAATATAGTTTATAATTTGAGCAAAATCCATATTAATAAAAATTTAAAAAAAGAGTTTGTTGGTTGCTCATGTAGTGGAGAGAAATAAAGGCCTAGACATGTTAAATTTGAACATAGATTCTCCACTGGAAATCTGTTTTACCTCAAAGCAATTTTTCAAAACGGGCGTTCATCCAGTGACCTACTTCCGACGCAGCGAGAAAAAAGTGATGTCACCAAAAACAACCACACCAACCAACATGCTGACTCTGACAGCTTCACCGTTGTGCAAAATGCACGAAAATCCAAAATGAATGCGAATACAGAATCTAAGCGTGAGCCGGAGAGAAAGAAAACACCGATGCAAGTGGGAATAAGGAATATTCCCACCCTTAAAACGGTTGCCAAGCCTGTTCCGAGAAGAACAAAAGCACTGTTTGTTACTCGTTTTGATCCTTCTGTTCATGCAAATGAGATAGTTGACTATATAACTAATGAACTCAATCTTTCACATGTAAAGGTAGTTAAACTTAGAACCAAATTCGATTCTTACGCTTCGTTTCACATAGTAGTACTTGAAGAAGATTTTAATAGAATAAATAACATAGTATTCTGGCCAAGTGGGTGCTTAATCAGTCCCTTCTACGGTAAACTCCACCCGGAACAAATTGCCACCAGTGACTCTACTTCGAATAATTCCGTCAGCACTGATAAGACCGTCATCCCCACGAAGCCCTTATCAGCTGGTGTCACCGCAACGAACCTGTCTCCGGTGCCAGGAGGAGCACCTTAATTTGTTTTCGTGTATCCTATTTCAAAGGAACTAAATCAAAAGAATTCTATGAAAACATTATCTCTAATTATGATTTTATCTGTCTAACTGAAACCTGGTTCAACGATCTTAGCATTAATTCCCACTACTTCACAATCAATACTCAATCTACAGAAATGATAGAGATGCCTTGCTGACTTCTAAAGATCGTGGTGGCGGTGTTTTGATAGCAGTCAATAAGTTTAAATTCACTTCTATTCAGCCTATTTTTAACCTGGACTACCCCGGAATTGAATCTGTTTGGTTAAAAGTTAAAATGACTCAGAATAAATCCTTTATAATTGGCAATATATATTTACCACCCCAAACATCTCCAAATATTTATTCATCTTATTTTGAGACTTTAGAAGATAAACTGGCTGCTTATCAAGATGAGTTAGTGCTACTGGGTGATTTTAACGTCCCAGATGTTGATTGGACTAATAATCTAACAACCAACATCGTGCACACGCACATCAAGACTAAAGCACAATATCTTATAAACTGTATATCTAGTCTTGGTCTATCTCAGTATAACACAATCCTATCATCCAAAAACCTCTTAGATCTTTGTTTTACAAACATCTTGCAATGTTCAGTATCTCATGCGGATGAAGCACTCGTCACCGAAGACCCATATCATCCTGCCTTAATTATAAAAATAATATCTGACAGCATTCCTTATGTGGTCAGTTCTACTAGAGTCTCTAGGTCCTATATAAATGGTGAATATCTTGGTACTTACAATGCTGTTAAAAATTATGATTGGTCAAATTTCTATGAATCTACTGATGTTAACTATCTTGTTGATCAATTAACTACTTGTATATGTCACAATATTAATGAATTCATCCCCGTTTTCATTAGCAAACCATCTAAATACCCTGTTTGGTTTTCAAAAGACTTAATTCAAGCTTTAAAATCCAAGAAACATTTTCACAAACTTTACAGAAGAATCAAAAATATGTACTATTATACTAAATTTTCATTCTTTCGAAAACAAACCAAATATCTTATCAAGAGTGATAAAATAAATTGGACCAGATCCACTAACAATAATATCAAGAACAACCCTAAGAAGTTTTGGCGCTATGTCAAATTAATAAAAAACGGTTATCATGAACAGCATTCGTTAAAAGTTAATGATGTCGTATCTAGTGATCCAGCGGTGTTGACTAATGTATTTGCTGAATACTTTTCAAGTGTTTATGTGTCCTCTAATGTCAATTACCAAGTTCCCACCGTAAATTCATTCCTTGATACAATATCTGTTCCCTCTGTTTCTGACAGCCTTGTGCTTTGGGGCATAAGGGCTCTAAAACCCTCTATGTCTACAGGACCCGACGGGATTCCTAATTTTATTCTGAAAGGCTGTTCAAATTTATTAGTACCCCTATTAAAACATATATTTAATACTAGTTTAAGAACCCAAGTTTTTCCAAATAAATGGAAAATTGCAGAAGTCATTCCAATTCATAAAAACGGAAGCCAATTAAATGTGGTTAACTATAGACCAATATCACTATTAAATGGTCTCTCTAAAATTTTTGAAAAAATAGTTGATAAAATCACTAATTTCCAACTAAAAAATTGTTTATCTAGTAATCAACATGGCTTTAGATCAGGAATGACCACAGCCACCAATCTAATTACTTTCCTCAATCCTATTTTTAATGAAGTCATTAGCAGGGGTCAGGTAGATGCCTGCTATTTTGATCTTGCTAAAGCTTTCGATACTGTAAATCATTCATTACTATTAAGCAAGTTACATAATTTCGGTCTTAGTGACAATTATGTTAATTGGTTTTCTAGCTACCTTAAAAATCGAACTTTTTTTGTATCTATCAACAACTCCAATTCTTCAAACTTTATAGCTAGTTCTGGAGTTCCTCAAGGTGGTACCTTGTCTCCTTTACTTTTTAACATATTTATTGATGACATTACTCAAATTCTGAATCATTCTTCTGGCACTCTATTCGCAGATGATCTAAAAATAAGTAGAAAAATTCTCTCTTTTAATGACTGTTTATTATTCCAAACTGACATTAATGAAATTAATAACTGGTGTAAAGCAAATCTTGTGACCCTCAACAAAAGCAAAACAAAAATAATATCCTTTACTAGAAAATACCTTCCCATCAAATATGATTATAAATTAGGCAACACCTTAATTCAGAAATCCTCTTCTCTCAAAGATTTAAGTATCATTCTAGATTCTAAATTGTTCTTTCACCAACATGTTCAACATTTAATTTCTAGTTCCCGAAGAACATTAACTTTAATTAAATATGTCACATGTTATGCGACAAAAACTGATTCTATCCTCTCACTTTATTTAGCATTAATTAGGTCAAAACTAGAATACTGCTCAGTAATTTGGAACAACATCAATATGTGCGATAATATGAAAATCGAAAATATACAGAATAAATTAATACATATTATTAATCAAAAACATCTTCCTCTACCCAATCTGATATCTCTCTCAAGTCGAAGAGAATTACTTGACTCTATTTTCATTAAAAACTGTTATACTAACAAATTGAACTGAAAATATATACTTGACAACACCGGTTTAAGAGTACCTCCTTTTAACAGTCGTTTAACTTCCACTTTATGTACAGTTAATAGAAATAATGATCTTATCTTTAGGCTAATAACCAATTTTAATAAATTTGATAAAGACTTCAATTATTTTCCTTAGTTCTTAATGATCATGTGTGTTTTAGTTCTGTATTGTCTAAATTGTAATGTTTTAATTTTGTTTTATTGTCTTTGTTATGTGTGTTTTGTTTTTATATGTATTATATTGTATTGTTTTGTGTTTTTCATTTATGTTAATTATTGTGAGTGTATTTTTGTCTAATTGTGTGCCAACCATTAAAGGCTTTGTCCTGTTAGTTGGCATGTTACAATTACAAATAAATAAATAAATAAATAAATAAATATTTAGGTTTTTTTTTTTTTTTTTTTTTTAAATTTTCAGCCACATTTTCCAAATATCTCAGCTTATAATTACCACCAAATTACAAACATAATGTCTTTATGTTCATCTTGATGGTAATGAGTAAAATAAGGTTGGTTGTGAATTTTTAAATTAATTAAATTATTTTTGGTTAATTTCTAAACTATTTTTTGAAAACCATTTTCCCCTTTCTTCTACATTAAAGCAGTAGCAATATTAGCATGTGTTCATAGTAGTAACATAGGTAGCAGTGGTAGCAGCAGAAGCAGTAGTAGCAGTATGTCTTACTTTCACAGAAAATAAAAGTGATGTCTGGCCTTTGTTTAAAACAAGAACTGTCAAAATTTTTTAGACATTTTTCTAGAGATTTTTGAAGGAAAAACTGAGTTATGTCATTGCAGTGTAAGTACAGTCAGTTTTCGAATATGGTTTACTCAAGTACTACATAAGTTACTATAATATTGGTATTCATAATTTTCTCATGATATGATTATTTTAGTGCAATTCTATTTTCTGCATATTTTTTTTTTTGTTTCATGATGCTTCATTAAAAAAACTATTTTTTTCTAGTCAAAATCGGTTATAGATTTAATATCAAAAAACTTTAAATATTTCACAAATCGTTGAACCTTTTAACACAAACAAAATAGTGCATCCAGATATTTTCTGTGTAATCCCATTAAGCTTTACATTCATTCTTAGCATGAATCACTACCTTTTTATAACCATGTGTAAAGGATCACACCATAACCTACCTTGTTCAGAAAGAGCATTATGAACAGCAAACTCCAAACACTTTGCAATGAATGGCCTCAAATGGTTTGGGGGCACACCATTGCACAAATCAGGCAGATATGCAAAGAGGTTCTTAATTTCTTCTTCCTGAAATCCAATTTTTTTTTTTTAATTCCTCATGTTAAAGAATGAGCTATTTTCACTTTGTAAACTAATGTTTACATCAATTATAATGTGTATAAGAAACTCAAAATTAATTTAGTTCTGCTGGTAAAAGTTTTCTAGCATATGGTTAGATAAATGAGTATTGTGAAAAATTTGTAACACATAAAGCATGTAATGTCATAGGTACAAACTACAAAGTGACTTAGAAAAATAATTATATGTAGCTAATATTAGGTACACCAGTTTTATAACTTCTCCCCAGTATAGCTAGTATACTAAACATAGCAAGAAGTACTATATACAAAAAAAACCTGCAAGAGCAACTGGTTGCAGAGGTTAAGTGTTATTCAACTCTCAAGAGTTTGGCCGGACAAAATCTTTGCCACAGGGTTTTCGAGATCTTTTGGGTACTACCAAATGTTTGGAAGTATCACACATGTCTGATATAAATGCATTTTACTTTATACATTATACTATATAATAACTGGAATGTAAAAAGCTTTCAAATCTAAGAAACCACACTTATTTTAAGAATGATATGAGCAGTTTCTGCTTGCACTCACATTCTCTTTGGCTGGTTGGAAGGAAGTGAGCAGGTTCTCCATGAGCCTCCTGGCGGAGGGTGATATCTTGGCCTGCTTGGCGGCGAGGACCTGTGCGAGCCGGCGTACTTCCCCCTCCCGCCGCAGGAACTCCTGCAGGAACCCCCAGTCGAGGGGCGGCAGGGGCTTGACGAAGGTGCGAGCGACGACCCGTAGGCACTGGCGAGCCAGCGAGCCCGGGACACTGCCCGGGTCCCGGCGCAGGTGGTCCACGATGGCCCGGCACACGCTGCGGTGGTGCAGGTGGCCGTAGCTGCTCGGCTCCCCGCGACCCGAGAGCTGGTACAGGCCGCCGTGGTAGCCCGACAGCTCCGCGGCCAGCCACGAGGCTAGGGTGTCCCCGGCCACATCCAGGGCCTCTTCCTTCACGTTCTCCAGCAGCTGGATCCAGCACTCACCTGGAGCAGGCCAGCTCCTGCCCCTTGTATCCTTACCCTCTAGGACTTCCGTTTTCACTCAATAGCCTTAAAAACTAATGGATGTATTGCATGAGGGAAAGTAATTAAGTCACGAAAGATAATGAAACATAATTTACAATGATAAACACTTAAAAACTATTTATACTTTTCAACATAATCTCCACCAATATTTATGCACTAATTCCAACATTTTATCAGAGCCCCAACTTCTTTAGGTTACTGTCTCAGCCACATTAGGACACACTGTTATTCTATTGTATAATCATTAAGCCCCACTACCCTTTTGAAACTGATTGATGCATGCGTGGGAATGCTACCTAGTAATATAAAATAAATAAATTAAAGCTGGATGATGATGCATCCATTAACATTCTTGAAAAGTACATGCTACTACTACAAGATAAATCATATTATTTTTTGGAACTTACTGAAAGGGGCTGGCAACGAAAAAGGTAAGTAGGTTCAAAAGTTCAGTAATGTAGCAAAAATAGTAGCAGTAGAAAACTGAGCTTTGTGTGACACATAGTTCTTGATATTCAAGCGCGCAAAGTATGGAAAGCTACAGCGAGTGACGTCACTGATGGTACAGGGCCAGTCTCTCTTGTGTTTAACATATAGCGCGTTGCGCGTGGTTTCCTTTTTTGTGCGCTTTTCCCCAATATACAAACTGTCTGTACCGTAGTACCCAATTTGAATGTTTCTTAGCTCTAGTCTTACAAATTTTGTTTTAGCATGTAACATCATTGCATGCCTGGTTGTGTTTAAAATATCTATATTTTAAATAATGCAGGGAAATGATACAATGCGAGTTAATGCACACAGCAGCCCCTCTAAGTTTGGAAATAAGTTCATTCTTGTGGCAATACACATTTTCTTGCGGTTTAGGCATTACCTACAATTTACATTTCACATTCACACCAGCTTATGTTGTTTGCCTAATTGCTGCTGGTCCAGGTGTCTTCTGGCTCAAACATGTATGGACGCACATTGACCATGTTTATTTTCACTGTAATCATAGGTTTCAAATAATAAACAAACAAAAAATAACTAAATCAAACACAGTCATTCTAAAAGTGAAACAATGAACCCAGTGCAGCACCTTGTGAATGCACTGAATGGTAGAAATGTTATATCACGTATCACTGACAGTGTGAAGATAGCCACCGATGATGTAATGCCGCCAAGCCAGGAAACATTAGTACCTCAACATCTCAGCTTCGAAGAAGCACAGAGCACTCAGGTTTCTTTGGTCAAGTTTTTGTTACATTAACGTCAAGTACTCAAGTGTAAAAATTGAGTAGCCAGCTCCTTTAATGACTTTCCCTCATAAAAATCAGTTCATCACAGACATACACGTACCTGGAATATAAGGCAGCACATCTTCAGGTTTACGAGCAGCGTCAACTGGAGTTTTTGCATACGCGCTAGGCAATTTTAAGTCACGTCTGTAACATTCTGGTAAACCCTTCAAGGTCAAATCTTCTAAGGTAAATTTTGATAATGCCCTGAAAAATATGATTTTTCATTTAATAAGTATCAACCACTGAAACAACTCTATGAGTAACATAAAATTAATCGCAGGACTATGAGCTACATGTTAAAACATAGAAAGGTATAAATATTGATAATTAGAAGGACATAACAGGCTCCAAACTCCTTGGCAATATGAACTCATAAATTATGAAATTATTACTATCTACTATCATGAGTTATGCCAAATGTTAGTAAAAATCATTGCCAGCATGAATGGCAATAAGTCATCCGTTTTTAACACCTAAAAAGCTCTAATTTTCTATTTAAAAAAATCTTACTTGAGTGCTGCCTCGATGACCTCCAGGCTGTTGCTAGTGGACACGTAAGCCCACAACTTAGCCACTGCTTCACTCACAAGTTTCACAAACTCTGGGCCTGAGCCTCTGATGCTTGGGATGGAACCAAAAAACTTGCATAGGCTGCAACACAAATGTTGTTACATTATTAAAACCTGACTTCTTAAAAACCATTCAACATGGTTCAACCAATGTCATTGCAGAACAGCACAGCTTTGCCAATAGTAACAAACTTTCAGGGGTAAGAGAGAAAAAATGTTATAAGCAGGTAGAATTAGCAAGACTTAAAATTAATGTACTCATCATACCAAACCAACATATTGGGTAAGCAATGAAGCCTATCTGCTATATATCATAATTTATTTGTAACTAGTACCCATTTGTATATATTTGTGATAGTGCAAAAAAGTCACAGTGTTATGAAGAGGGTGATTCGAATAAGCACAATTCTAGAATACATTGAAGATATATAATTTTAGTATTACAATTAAACGTTTGGAATTTTGAGATCTTCTGAGAAACTAAAAGCTTTGTAACATATATTATAAGTGTTTATTTTCTTTGCTTCGTTGTATATCCATTAATTTTCAAGTGCACATGTCACCACAAAAAATTTAACCTGTTTTAAGAATTTTATAGTAACATTTAAATCCACACTTTGTAAGTGAAGGTTAACCTACTTTTTTTTTTGTGTTTTGAATATGCAAATAAGAGCTTCATCAACTTATTTAAATGATTTTAACGAAATTAACTGTTCGAATAGTTTGAGAAAATGTAGCAAACATTATTAAAACAATTAGCACAACCAATGTTTATTTTAATTTATCTGATCTTCCAAGAACTTGACGCCACTTAAAGGCCGACATCATCAAAGGTAGGGAATGAGGATGGTATATATCAAGAAACTACATCAGCATTTTTGTGGGGATGTAAGAGAGTGGACCCAAAAATAACCGAAATCGTAATGTTGCGCATCATGTATTTGTAGCACCAGTTTTCGCCAGTAGGAGCTGTTGCAGGATCTCTCCTGAGTCAGTCTGTCAAGCTATGAAAAGGTTGTACAGAAGTTTGCGCGAAAACGTCCAGCTTTTTGGGATTCCTGTGAGTGGTTCCTGCATCATGACTGCTCCCACGCACACGGCTCTAAGTGTTCACCAGTTTTTGGCCTCAACGTAGTGGACTACCTTGACCCACACAACCTATTCTGACTCTTCCAGTTCCCTAGGATTGAAAGGGACTTGAAAGGAAAGCATTTCTCCGATGTCTACGTAAAATGCAATGTCACAACAGTGCTAGCAGGTATCATACAGGACGAATTTGATTGGAGTTTCAAACAATGGAATCAACGTTTGGACAAGTGCATTATTGCTAATGGAGAGTACCTTCAAGGAGTTAAAGTTGTATTTAAAAAAAAAAAAACAATAAAGTACATGTTTTTATAAAGAAA
Organism: Bacillus rossius redtenbacheri; assembly: GCF_032445375.1. NCBI lineage: Eukaryota > Metazoa > Arthropoda > Insecta > Phasmatodea > Bacillidae > Bacillus > Bacillus rossius. The sequence goes on from NC_086334.1 coordinate 28,965,095, forward strand.
TCCCAGTTATTTTTGGGTACCACCTCGTCAAACCACTTAGAAAGGAATACACCTCCACTGTAGATGGGCAGGATCGAACCCATAACTGTATCAGTCATCTGAAAAGTTATTCTTGTTGCAGTATTTGAAATGATCTGTTGACCCTAGTTGACAAGCAGTAGGAGGAAAGGTAGTTCACAATCACAACCACAACCACCACAAGCCACACTGACCTGACACACACGAGGGGTCTCTTGTCCCTGGCCAGCTTCGGGGCCAGGGCCCTCCACGTGGTTGCAATGTCGACTATCCCTGCCCCGCACAGCGCCGTGATGCTCTCCACGGCCATGGAGGAAGGAGCGGCCCCCCACACACCGCCGCACCTGTTCAGAACCTGCGACAGCATGGAAACCAGCTCCTCCCCGTGAAGTTCCGGTCTGGAACAACAAATCACAGCAAAACTTCACTAATACATAATCTTATATATTACAAGGATGAACAGCTTTAACAAATAAAACACAGCATATTACAATTACAACAAGTCTTCCACAATTGTGTGCACCAACTCGAGAACCAGAAAAAATACTCACTTGAACATTCACTTTGGAGTTATAAAGGTTCGTTACATACAAAATAAACAGATGTTCAACGCCGATTGTAATTTTAGTTGTTTTATTTTTCAAACTAGAATGCATAGACAAATCCAATCATTTTCACAGTTTTACTCACTCGTTCAACACGTACATCTGCCCGTCGAAAAATGCCCACAGTTTGCGCGATGTGAATTTACAAAAAATAACGTCCTTCAGCAATCTTTTACTGCAAGTACACGAAATTAGTGCGGCCTTAAACATGACCGCACCCAGCGAAAACGAATTTCGCCCCGAGCCAAATGCCGACGAAGGTGGCCGCAATTTCTAAATACTGCCCGAACGAAATAAAAAGAAAATTAGGTTAATTTAATACTTGGCATGGCCCTGACCACCAACGTTAAATTATCTCTTCAAATACTTTTACATAATTTGCGAGAAGCCACCAAACGCGATCTACTTGTGCAGCGTTCGACGGACGACTGGTGGAGTCTTGCCACCTTCTCCTCCACGCAGGGAGGATAAGTCACATGACCTCACCGACCAACCACACACACGCTTCATTCACACTTACAGATACAAGCCAATCACAGAACAAGTTACAATACATGAAAAAACCTTGTACACACAGAACTCTGGGCTTCCCCTGATCTGTCTCTTTTCAATTTCACATCGAAATCGGGGACTCCCATTCTCGTTCTCTCTCCCACACCGTGAGACAGCAGTTATCACTCAGTTCCCACGCAGTGGGGAAATTACCGTCTTTATCTCGGTTGGCGGGGAAGCACTGTTTCTTTCTCACTCACACTTACAGGCCTCGTATGCCTCTCTTTCTAACCATCACACCAGACACAGTCCCGTGTTCTAGAATCATTCCACACGTTAATGAACATTACAAACAGCAATTATAATACAAATTACTTTACAAAATTAAAATCATTTAGAAAAAACCTGAAAAAGTAGGCCTAAACAGGCAAAAATCTAGTTCAGCGACTTCTTTGTGAATAATTACATAAAAAATAGTAATGATTTAAAAAGTCTGTTAAAATACAAAATACCTTTCTAAAACACGTAGTACGAGCAAATAACATATATTAATATTCATAATGTCTGATTATACTGTTTCATAACATATACACCACTCACAGAACATTGACTTATTAATATTTACATATGCAAAAAAGAAGTTTAAAAGAAAATATTTAGCTAGGAGGGCAGGGTCTTGCAACGTTACAGAGTGTTTCATAAAAGGATAAAACAAATGTTTGAGCATTCCAGGCTTGCTCTTCCTGTCCACATCAATTTGTACTACATGATTATTTTACGCCAAGAATACAAATGCATGTGATGAAAATTCTTTCACTTTACCTTAACCTACTCTGATGTAATTTGAACACTGAGTACAAAAGGCACTCAATGTCTATAGTATATTTTATTACAAAAGTGCTGTAAATATCACCATATCTAATAATATTAACAATAAAGAAAATGTAAGAGTTAAATTAAATTCCCCACAAATTAATCTTTAAACAATTGTAGGCCAACTTAAGACTTAATTACACCGTTCAAAAATACAGAAATTCTCCATTAATTTTATTTGCTTTATCATAAGTGTTATTTAAGGACTATTCCTGTAAATGTATCTCAATAGCACTCTTGCACTTTATGACTCGAACGAAACTTTGTCACTAAATATTTACTGAGTGTTTTTTTCACGGGCAATAAAATGCCACACAATTAATTATTAAAATGAACATCTGCACATGCTATTGGATACCACCACATTTAATGCCAAAGTTTGTAACGAAACACAAAAAATAGAAAGAGAGCTGTCGAGATAAATTTACAGTAACAGCCCTTACACCAGCATGAAGGGCTAGGAATAAAGTAGTCTATGGTAAGCAGGGGCGTAGCCAGGGGGGGGGGGGGGGGGGGGTTAGGGGTTCAACCCCCCCCCCCCCCCTTAGCACCAAATCTTCAATTAATTTCTTATTCATCACTCAAACAAATTTCATATTAAAATTAATAAAATTTTACCATTACAATATTTAAATTTAAGTACCAAAAACTGCTAAAATAGCACTATTTTACACCTTAAAAACCAAATTTTCCCGGGGGAGGACCCCTGGACCCCCCCACTTTAATACGGGGGAGGGGGAGGGCATGCTTCTTAACACCCCCCATACACAAATCCTGGCTACGCCACTTATGGTGAGGAGAGGCAGCGGCTGTGCACCTGGTCCTGCATATCTCCCTGATGGCCAGCGCCTTGGCGACCTCCAGCTCCCAGCTACGCTCGTCCTTCTCCTCCTGGGGCGGCTCCAGCAGCAGCTTCTGCAGGTAGGGGTAGCAGCGGCCCTCGGCCCGCCACAGCCGCAGGTACAGGTGCACCATCACCACCTTCAGGCTCGGCTTCGACCTGACCGTCTCCAGCGTGTGCAGCACCAGCGACACGTTCTCCTGCCACACCGAAGTGGCCCAGGGCTCCGTCAACGTCTCACACGCCCACTCATGTTTCCTCGTCGTCACTAATAACTCTACATTTGTTCTGATAACCCTTTTGTGTTTTTTCTCTTGCTGATCTTAAATTTTCTCACCAGATATTTACTATCTGTAAAAGGTCACGCAAGTATAATTATGAACACGTTAGTGATGTTTCACCCCTATTAGATAATTTTTAGTAAATTTAACTGACAAAAATTGAGACGATACACAAAATGCAATTTTTACCGTGATCATTTTGCAGGAGAATCGTGTAGACAATAGTAATGACAGGAACCCACACTGCGCGTGACACCGAGCCTTAACGCCTCATCGACATCAGGGTCAAGAGAGAAGCTGAGGGGTGACACTTTGAGAATGAAGCATTGGCAAAATGTATGGGTTGTGGGAAACGAGGACCTCAATTAAACCAGATGGCTTATGAAAACTTCTGGCATATGAAGTGACTTTTCAAAACAATTTCTAAGAAGTGTTACTGTATATTTAAGAGACACCACCCTGATTTTTCACATGCGCAGGTGGGTTTTCACAGATGTCTCCTTTTTCCTCCACCACTGCTGCTTTTCATCAATACTGCTTCACACAATTCACCTTTCATCCTTCCCCAGCAACAAAGTTTAAACACTAACATTGCATTTCTATAGATTCAAAGGTTAAGCATTTTAATCACATGAGACTGTCTAGAATTTTTTAACATTTTTATATTATCTGTAAATGTATTTGGAATGCTATTGAAATATTTGATAGTGAATGTGTCCCTCCACTAAAATGTGGAAAGAGAATGGAAACTATCACACACTAATCCATATTTGGCTCAAATACCTGAGGTTTATCAATATTGTACTGGTTCAATTGTTTGTGATAATTACCTTAAGAGGCCGTGTCAGTAAATGTTTATTTCCAATATTCTGCTCTAGAAGTTCTCTCTTTTAACAGTGAGATTTAGTGGCTTTTTCAACCGAAGGAACTGTAGCCGCAGCGCGTGATAAAGCTACTATACCCTTATCACAGGATTAGTGGGAAGGTTGACAGCTCGAGTTTACTCGACGAAAAATGTATCTGGTTCCTCGACAATCTGAGAGGATGACAATCTGACCGGCGGCTCACTAGGAAATTGCAGATGCAGGGATTCAGAATCAAGAAACCTCACTTTAACAAATGTAGTATGAGTCGTATCTAAAACTAAAACTAAAAATTTTAATACTTTAAACGTATCGGAATACAATTAATCTTCAAACATGTGGTAATTATTCTTTATCTGGATGTAATAGTCCGTGAAAAATAATGTTAGTTGACATTAAAAAGTATACGAAATTCATCATGTAACGTTTTAAAAGGATAATAACATAAATGCATATGCTTAGATATTGCATATGCATCACACACAATCTAAATACAATCTCACTTAAGTCAGACTACCTAATTTTTTACAATGCACCATCATACAGTTTAACAGAGGTAGGTGAACCTCTTATCGACGTTGTTTCAAAGAATTTAAATTTACAAATATTACTATTTATCTTAATACGATATCTAGCCTACCTTTATGAATACGAACATACAAAAAAAATATTGAATTTATCACATTACACAAGACTAAAACACTAACAAAACTTAATTTTATACATTGCTGTAGCATATTAGAAGACGAAATAACTCACAAGACTAACATTAAGAGGGCTGCATTACAAATTTACTTTACAGAGAAGAAAATATCCTTTCAGGATATTTCATTACCTCATTGATTACATAATACTGCCGTTGATGTGATCGTAGATATAAAGTATTTAAAAAATATATTCCATTATGTTTATGTAAATATTTTGAAAACGTTATTGCTTAAAGATGCTCATTATTTAAATAATAACGAATCTTTTACTTTTATGTACTGAACAAACAAAATACTTATAAGTTAATAAGAATAAGCTTAGTTGAGTAACATCTTCAATTTGTATTGAATTCAATGTACATATCGAAAATCATGTACAATGAATGCAACAGATTGAATTCAATAAATATTTGATCTTGTGAAACGGCCATAATATTGATGTAGATTAGGGACCGGAAAAATTCGCGGTTTCGACGGCCTTCAGGATAGACTGCACATTCCCCTGTACACTCGGGCAAATAACGGCAGTTCATTTGCTGCTGACTTGTTAGTCGTCTCAGCTTGTTTGTCTGTGATTCGATCCTTCTTTGGTTGGTGTTTTATAATTGGTTGAGATTCGTCCAGATGAACAGTAAGCCAATAGCAAAATCATCTAAAAGGTATATGTATTTGACTTCTAGCCTATCGCCGAATGAATCCGCGAATTTTTCCGGTCTCTATTAATTATAGATGCTCACATGCATCGTGAGAGTCCGTATAAAGCCTATTACAATTCTATAAGTATACATTAAAATGCTTTTAAAATATACATGTGTAATATAATTAAAACTTGTTTAAGTAAGATCATCACAAAAAAATGAAAATCCTTCAACAGTAAGTGATGTTTTATAAGATTTTAACAAAACACATCTTACAATAAGAGAATACTAATCATACCACATAATTCAACACAAAATATACATTCCAGTAGGCGCTACGTAAAAACAACTTCTATTTTTATGCTGATTACTCTGCATTGTTTTATATATATATCATTATTTCTAACTTTTAATATTCTCTACACATTAACTGAAATTACTTATTTACAGAGTCTTAGCTAATGTTGGTCTGTACCACATACAGTTCGTACGATATCTCTACGCAAAACACATACAGTTCATTATTAGTAATATCAATTATATTTCATGAACATAATGAAATTAGTATAGGCCCTAGGTTGTTCACTGTTAATTGAGTACTTCTGAAGTATTTTCATTGTGAGTTAACATACATACCAAATGCCATTCTTCCAGTAAAGTTACAAAGAAGACAACAAGATAATATAAATATGTATGTAGTACCATATTTTAAACTCCTATTAAATGAAAAATAACTCAATCTCTATTCTGGACTATTAAGTAATAATTTTTATTACTGTTATTTATAACTTAAATAAAATGACAACTAACAAATTAGTAAAAAATAGAATTACGTGCGATATAGTGTGACATTTGTACTTGGACGGCAAACGAATATAATAAAATGTCTATGACAATGTTAACTTTACTCATTATTATGGAAAGAAACAAAATGGGCAGATAAGCATATTCTACGCTGACATTTAAAAATGCTCAATTCAAAATGAACATTCCCTAGCAAGAAAATTTATTTTATATCACCACAAAAAATCAAACTGCGGCGTCATTTTCCCGATGACAAACAAAAAAGTTGTATGGTCGCGAATAATACATTCGTATAGCGTCACATCAGCGGAATATTCCCTTGGCATAAATGTGTGAAGTCTGTGGCACTTATGGAGAAGTAAACCTTCGCTCGAACACAAAAACAAATGAACGAACAGCTTTTTTTTTTTTTGATAAGATGTGCAATCGGAGACCCCTGGGGTGGTTGAAGAGTGTCAGGTCCGTCGCCAGACCAGATAGTAAAAGCTCAGGGGCTGAGGATAGAAAAGGCATATCTCCAAATTATTAAGTATAAATGTTGTCATGTAATTGTTAAAGACTTGATTACACCCAGGTTTATAAACCCATCATGATCATGAAGACACTGATCGGAAGGTAATGTGCAATACATTTCAATGGCGTTTTCAGTTTTTGCTAAATAATTATAAATATAAGCAAAATTTCAATGTATCTGGACAAATCAAAATATTGATAATATTATTTTCATCACAGAAATAATATATGATATGATAACTAAATTTGAAAAAAGCGGTTATGTTAAATGTATTGTATACTTTCAGTAGGCAAAATTTCCGGCCCCTACCTCTTATAGACTTTGAGAAAAACTGCCTTTTAAAATAACATTGATATAGATAGGAGCGCAAATTTGTGACACGGCCTCTTAAACATGATCGTCAGTTGCCGCATATTTTATTCACAGTGCAGTTTTTCATTTTGACCAACTGGTTATTTCTATCCAGTACAAAATAATTTTACATTTAATTATATTGATAGGTCTCACATCTCTGCCCAAGACATATCATCTTACAATCTTAATTTTCAAGCCCTCAAAGAAGCTACATAAACACATTTTCAAATAAAAGCAGTACACCTGTAAATTTTTTTGTATTTTGTTCTGAATAAAAATAACCCTAATGTCATTCATGAAAGGAGAAGACAGTTTGTGTTACACAAGAAATACGATGATTAATTTCTGCAACTGCATCCTGCAGTAATTACCTTCTGCACAGCAGTAGCAGGTAGGCCCCGGAGCAGTTCGAGCTGCATGCTCGGGTCTGTCTCGCCGGACAGCTTGTAGAGTACGAACGTCAGCATGCCGGAGGCCAGTTCGTTGTCCCGGGCGACGAGCTGCAGCAGGAACCTGTAGCTCTCCCTGGCGGCATCGTCCTGCTTCAGGCCGCCCAGGAACACTGCCGACAGCGGTCCGACCAGCCCCTGGACGAAGTGGGGCGGGGCCTGGCCCGCCCTCGCCAGCCACGGCGGGAACAGCTCGGGGGACCCCTGCCAGGCCTCGGCCAGCCGGCAGAGCTCCGCCGCCGCGTGGACCGCCGGGTCCAGGTTCCTGACGTGCGAGAACACCTTGTTGCCGCACAGACGGCCGGTGTGGCCGCCCTGGGACACGCAGTCTTCCACCAGGCGCATCAGGTCGCTGGCGAGCTGCAGAGCCTCTCCCGTCAGGCACGAGGGGTGTATTAGCCACTGCAGGGCGTTTGACACCAGCATCTTCACAGAAACTGCATTGCAAGTTTTCTTCTGCACTATCGTGCCACCTGCACACACGGCACAGCAGGGATACAACACACACCCGGCACTCCTCAAGTGTATGTAACTAATGCAGGAGATTATTAACACACTGAACTTGCAAGGGTATTTCATGCTCCCTATTTCAGTGACATTACCCATATTGTTGTCACTTTTTGTATGCCTCTGCTTTTCCCTCATACAAATAAACAGCTGTATATGTATTCCACTTTAGAAAAAGTTTTTACATGTTACGTAATATTACTTATCAAATGTTTTACACCTATTAATTTCACAGTAACAAATATAAAATGGATACAAGGCAGCTTAGAGAGATAAATGAAAGGTCACCAAGTGACCCAAACTTGCATGCACCTGCAAGCAGACAAACAGCTGCACACTTAGATGCAAGGGGTCAAGCACTGAGCAACATCCACCAACCTACCTGGCCACGGTGGTATCAGACGGAAAAGTGAGATACTAGGCCCGGGTGACCAACCCTGACTACCACCTCCAATGCAATCTCTATGACCACTACCAGCCAACTCCAGCCTCACCTCGTCAGTTGGCACTGTATGTGTATAGAGCATGGCACTCTGGCACACCACCCGAAGTGACAGCTCGGATATTAAGTTAAGGTACGATAAAATATTAATCAAACCACCTGCATTTCTCTCCCTCCCCTTATTTCCTCTCTCATTTTCATTATCACACACTTCAGCTGTGCTCTCCTACATCCCTTCGCAGGCATTAAACTGAATGACAAAAGGAAAGAGAACGGGACCATACATGAGAGGTTTTATTCCATTATCAGAGAATTTTCTTTCAAGACATATTATTAAAAAAAATCCTCCATTTGTACTTATAGTTTAAAAATTTTAAACTTTTAAAAGTTTGTAAGCTGCTAAATAGAGAAGTCTGCATAGTGTTTGTTGGTATATATATGCAATACACTAACCATACTCATACATTCACCTTAAAAGTTTAGTAAAATAATTTTTAAATTATATTTATGAATAATTTATTTTCATTATTTGAATATTTACAAATATTTTTTTTAAATTAAAGGACTTAGGCTGCTAAATCAACAACAGTAAATAGTAAATACAACAAATCAGCAAACAAACTGTGTCAATACAGCTTTTTCATAGTTGGTTTTAATACAAATTTGTTTATTGTAAATTAAATAACTTCTTTAAGAGTCAGAAAGCATAACCATGTAAGTTGTATCTCGTTATGTGTTCAAAAATACAGGAACACAAACATAGTTCAATGAAGATATGAAAATTTTGTAACATTCATTAAATTTAATTAATACATACCTTAAAAAATTAACCTACTTCAAAGGTCAGGTGCAGACTAGAGAAGACTTTTTTTGCTAGCTCTACAAGTTCCTTTTAGTCTAGGAGGTTATGGGTTGGAGG